>NC_090446.1:47971363-48316801 GCF_031143425.1 Pleurodeles waltl | reverse complement strand
CCACACAAGTGAGGTATCATTTTTATCGGGAGACTTGGGGGAACGCTGGGTGGAAGGAAATTTGTGGCTCCTCTCAGATTCCAGAACTTTCTGTCACCATAATGTGAGGAAAATGTGTTTCTTTAGCCAAATTTTGAGGTTTGCAAGGGATTCTGGGTAGCAGAACCTGGTCAGAGCCCCACAAGTCACCACATCTTGGATTCCCCTAGGTGTCTAGTTTTACAAAATGCACAGGTTTGGTAGGTTTCCCACAGTGCCGGCTGAGCTAGAGGCCAAAATCTACAGGTAGGCACTTTGCAAAAAACAGCTCTGTGAAAAAATGGGATGTGTCCATGTTGTGCTTTGGGGCATTTCCTGTCGCGGGCGCTAGGCCTACCCACACAAGTGAGGTACCATTTTTATCGGGAGACTTAGGGGAACACTGGGTGGAAGGAAATTTGTGCCTCCTCTCAGATTACAGAACTTTCTGTCACGGAAATGTGACGAACATGTGTTTTTTTTTAGCCAAATTTTGAGGTTTGCGAAGGATTCTGGGTAACAGAACCTGGTCAGAGCCCCAGAAGTCACCCCATCTTGGATTCTCCTAGGTGTCCAGTTTAAAAAAATTCACAGGTTTGGTAGGTTTCCCTAGGTGCCGGCTGAGCTAGAGGCCAAAATCTACAGGTAGGCACTTTGCAAAAAATAGCTCTGTATTCTGTGAAAAAATGGGATGTGTCCACGTTGCGTTTTGGGGCATTTCCTGTCGCGGGCGCTAGGCCTACCCACACAAGTGAGGTATCATTTTTATCAGGAGACTTGGGGGAACGCTGGGTGGAAGGGAATTTGTGGCTCCTCTCAGATTCCAGAACTTTCTGTCACCATAATGTGAGAAAAATGTGTTTCTTTAGCCAACTTTTTAGGTTTGCAAAGGATTCTGGGTAGCAGAACCTGGTCAGAGCCCCACAAGTCACCCCATCTTGGATTCCCCTACGTCTCTAGTTTTCAAAAATGCACAGGTTTTGTAGGTTTCCCTAGGTGCCAGCTGAGCTAGAGGCCAAAATCTACAGGTAGGCACTTTGCAAAAAACAGCTCTGTTTTCTGTCAAAAAATGGGATGTGTCCACGTTGTGCTTTGGGGCATTTCCTGTTGCGGGCGCTAGGCCTACCCACACAACTGAGGTATAATTTTTATCGGGAGACTTGGGGGAACACTGGATGGAAGGAAATTCGTGCCTCCTCTCAGATTCCAGAACTTTCTGCCACAGTAATGTGAGGAACATGTGTTTTTTTACCCAAATTTTGAGGTTTTCAAAGGATTCTGGGTAACAGAACCTGGTCAGAGCCCCACAAGTCACCCCATCTTGGATTCCCCTAGGTCTCTAGTTTTAAAAAATGCATAGGTTTGGTAGGTTTCCCTGGGTGCCGGCTGAGCTAGAGGCCAAATCTACAGGTAGTCACTTTGCAAAAAACACCTCTGTTTTCTGTGAAAAAAGGGGATGTGTCCACGTTGTGCTTTGGGGCATTTCCTGTCGCGGGCGCTAGGCCTACCCACACAAGTGAGGTACCATTTTTATCGGGAGACTTGGGGGAACGCTGGGTGGAAGGAAGTTCTTGCCTCCTCTCAGATTCCAGAACTTTCTGCCATAGAAATGTGAGGAACATGTGTTTTATTACCCACATTTTGAGGTTTTCAAAGGATTCTGGGTAACAGAACCTGGTCAGAGCCCCAGAAGTCACCCCATCTTGGATTCCCCAGGTCTCTAGTTTAAAAAAAGGCACAGGTTTGGTAGGTTCGCCTAGGTGCCGGCTGAGCTAGAGGCCAAAATCTACAGGTAGGCACTTTGCAAAAAACAGTTCTGTTTTCTGTGAAAAGATGGGATCTGTCCATGTTGTGCTTTGGGGCATTTCCTGTCGCTAGCGCTAGGCCTCCCACACAAGTGAGGTATAATTTTTATCGGGAGACTTGGGGGAACGCTGGATGGAAGAAAATTTGTTACTCCTCTCAGATTCCAGAAGTTTCTGCCACAGAAATGTGAGGAACATGTGTTTTTTTACCCACATTTTGAGGTTTTCAAAGGATTCTGGGTAACAGAACCTGGTCAGAGCCCCAGAAGTCACCCCATCTTGGATTCCCCTAGGTGTCTAGTTTTAAAAAATGCACAGGTTTGGTAGGTTTCCCTAGGTACCAGCTGAGCTAGAGGTCAAAACCTACAGGTAGGCACTTTGCAAAAAATAGCTCAGTTTTCTGTGAAAAAATGGGATGTGTCCACGTTGCGTTTTGGGGCATGTCCTGGCGCGGGCGCTAGGCCTACCCACACAAGTGAGGTATCATTTTTATCGGGAGACTTGGGGGAACGCTGGGTGGAAGGACATTTGCGGCTCCTCTCAGATTCCAGAACTTTCTGTCACCATAATGTGAGGAAAATGTGTTTCTTTAGCCAAATTTTGAGGTTTACAAAGGATTCTGGGTAGCAGAACCTGGTCAGAGCCCCACAAGTCACCCCATCTTAGATTCCCCTAGGTGTCTAGTTTTAAAAAATGCACAGATTTGGTAGGTTTCCCACGGTGCCGGCTGAGCTAGAGGCCAAAATCTACAGGTAGGCCCTTTGGAAAAAATAGCTCTGTTTTCTGTCAAAAAATGGGATATGTCCACGTTGTGCTTTGGGGCATTTCCTGTCGCGGGCGCTAGGCCTACCCACACAAGTGAGGTATCATTTTTATCGGGAGACTTGGGGGAACGCTGGGTGGAAGGAAATTTGTGGCTCCTCTCAGATTCCAGAACTTTCTGTCACCATAATGTGAGGAAAATGTGTTTCTTTAGCCAAATTTTGAGGTTTGTAAAGGATTCTGGGTAGCAGAACCTGGTCAGAGCCCCACAAGTCACCCCATCTTGGATTCCCCTAGGTGTCTAGTTTTACAAAAATGCACAAGTTTGGTATATTTCCCACAGTGCCGGCTGAGCTAGAGGCCAAAATCTACAGGTAGGCACTTTGCAAAAAACAGCACTGTATTCTGTGAATAAATGGGATGTGTCCACACTGCGTTTTGGGGCATTTCCTGTTGCGGGCGCTAGGCCTACCCACACAAGTGAGGTATCATTTTTATCGGGAGACTTGGGGGAACGCTGGATGGAAGGAAATTCGTGCCTCCTCTCAGATTCCAGAACTTTCTGCCACAGAAATGTGAGGAAAATGTGTTTCTTTAGCCAAATTTTGAGGTTTTCAAAGGATTCTGGGTAACAGAACCTGGTCAGAGCCCCAGAGGTCACCCCATCCTGGATTCCCCTAGGTGTCTAGTTTTAAAAAATGCACAGGTTTGGTAGGTTTCCCTAGGTGCCGGCTGAGCTAGAGGCCAAAACCTACAGGTAGGCACTTTGCAAAAAATAGCTCCGTTTTCTGTGAAAAAATGGGATGTGTCCACGTTGCGTTTTGGGGCATTTCCTGTCGCGGGCACTAGGCCTACCCACACAAGTGAGGTACCATTTTTATCGGGAGACTTGGGGGAACACTGGGTGGAAGGAAATTCGTGCCTCCTCTCAGATTCCAGAACTTTCTGCCACAGTAATGTGAGGAACATGTGTTTTTTTACCCAAATTTTGAGGTTTTCAAAGGATTCTGGGTAACAGAACCTGGTCAGAGCCCCACAAGTCACCCCATCTTGGATTCCCTTAGGTCGCTAGTTTTAAAAAATGCACAGGTTTGGTAGGTTTCCCACAGTGCCGGCTGAGCTAGAGGCCAAAACCTACAGGTAGGCACTTTGCAAAAAACAGTTCTGTTTTCTGTGTAAAAATGGGATGTGTCCGTGTTGTGCTTTGGGGCATTTCCTGGCACGGGCGCTAGGCCTACCACACAAGTGAGGTACCATTTTTATCGGGAGACTTAGGGGAACACTGGGTGGAAGGAAATCTGTGCCTCCTCTCAGATTCCAGAACTTTCTGTCACAGACATGTGAGGAACAAGTGTTTTTTTAGCCAAATTTTGAGGTTCGCAAAGGATTCTGGGTAACAGAACCTGGTCAGAGCCCCACAAGTCACCCCATCTTGGATTCCCCTAGGTCTCTAGTTTTAAAAAATGCATAGGTTTGGTAGGTTTCCCTGGGTGCCGGCTGAGCTAGAGGCCAAATCTACAGGTAGTCACTTTGCAAAAAACACCTCTGTTTTCTGTGAAAAAAGGGGATGTGTCCACGTTGTGCTTTGGGGCATTTCCTGTCGCGGGCGCTAGGCCTACCCACACAAGTGAGGTACCATTTTTATCGGGAGACTTGGGGGAACGCTGGGTGGAAGGAAGTTCTTGCCTCCTCTCAGATTCCAGAACTTTCTGCCATAGAAATGTGAGGAACATGTGTTTTTTTAACCACATTTTGAGGTTTTCAAAGGATTCTGGGTAACAGAACCTGGTCAGAGCCCCAGAAGTCACCCCATCTTGGATTCCCCAGGTCTCTAGTTTTAAAAAATGCACAGGTTTGGTAGGTTCCCCTAGGTGCCGGCTGAGCTAGAGGCCAACATCTACAGGTAGGCACTTTGCAAAAAACAGTTCTGTTTTCTGTGAAAAGATGGGATCTGTCCATGTTGTGCTTTGGGGCATTTCCTGTCGCGGGCGCTAGGCCTCCCACACAAGTGAGGTGTAATTTTTATCGGGAGACTTGGGGGAACGCTGGATGGAAGAAAATTTGTTACTCCTCTCAGATTCCAGAAGTTTCTGCCACAGAAATGTGAGGAACATGTGTTTTTTTACCCACATTTTGAGGTTTTCAAAGGATTCTGGGTAACAGAACCTGGTCAGAGCCCCAGAAGTCACCCCATCTTGGATTCCCCTAGGTGTCTAGTTTTAAAAAATGCACAGGTTTGGTAGGTTTCCCTAGGTACCGGCTGAGCTAGAGGCCAAAATCTACAGGTAGGCCCTTTGGAAAAAATAGCTCTGTTTTCTGTCAAAAAATGGGATATGTCCACGTTGTGCTTTGGGGCATTTCCTGTCGCGGGCGCTAGGCCTACCCACACAAGTGAGGTATCATTTTTATCGGGAGACTTGGGGGAACGCTGGGTGGAAGGAAATTTGTGGCTCCTCTCAGATTCCAGAACTTTCTGTCACCATAATGTGAGGAAAATGTGTTTCTTTAGCCAAATTTTGAGGTTTGTAAAGGATTCTGGGTAGCAGAACCTGGTCAGAGCCCCACAAGTCACCCCATCTTGGATTCCCCTAGGTGTCTAGTTTTACAAAAATGCACAAGTTTGGTATATTTCCCACAGTGCCGGCTGAGCTAGAGGCCAAAATCTACAGGTAGGCACTTTGCAAAAAACAGCACTGTATTCTGTGAATAAATGGGATGTGTCCACACTGCGTTTTGGGGCATTTCCTGTTGCGGGCGCTAGGCCTACCCACACAAGTGAGGTATCATTTTTATCGGGAGACTTGGGGGAACGCTGGATGGAAGGAAATTCGTGCCTCCTCTCAGATTCCAGAACTTTCTGCCACAGAAATGTGAGGAAAATGTGTTTCTTTAGCCAAATTTTGAGGTTTTCAAAGGATTCTGGGTAACAGAACCTGATCAGAGCCCCAGAGGTCAACCCATCTTGGATTCCCCTAGGTGTCTAGTTTTAAAAAATGCACAGGTTTGGTAGGTTTCCCTAGGTGCCGGCTGAGCTAGAGGCCAAAACCTACAGGTAGGCACTTGGCAAAAAATAGCTCCGTTTTCTGTGAAAAAATGGGATGTGTCTACGTTGCGTTTTGGGGCATTTCCTGTCGCGGGCACTAGGCCTACCCACACAAGTGAGGTACCATTTTTATCGGGAGACTTGGGGGAACACTGGGTGGAAGGAAATTTGTGGCTCCTCTCAGATTCCAGAACTTTCTGTCACCATAATGTGAGGAAAATGTGTTTCTTTAGCCAAATTTTGAGGTTTGCAAAGGATTCTGGGTAGCAGAACCTGGTCAGAGCCCAACAAGTCACCCCATCTTGGATTCCCCTAGGTCTCTAGTTTTCAAAAATGCACAGGTTGTGTAGGTTTCCCTAGGTGCCGGCTGAGCTAGAGGCCAAAATCTACAGGTAGGCACTTTGCAAAAAACAGCTCTGTTTTCTGTCAAAAAATGGGATATGTCCACGTTGTGCTTTGGGGCATTTCCTGTTGCGGGCGCTAGGCCTACCCACACAAGTGAGGTATAATTTTTATCGGGAGACTTGGGGGAACGCTGGATGGAAGGAAATTCGTGCCTCTTCTCAGATTACAGAACTTTCTGTCACAGAAATGTGATGAACATGTGTTTTTTAGCTAAATTTTGAGGTTTGCGAAGGATTCTGGGTAACAGAACCTGGTCAGAGCCCCAGAAGTCACCCCATCTTGGATTCCCCTGGGTGTCTAGTTTTAAAAAATGCACAGGTTTGGTAGGTTTCCCTAGGTGCCGGCTGAGCTAGAGTCCAAAACCTACAGGTAGGCACTTTGCAAAAAATAGCTCCGTTTTCTGTGAAAAAATGGGATGTGTCCACGTTGCGTTTTGGGGCATTTCCTGTCGCGGGCACTAGGCCTACCCACACAAGTGAGGTATCATTTTTATCGGGAGACTTGGGGGAACGCTGGGTGGAAGGAAATTTGTGGCTTCTCTCAGATTCCAGAACTGTCTGTCACCATAATGTGAGGAAAATGTGTTTCTTTAGCCAGATTTTGAGGTTTGCGAAGGATTCTGCGTAACAGAACCTGGTCAGAGCCACACAAGTCACCCCATCTTGGATTCCCCTAGGTCTCTAGTTTTCAAAAATGCACAGGTTTGGTAGGTTTCCCTAGGTGCTGGCTGAGCTAGAGGCCAAAATCTACAGGTAGGCACTTTGCAAAAAACAGCTCTGTTTTCTGTGAAAAAATGGGATCTGTCCACGTTTCGTTTTGGGGCATTTCCTGACGTGGGCGGTAGGCCTACCCACACAAGTGAGGTATCATTTTTATCGGGAGACTTGGGGGAACGCTGGGTGGAAGGACATTTGCGGCTCCTCTCCGATTCCAGAACTTTCTATCACCATAATGTGAGGAAAATGTGTTTCTTTAGCCAAATTTTGAGGTTTACAAAGGATTCTGGGTAGCAGAACCTGGTCAGAGCCCCACAAGTCACCCGATCTTAGATTCCCCTAGGTGTCTAGTTTCAAAAAATGCACAGGTTTGGTAGGTTTCCCACAGTGCCGGCTGAGCTAGAGGCCAAAATCTACAGGTAGGCACTTTGGAAAAAACAGCTCTGTTTTCTGTGAAAAAATGGGATGTGTCCATGTTGTTGTTTGGGGAATTTCCTGTCGCGGGAGCTAGGCCTACCCACACAAGTGAGGTATCATTTTTATCGGGAGACTTGAGTGAACGCTGGGTGGAAGGAAATTTGTGGCTCCTCTCAGATTCCAGAACTTTCTGTCACCATAATGTGAGGAAAATGTGTTTCTTTAGCCAAATTTTGAGGTTTGCAAAGGATTCTGGGTAGCAGAACCTGGTCAGAGCCCAACAAGTCACCCCATCTTGGATTCCCCTAGGTCTCTAGTTTTCAAAAATGCACAGGTTGTGTAGGTTTCCCTAGGTGCCGGCTGAGCTAGAGGCCAAAATCTACAGGTAGGCACTTTGCAAAAAACAGCTCTGTTTTCTGTCAAAAAATGGGATATGTCCACGTTGTGCTTTGGGGCATTTCCTGTTGCGGGCGCTAGGCCTACCCACACAAGTGAGGTATAATTTTTATCGGGAGACTTGGGGGAACGCTGGATGGAAGGAAATTCGTGCCTCCTCTCAGATTACAGAACTTTCTGTCACAGAAATGTGATGAACATGTGTTTTTTAGCTAAATTTTGAGGTTTGCGAAGGATTCTGGGTAACAGAACCTGGTCAGAGCCCCAGAAGTCACCCCATCTTGGATTCCCCTGGGTGTCTAGTTTTAAAAAATGCACAGGTTTGGTAGGTTTCCCTAGGTGCCGGCTGAGCTAGAGTCCAAAACCTACAGGTAGGCACTTTGCAAAAAATAGCTCAGTTTTCTGTGAAAAAATGGGATGTGTCCACGTTGCGTTTTGGGGCATTTCCTGTCGCGGGCACTAGGCCTACCCACACAAGTGAGGTATCATTTTTATCGGGAGACTTGGGGGAACGCTGGGTGGAAGGAAATTTGTGGCTTCTCTCAGATTCCAGAACTGTCTGTCACCATAATGTGAGGAAAATGTGTTTCTTTAGCCAGATTTTGAGGTTTGCGAAGGATTCTGGGTAACAGAACCTGGTCAGAGCCACACAAGTCACCCCATCTTGGATTCCCCTAGGTCTCTAGTTTTCAAAAATGCACAGGTTTGGTAGGTTTCCCTAGGTGCTGGCTGAGCTAGAGGCCAAAATCTACAGGTAGGCACTTTGCAAAAAACAGCTCTGTTTTCTGTGAAAAAATGGGATCTGTCCACGTTTCGTTTTGGGGCATTTCCTGACGTGGGCGCTAGGCCTACCCACACAAGTGAGGTATCATTTTTATCGGGAGACTTGGGGGAACGCTGGGTGGAAGGACATTTGCGGCTCCTCTCCGATTCCAGAACTTTCTATCACCATAATGTGAGGAAAATGTGTTTCTTTAGCCAAATTTTGAGGTTTACAAAGGATTCTGGGTAGCAGAACCTGGTCAGAGCCCCACAAGTCACCCGATCTTAGATTCCCCTAGGTGTCTAGTTTCAAAAAATGCACAGGTTTGGTAGGTTTCCCACAGTGCCGGCTGAGCTAGAGGCCAAAATCTACAGGTAGGCACTTTGGAAAAAACAGCTCTGTTTTCTGTGAAAAAATGGGATGTGTCCATGTTGTTGTTTGGGGATTTTCCTGTCGCGGGCGTTAGGCCTACCCACACAAGTGAGGTACCATTTTTATCGGGAGACTTAGGGGAACACTGGGTGGAAGGAAATTTGTGGCTCCTCTCAGATTACAGAACTTTCTGTCACAGAAATGTGAGGAACATGTGTTTTTTTAGCCACATTTTGAGGTTTGCGAAGGATTCTGGGTAACAGAACCTGGTCAGAGCCCCAGAAGTCACCCCATCTTGGATTCCCCTAGGTGTCTAGTTTTAAAAAAGGCACAGGTTTGGTAGGTTTCCCTAGGTGCCGGCTGAGCTAAAGGCCAAAATCTACAGGTAGGCACTTTGCAAAAAATAGCTCTGTTTTCTGTGAAAAAATGGGATGTGTCCACGTTTCGTTTTGGGGCATTTCCTGTTGCGGGAGCTAGGCCTACCCACACAAGTGAGGTATCATTTTTATCGGGAGACTTGAGTGAACGCTGGGTGGAAGGAAATTTGTGGCTCCTCTCAGATTCCAGAACTTTCTGTCACCATAATGTGAGGAAAATGTGTTTCTTTAGCCAAATTTCGAGGTTTGCAAAGGATTCTGGGTAGCAGAACCTGGTCAGAGCCCCACAAGTCACCCCATCTTGGATTCCCCTAGGTGTCTAGTTTTAAAAAATGCACAGGTTTGGTAGGTTTCCCACAGTGCCGGCTGAGCTAGAGGCCAAAATCTACAGGTAGGCACTTTGCAAAAAAGAGCTCTGTTTTCTGGGAAAAAATGGGATGTGTCCATGTTGTGCTTTAGGGCATTCTCTGTCACGGGCGCTAGGCCTACCCACACAACTGAGGTACCATTTTTATCGGGAGACTCAGGGGAACACTGGGTGGAAGGACATTTGCGGCTCCTATCAGATTCCAGAACTTTCTGTCACCATAATGTGAGGAAAATGTGTTTCTTTAGCCAAATTTTGAGGTTTACAAAGGATTCTGGGTAGAAGAACCTGGTCAGAGCCCCACAAGTCACCCCATCTTGGATTCCCCTAGGTCTCTAGTTTTCAAAAATGCACAGGTTTGGTAGGTTTCCCTAGGTGCTGGCTGAGCTAGAGGCCAAAATCTACAGGTAGGCACTTTGCAAAAAATAGCTCTGTTTTCTGTGAAAAAATGGAATCTGTCCACGTTGCGTTTTGGGGCATTTCCTGACGTGGGCGCTAGGCCTACCCACACAAGTGAGGTATCATTTTTATCGGGAGACTTGGGGGAACGCTGGGTGGAAGGACATTTGCGGCCCCTCTCAGATTCCAGAACTTTCTGTCACCATAATGTGAGGAAAATGTGTTTCTTTAGCCAAATTTTGAGGTTTACAAAGGATTCTGGGTAGCAGAACCTGGTCAGAGCCCCACAAGTCACCCCATCTTAGATTCCCCTAGGTGTCTAGTTTTAAAAAATGCACAGGTTTGGTAGGTTTCCCACGGTGCCGGCTGAGCTAGAGGCCAAAATCTACAGGTAGGCACTTTGGAAAAAACAGCTCTGTTTTCTGTGAAAAAATGGGATGTGTCCATGTTGTTGTTTGGGGCATTTCCTGTCGCGGGCGCTAGGCCTACCCACACAAGTGAGGTACCATTTTTATCGGGAGACTTAGGGGAACACTGGGTGGAAGGAAATTTGTGCCTCCTCTCAGATTACAGAACTTTCTGTCACAGAAATGTGAGGAACATGTGTTTTTTTAGCCACATTTTGAGATTTGCGTAGGATTCTGGGTAACAGAATCTGGTCAGAGCCCCAGAAGTCACTGCATCTTGGATTCCCCTAGGTGTCTAGTTTTAAAAAATGCACAGGTTTGGTAGGTTTCCCTAGGTGCCGGCTGAGCTAGAGGCCAAAACCTACAGGTAGGCACTTTGCAAAAAATAGCTCCGTTTTCTGTGAAAAAATGGGATGTGTCCACGTTGCGTTTTGGGGCATTTCCTGTCGCGGGCACTAGGCCTACCCACACAAGTGAGGTATCATTTTTATCGGGAGACTTGAGTGAACGCTGGGTGGAAGGAAATTTGTGGCTCCTCTCAGATTCCAGAACTTTCTGTCACCATAATGTGAGGAAAATGTGTTTCTTTAGCCAAATTTTGAGGTTTACAAAGCATTCTGGGTAGCAGAACCTGGTCAGAGCCCCACAAGTCACCCCATCTTGGATTCCCCTAGGTCTCTAGTTTTCAAAAATGCACAGGTTTGGTAGGTTTCCCTAGGTGCTGGCTGAGCTAGAGGCCAAAATCTACAGGTAGGCACTTTGCAAAAAATAGCTCTGTTTTCTGTGAAAAAATGGGATCTGTCCACGTTGCGTTTTGGGGCATTTCCTGACGTGGGCGCTAGGCCTACCCACACAAGTGAGGTATCATTTTTATCGGGAGACTTGGGGGAACGCTGGGTGGAAGGACATTTGCGGCTCCTCTCAGATTCCAGAACTTTCTGTCACCATAATGTGAGGAAAATGTGTTTCTTTAGCCAAATTTTGAGGTTTACAAAGGATTCTGGGTAGCAGAACCTGGTCAGAGCCCCACAAGTCACCCCATCTTAGATTCCCCTAGGTGTCTAGTTTTAAAAAATGCACAGGTTTGGTAGGTTTCCCATGGTGCCGGCTGAGCTAGAGGCCAAAATCTACAGGTAGGCACTTTGGAAAAAACAGCTCTGTTTTCTGTGAAAAAATGGGATGTGTCCATGTTGTTGTTTGGGGCATTTCCTGTCGCGGGCGCTAGGCCTACCCACACAAGTGAGGTACCATTTTTATCGGGAGACTTAGGGGAACACTGGGTGGAAGGAAATTTGTGCCTCCTCTCAGATTACAGAACTTTCTGTCACAGAAATGTAAGGAACATGTGTTTTTTTAGCCACATTTTGAGGTTTGCGTAGGATTCTGGGTAACAGAACCTGGTCAGAGCCCCAGAAGTCACCCCATCTTGGATTCCCCTAGGTGTCTAGTTTTAAAAAAGGCACAGGTTTGGTAGGTTTCCCTAGGTGCCGGCTGAGCTAGAGGCCAAAATCTACAGGTAGGCACTTTGCAAAAAATAGCTCTGTTTTCTTTGAAAAAATGGGATGTGTCCACGTTTCGTTTTGGGGCATTTCCTGTTGCGGGCGCTAGGCCTACCCACACAAGTGAGGTATCATTTTTATCGGGAGACTTGGGGGAACGCTGGGTGGAAGGAAATTTGTGGCTCCTCTCAGATTCCAGAACTTTCTGTCACCATAATGTGAGGAAAATGTGTTTCTTTAGCCAAATTTTGAGGTTTGCAAAGGATTCTGGGTAGCAGAACCTGGTCAGAGCCCCACAAGTCACCCCATCTTGGATTCCCCTAGGTGTCTAGTTTTAAAAAATGCACAGGTTTGGTAGGTTTCCCACAGTGCCGGCTGAGCTAGAGGCCAAAATCTACAGGTAGGCACTTTGCAAAAAACAGCTCTGTTTTCTGGGAAAAAATGGGATGTGTCCATGTTGTGCTTTGGGGCATTTCCTGTCGCGGGCGCTAGGCCTACCCACACAAGTGAGGTACCATTTTTATCGGGAGACTTAGGGGAACACTGGGTGGAAGGAAATGTGTGCCTCCTCTCAGATTACAGAACTTTCTGTCACAGAAATGTGAGGAACATGTGTTTTTTTAGCCACATTTTGAGGTTTGCGAAGGATTCTGGGTAACAGAACCTGGTCAGAGCCCCAGAAGCCACCCCATCTTGAATTCCCCTAGGTGTCTAGTTTTAAAAAATGCACAGGTTTGGTAGGTTTCCCTAGGTGCCGGCTGAGCTAGAGGCCAAAATCTACAGGTAGGCACTTTGCAAAAAATAGCTCTGTTTTCTGTGAAAAAATGGGATCTGTCCACGTTGCGTTTTGGGGCATTTCCTGACGTGGGCGCTAGGCCTACCCACACAAGTGAGGTATCATTTTTATCGGGAGACTTGGGGGAACGCTGGGTGGAAGGACATTTGCGGCTCCTCTCAGATTCCAGAACTTTCTGTCACCATAATGTGAGGAAAATGTGTTTCTTTAGCCAAATTTTGAGGTTTACAAAGGATTCTGGGTAGCAGAACCTGGTCAGAGCCCCACAAGTCACCCCATCTTAGATTCCCCTAGGTGTCTAGTTTTAAAAAATGCACAGGTTTGGTAGGTTTCCCATGGTGCCGGCTGAGCTAGAGGCCAAAATCTACAGGTAGGCACTTTGGAAAAAACAGCTCTGTTTTCTGTGAAAAAATGGGATGTGTCCATGTTGTTGTTTGGGGCATTTCCTGTCGCGGGCGCTAGGCCTACCCACACAAGTGAGGTACCATTTTTATCGGGAGACTTAGGGGAACACTGGGTGGAAGGAAATTTGTGCCTCCTCTCAGATTACAGAACTTTCTGTCACAGAAATGTAAGGAACATGTGTTTTTTTAGCCACATTTTGAGGTTTGCGTAGGATTCTGGGTAACAGAACCTGGTCAGAGCCCCAGAAGTCACCCCATCTTGGATTCCCCTAGGTGTCTAGTTTTAAAAAAGGCACAGGTTTGGTAGGTTTCCCTAGGTGCCGGCTGAGCTAGAGGCCAAAATCTACAGGTAGGCACTTTGCAAAAAATAGCTCTGTTTTCTTTGAAAAAATGGGATGTGTCCACGTTTCGTTTTGGGGCATTTCCTGTTGCGGGCGCTAGGCCTACCCACACAAGTGAGGTATCATTTTTATCGGGAGACTTGGGGGAACGCTGGGTGGAAGGAAATTTGTGGCTCCTCTCAGATTCCAGAACTTTCTGTCACCATAATGTGAGGAAAATGTGTTTCTTTAGCCAAATTTTGAGGTTTGCAAAGGATTCTGGGTAGCAGAACCTGGTCAGAGCCCCACAAGTCACCCCATCTTGGATTCCCCTAGGTGTCTAGTTTTAAAAAATGCACAGGTTTGGTAGGTTTCCCACAGTGCCGGCTGAGCTAGAGGCCAAAATCTACAGGTAGGCACTTTGCAAAAAACAGCTCTGTTTTCTGGGAAAAAATGGGATGTGTCCATGTTGTGCTTTGGGGCATTTCCTGTCGCGGGCGCTAGGCCTACCCACACAAGTGAGGTACCATTTTTATCGGGAGACTTAGGGGAACACTGGGTGGAAGGAAATGTGTGCCTCCTCTCAGATTACAGAACTTTCTGTCACAGAAATGTGAGGAACATGTGTTTTTTTAGCCACATTTTGAGGTTTGCGAAGGATTCTGGGTAACAGAACCTGGTCAGAGCCCCAGAAGCCACCCCATCTTGAATTCCCCTAGGTGTCTAGTTTTAAAAAATGCACAGGTTTGGTAGGTTTCCCTAGGTGCCGGCTGAGCTAGAGGCCAAAATCTACAGGTAGGCACTTTGCAAAAAATAGCTCTGTTTTCTGTGAAAAAATGGGATGTGTCCACGTTGCGTTTTGGGGCATTTCCTGTCGCGAGCGATAGGCCTACCCACACAAGTGAGGTATCATTTTTATCGGGAGACTTGGGGGAACGCTGGGTGGAAGTTAAATTTGTGGCTCCTCTCAGATTCCAGAACTTTCTGTCACCATAATGTGAGGAAAATGTGTTTCTTTAGCCAAATTTTGAGGTTTGCAAAGGATTCTGGGTAGCAGAACCTGGTCAGAGCCCCACAAGTCACCCCATCTTGGATTCCCCTAGGTGTCTAGTTTTAAAAAATGCACAGGTTTGGTAGGTTTCCCACAGTGCCGGCTGAGCTAGAGGCCAAAATCTACAGGTAGGCACTTTGCAAAAAACAGCTCTGTTTTCTGTGAAAATATGGGATGTGTCCATGTTGTGCTTTGGGGCATTTCCTGTCGCTGGCGCTAGGCCTACCCACACAAGTGAGGTACCATTTTTATCGGGAGACTTAGGGGAACACTGGGTGGAAGGAATCTTGTGCCTCCTCTCAGATTACAGAACTTTCTGTCACAGAAATGTGAGGAACATGTGTTTTTTTAGCCAAATTTTGAGGTTTGCGAAGGATTCTGGGTAACAGAACCTGGTCAGAGCCCCAGAAGTCACCCCATCTTGGATTCCCCTAGGTGTCTAGTTTTAAAAAATGCACAGGTTTGGTAGGTTTCCCTAAGTGCCGGCTGAGCTAGAGGCCAAAACGTACAGGTAGGCACTTTGCAAAAAATAGCTCTGTTTTCTGTGAAAAAATGGGATGTGTCCATGTTGCGTTTTGGGGCATTTCCTGTCGCGGGCGCTAGGCCTACCCACACAAGTGAGGTATCATTTTTATCGGGAGACTTGGGGGAACGCTGGGTGGAAGGAAATTTGTGGCTCCTCTCAGATTCCAGAACTTTCTGTCACCATAATGTGAGGAAAATGTGTTTCTTTAGCCAAATTTTGAGGTTTGCAAGGGATTCTGGGTAGCAGAACCTGGTCAGAGCCCCACAAGTCACCACATCTTGGATTCCCCTAGGTGTCTAGTTTTACAAAATGCACAGGTTTGGTAGGTTTCCCACAGTGCCGGCTGAGCTAGAGGCCAAAATCTACAGGTAGGCACTTTGCAAAAAACAGCTCTGTGAAAAAATGGGATGTGTCCATGTTGTGCTTTGGGGCATTTCCTGTCGCGGGCGCTAGGCCTACCCACACAAGTGAGGTACCATTTTTATCGGGAGACTTAGGGGAACACTGGGTGGAAGGAAATTTGTGCCTCCTCTCAGATTACAGAACTTTCTGTCACGGAAATGTGACGAACATGTGTTTTTTTTTAGCCAAATTTTGAGGTTTGCGAAGGATTCTGGGTAACAGAACCTGGTCAGAGCCCCAGAAGTCACCCCATCTTGGATTCTCCTAGGTGTCCAGTTTAAAAAAATTCACAGGTTTGGTAGGTTTCCCTAGGTGCCGGCTGAGCTAGAGGCCAAAATCTACAGGTAGGCACTTTGCAAAAAATAGCTCTGTATTCTGTGAAAAAATGGGATGTGTCCACGTTGCGTTTTGGGGCATTTCCTGTCGCGGGCGCTAGGCCTACCCACACAAGTGAGGTATCATTTTTATCAGGAGACTTGGGGGAACGCTGGGTGGAAGGGAATTTGTGGCTCCTCTCAGATTCCAGAACTTTCTGTCACCATAATGTGAGAAAAATGTGTTTCTTTAGCCAACTTTTTAGGTTTGCAAAGGATTCTGGGTAGCAGAACCTGGTCAGAGCCCCACAAGTCACCCCATCTTGGATTCCCCTACGTCTCTAGTTTTCAAAAATGCACAGGTTTTGTAGGTTTCCCTAGGTGCCAGCTGAGCTAGAGGCCAAAATCTACAGGTAGGCACTTTGCAAAAAACAGCTCTGTTTTCTGTCAAAAAATGGGATGTGTCCACGTTGTGCTTTGGGGCATTTCCTGTTGCGGGCGCTAGGCCTACCCACACAACTGAGGTATAATTTTTATCGGGAGACTTGGGGGAACACTGGATGGAAGGAAATTCGTGCCTCCTCTCAGATTCCAGAACTTTCTGCCACAGTAATGTGAGGAACATGTGTTTTTTTACCCAAATTTTGAGGTTTTCAAAGGATTCTGGGTAACAGAACCTGGTCAGAGCCCCACAAGTCACCCCATCTTGGATTCCCCTAGGTCTCTAGTTTTAAAAAATGCATAGGTTTGGTAGGTTTCCCTGGGTGCCGGCTGAGCTAGAGGCCAAATCTACAGGTAGTCACTTTGCAAAAAACACCTCTGTTTTCTGTGAAAAAAGGGGATGTGTCCACGTTGTGCTTTGGGGCATTTCCTGTCGCGGGCGCTAGGCCTACCCACACAAGTGAGGTACCATTTTTATCGGGAGACTTGGGGGAACGCTGGGTGGAAGGAAGTTCTTGCCTCCTCTCAGATTCCAGAACTTTCTGCCATAGAAATGTGAGGAACATGTGTTTTATTACCCACATTTTGAGGTTTTCAAAGGATTCTGGGTAACAGAACCTGGTCAGAGCCCCAGAAGTCACCCCATCTTGGATTCCCCAGGTCTCTAGTTTAAAAAAAGGCACAGGTTTGGTAGGTTCGCCTAGGTGCCGGCTGAGCTAGAGGCCAAAATCTACAGGTAGGCACTTTGCAAAAAACAGTTCTGTTTTCTGTGAAAAGATGGGATCTGTCCATGTTGTGCTTTGGGGCATTTCCTGTCGCTAGCGCTAGGCCTCCCACACAAGTGAGGTATAATTTTTATCGGGAGACTTGGGGGAACGCTGGATGGAAGAAAATTTGTTACTCCTCTCAGATTCCAGAAGTTTCTGCCACAGAAATGTGAGGAACATGTGTTTTTTTACCCACATTTTGAGGTTTTCAAAGGATTCTGGGTAACAGAACCTGGTCAGAGCCCCAGAAGTCACCCCATCTTGGATTCCCCTAGGTGTCTAGTTTTAAAAAATGCACAGGTTTGGTAGGTTTCCCTAGGTACCAGCTGAGCTAGAGGTCAAAACCTACAGGTAGGCACTTTGCAAAAAATAGCTCAGTTTTCTGTGAAAAAATGGGATGTGTCCACGTTGCGTTTTGGGGCATGTCCTGGCGCGGGCGCTAGGCCTACCCACACAAGTGAGGTATCATTTTTATCGGGAGACTTGGGGGAACGCTGGGTGGAAGGACATTTGCGGCTCCTCTCAGATTCCAGAACTTTCTGTCACCATAATGTGAGGAAAATGTGTTTCTTTAGCCAAATTTTGAGGTTTACAAAGGATTCTGGGTAGCAGAACCTGGTCAGAGCCCCACAAGTCACCCCATCTTAGATTCCCCTAGGTGTCTAGTTTTAAAAAATGCACAGATTTGGTAGGTTTCCCACGGTGCCGGCTGAGCTAGAGGCCAAAATCTACAGGTAGGCCCTTTGGAAAAAATAGCTCTGTTTTCTGTCAAAAAATGGGATATGTCCACGTTGTGCTTTGGGGCATTTCCTGTCGCGGGCGCTAGGCCTACCCACACAAGTGAGGTATCATTTTTATCGGGAGACTTGGGGGAACGCTGGGTGGAAGGAAATTTGTGGCTCCTCTCAGATTCCAGAACTTTCTGTCACCATAATGTGAGGAAAATGTGTTTCTTTAGCCAAATTTTGAGGTTTGTAAAGGATTCTGGGTAGCAGAACCTGGTCAGAGCCCCACAAGTCACCCCATCTTGGATTCCCCTAGGTGTCTAGTTTTACAAAAATGCACAAGTTTGGTATATTTCCCACAGTGCCGGCTGAGCTAGAGGCCAAAATCTACAGGTAGGCACTTTGCAAAAAACAGCACTGTATTCTGTGAATAAATGGGATGTGTCCACACTGCGTTTTGGGGCATTTCCTGTTGCGGGCGCTAGGCCTACCCACACAAGTGAGGTATCATTTTTATCGGGAGACTTGGGGGAACGCTGGATGGAAGGAAATTCGTGCCTCCTCTCAGATTCCAGAACTTTCTGCCACAGAAATGTGAGGAAAATGTGTTTCTTTAGCCAAATTTTGAGGTTTTCAAAGGATTCTGGGTAACAGAACCTGGTCAGAGCCCCAGAGGTCACCCCATCCTGGATTCCCCTAGGTGTCTAGTTTTAAAAAATGCACAGGTTTGGTAGGTTTCCCTAGGTGCCGGCTGAGCTAGAGGCCAAAACCTACAGGTAGGCACTTTGCAAAAAATAGCTCCGTTTTCTGTGAAAAAATGGGATGTGTCCACGTTGCGTTTTGGGGCATTTCCTGTCGCGGGCACTAGGCCTACCCACACAAGTGAGGTACCATTTTTATCGGGAGACTTGGGGGAACACTGGGTGGAAGGAAATTCGTGCCTCCTCTCAGATTCCAGAACTTTCTGCCACAGTAATGTGAGGAACATGTGTTTTTTTACCCAAATTTTGAGGTTTTCAAAGGATTCTGGGTAACAGAACCTGGTCAGAGCCCCACAAGTCACCCCATCTTGGATTCCCTTAGGTCGCTAGTTTTAAAAAATGCACAGGTTTGGTAGGTTTCCCTAGGTGCCGGCTGAGCTAGAGGCCAAAACCTACAGGTAGGCACTTTGCAAAAAACAGTTCTGTTTTCTGTGTAAAAATGGGATGTGTCCGTGTTGTGCTTTGGGGCATTTCCTGGCACGGGCGCTAGGCCTACCACACAAGTGAGGTACCATTTTTATCGGGAGACTTAGGGGAACACTGGGTGGAAGGAAATCTGTGCCTCCTCTCAGATTCCAGAACTTTCTGTCACAGACATGTGAGGAACAAGTGTTTTTTTAGCCAAATTTTGAGGTTCGCAAAGGATTCTGGGTAACAGAACCTGGTCAGAGCCCCACAAGTCACCCCATCTTGGATTCCCCTAGGTCTCTAGTTTTAAAAAATGCATAGGTTTGGTAGGTTTCCCTGGGTGCCGGCTGAGCTAGAGGCCAAATCTACAGGTAGTCACTTTGCAAAAAACACCTCTGTTTTCTGTGAAAAAAGGGGATGTGTCCACGTTGTGCTTTGGGGCATTTCCTGTCGCGGGCGCTAGGCCTACCCACACAAGTGAGGTACCATTTTTATCGGGAGACTTGGGGGAACGCTGGGTGGAAGGAAGTTCTTGCCTCCTCTCAGATTCCAGAACTTTCTGCCATAGAAATGTGAGGAACATGTGTTTTTTTAACCACATTTTGAGGTTTTCAAAGGATTCTGGGTAACAGAACCTGGTCAGAGCCCCAGAAGTCACCCCATCTTGGATTCCCCAGGTCTCTAGTTTTAAAAAATGCACAGGTTTGGTAGGTTCCCCTAGGTGCCGGCTGAGCTAGAGGCCAACATCTACAGGTAGGCACTTTGCAAAAAACAGTTCTGTTTTCTGTGAAAAGATGGGATCTGTCCATGTTGTGCTTTGGGGCATTTCCTGTCGCGGGCGCTAGGCCTCCCACACAAGTGAGGTGTAATTTTTATCGGGAGACTTGGGGGAACGCTGGATGGAAGAAAATTTGTTACTCCTCTCAGATTCCAGAAGTTTCTGCCACAGAAATGTGAGGAACATGTGTTTTTTTACCCACATTTTGAGGTTTTCAAAGGATTCTGGGTAACAGAACCTGGTCAGAGCCCCAGAAGTCACCCCATCTTGGATTCCCCTAGGTGTCTAGTTTTAAAAAATGCACAGGTTTGGTAGGTTTCCCTAGGTACCGGCTGAGCTAGAGGCCAAAATCTACAGGTAGGCCCTTTGGAAAAAATAGCTCTGTTTTCTGTCAAAAAATGGGATATGTCCACGTTGTGCTTTGGGGCATTTCCTGTCGCGGGCGCTAGGCCTACCCACACAAGTGAGGTATCATTTTTATCGGGAGACTTGGGGGAACGCTGGGTGGAAGGAAATTTGTGGCTCCTCTCAGATTCCAGAACTTTCTGTCACCATAATGTGAGGAAAATGTGTTTCTTTAGCCAAATTTTGAGGTTTGTAAAGGATTCTGGGTAGCAGAACCTGGTCAGAGCCCCACAAGTCACCCCATCTTGGATTCCCCTAGGTGTCTAGTTTTACAAAAATGCACAAGTTTGGTATATTTCCCACAGTGCCGGCTGAGCTAGAGGCCAAAATCTACAGGTAGGCACTTTGCAAAAAACAGCACTGTATTCTGTGAATAAATGGGATGTGTCCACACTGCGTTTTGGGGCATTTCCTGTTGCGGGCGCTAGGCCTACCCACACAAGTGAGGTATCATTTTTATCGGGAGACTTGGGGGAACGCTGGATGGAAGGAAATTCGTGCCTCCTCTCAGATTCCAGAACTTTCTGCCACAGAAATGTGAGGAAAATGTGTTTCTTTAGCCAAATTTTGAGGTTTTCAAAGGATTCTGGGTAACAGAACCTGATCAGAGCCCCAGAGGTCAACCCATCTTGGATTCCCCTAGGTGTCTAGTTTTAAAAAATGCACAGGTTTGGTAGGTTTCCCTAGGTGCCGGCTGAGCTAGAGGCCAAAACCTACAGGTAGGCACTTGGCAAAAAATAGCTCCGTTTTCTGTGAAAAAATGGGATGTGTCTACGTTGCGTTTTGGGGCATTTCCTGTCGCGGGCACTAGGCCTACCCACACAAGTGAGGTACCATTTTTATCGGGAGACTTGGGGGAACACTGGGTGGAAGGAAATTTGTGGCTCCTCTCAGATTCCAGAACTGTCTGTCACCATAATGTGAGGAAATGTGTTTTTTTAGCCAAATTTTGAGGTTTGCGAAGGATTCTGGGTAACAGAACCTGGTCAGAGCCACACAAGTCACCCCATCTTGGATTCCCCTAGGTCTCTAGTTTTCAAAAATTCACAGGTTTGGTAGGTTTCCCTAGGTGCTGGCTGAGCTAGAGGCCAAAATCTACAGGTAGGCACTTTGCAAAAAACAGCTCTGTTTTCTGTGAAAAAATGGGATCTGTCCACGTTGAGTTTTGGGGCATTTCCTGACGTGGGTGCTAGGCCTACTCACACAAGTGAGGTATCATTTTTATCGGGAGACTTGGGGGAACGCTGGGTGGAAGGACATTTGCGGCTCCTCTCAGATTCCAGAACTTTCTATCACCATAATGTGAGGAAAATGTGTTTCTTTAGCCAAATTTTGAGGTTTACAAAGGATTCTGGGTAGCAGAACCTGGTCAGAGCCCCACAAGTCACCCGATCTTAGATTCCCCTAGGTGTCTAGTTTCAAAAAATGCACAGGTTTGGTAGGTTTCCCACGGTGCCGGCTGAGCTAGAGGCCAAAATCTACAGGTAGGCACTTTGGAAAAAACAGCTCTGTTTTCTTTGAAAAAATGGGATGTGTCCATGTTGTTGTTTGGGGCATTTCCTGTCGCGGGCGCTAGGCCTACCCACACAAGTGAGGTACCATTTTTATCGGGAGACTTAGGGGAACACTGGGTGGAAGGAAATTTGTGCCTCCTCTCAGATTACAGAACTTTCTGTCACAGAAATGTGAGGAACATGTGTTTTTTTAGCCACATTTTGAGGTTTGCGAAGGATTCTGGGTAACAGAACCTGGTCAGAGCCCCAGAAGTCACCCCATCTTGGATTCCCCTAGGTGTCTAGTTTTAAAAAAGGCACAGGTTTGGTAGGTTTCCCTAGGTGCCGGCTGAGCTAAAGGCCAAAATCTACAGGTCTGCACTTTGCAAAAAATAGCTCTGTTTTCTGTGAAAAAATGGGATGTGTCCACGTTTCGTTTTGGGGCATTTCCTGTTGCGGGCGCTAGGCCTACCCACACAAGTGAGATATCATTTTTATCGGGAGACTTGAGTGAACGCTGGGTGGAAGGAAATTTGTGGCTCCTCTCAGATTCCAGAACTTTCTGTCACCATAATGTGAGGAAAATGTGTATCTTTAGCCAAATTTTGAGGTTTGCAAAGGATTCTGGGTAGCAGAACCTGGTCAGAGCCCCACAAGTCACCACATCTTGGATTCCCCTAGGTCTCTAGTTTTCAAAAATGCACAGGTTTGGTAGGTTTCCCTAGGTGCTGGCTGAGCTAGAGGCCAAAATCTACAGGTAGGCACTTTGCAAAAAATAGCTCTGTTTTCTGTGAAAAAATGGGATCTGTCCACGTTGCGTTTTGGGGCATTTCCTGACGTGGGCGCTAGGCCTACCCACACAAGTGAGGTATCATTTTTATCGGGAGACTTGGGGGAACGCTGGGTGGAAGGACATTTGCGGCCCCTCTCAGATTCCAGAACTTTCTGTCACCATAATGTGAGGAAAATGTGTTTCTTTAGCCAAATTTTGAGGTTTGCAAAGGATTCTGGGTAGCAGAACCTGGTCAGAGCCCCACAAGTCACCCCATCTTGGATTCCCCTAGGTGTCTAGTTTTAAAAAATGCACAGGTTTGGTAGGTTTCCCACAGTGCCGGCTGAGCTAGAGGCCAAAATCTACAGGTAGGCACTTTGCAAAAAACAGCTCTGTTTTCTGGGAAAAAATGGGATGTGTCCATGTTGTGCTTTGGGGCATTTCCTGTCGCGGGCGCTAGGCCTACCCACACAAGTGAGGTACCATTTTTATCGGGAGACTTAGGGGAACACTGGGTGGAAGGAAATTTGTGCCACCTCTCAGATTACAGAACTTTCTGTCACAGAAATGTGAGGAACATGTGTTTTTTTAGCCAAATTTTGAGGTTTGCGAAGGATTCTGGGTAACAGAACCTGGTCAGAGCCCCAGAAGTCACCCCATCTTGGATTCCTCTAGGTGTCTAGTTTTAAAAAATGCACAGGTTTGGTAGGTTTCCCTAGGTGCCGGCTGAGCTAGAGGCCAAAATCTACAGGTAGGCACTTTGCAAAAAATAGCTCTGTTTTCTGTGAAAAAATGGGATGTGTCCACGTTGCGTTTTGGGGCATTTCCTGTCGCGGGCGCTAGGCCTACCCACACAAGTGAGGTATCATTTTTATCGGGAGACTTGGGGGAACGCTGGGTGGAAGTTAAATTTGTGGCTCCTCTCAGATTCCAGAACTTTCTGTCACCATAATGTGAGGAAAATGTGTTTCTTTAGCCAAATTTTGAGGTTTTCAAAGGATTCTGGGTAACAGAACCTGGTCAGAGCCCCAGAGGTCACCCCATCTTGGATTCCCCTAGGTGTCTAGTTTTAAAAAATGCACAGGTTTGGTAGGTTTCCCTAGGTGCCGGCTGAGCTAGAGGCCAAAACCTACAGGTAGGCACTTTGCAAAAAATAGCTCCGTTTTCTGTGAAAAAATGGGATGTGTCCACGTTGCGTTTTGGGGCATTTCCTGTCGCGGGCACTAGGCCTACCCACACAAGTGAGGTACCATTTTTATCGGGAGACTTGGGGGAACACTGGGTGGAAGGAAATTCGTGCCTCCTCTCAGATTCCAGAACTTTCTGCCACAGTAATGTGAGGAACATGTGTTTTTTTACCCAAATTTTGAGGTTTTCAAAGGATTCTGGGTAACAGAACCTGGTCAGAGCCCCACAAGTCACCCCATCTTGGATTCCCTTAGGTCGCTAGTTTTAAAAAATGCACAGGTTTGGTAGGTTTCCCTAGGTGCCGGCTGAGCTAGAGGCCAAAACCTACAGGTAGGCACTTTGCAAAAAACAGTTCTGTTTTCTGTGTAAAAATGGGATGTGTCCGTATTGTGCTTTGGGGCATTTCCTGGCACGGGCGCTAGGCCTACCCACACAAGTGAGGTACCATTTTTATCGGGAGACTTAGGGGAACACTGGGTGGAAGGAAATTTGTGCCTCCTCTCAGATTCCAGAACTTTCTGTCACAGACATGTGAGGAACAAGTGTTTTTTTAGCCAAATTTTGAGGTTCGCAAAGGATTCTGGGTAACAGAACCTGGTCAGAGCCCCACAAGTCACCCCATCTTGGATTCCCCTAGGTCTCTAGTTTTTAACATGCACAGGTTTGGTAGGTTTCCCTAGGTGCCGGCTGAGCTAGAGGCCAAAATCTACAGGTAGGCACTTTGCAAAAAACAGCTCTGTTTTCTGTCAAAAAATGGGATGTGTCCATGTTGTGCTTGGGGCATTTCCTGTCACGGGCGCTAGGCCTACCCACACAAGTGAGGTATAATTTTTATCGGGAGACTTGGGGGAACGCTGGGTGGAAGGAAATTTGTGCCTCCTCTCAGATTCCAGAACTTTCTGCCACAGAAATGTGAGGAACATGTGTTTTTTTAGCCAAATTTTGAGGTTTGCAAAGGATTCTGGGTAACAGAACCTGGTCAGAGCCCCACAAGTCACCCCATCTTGGATTCCCCTAGGTCTCTAGTTTTAAAAAATGCATAGGTTTGGTAGGTTTCCCTGGGTGCCGGCTGAGCTAGAGGCCAAATCTACAGGTAGTCACTTTGCAAAAAACACCTCTGTTTTCTGTGAAAAAAGGGGATGTGTCCACGTTGTGCTTTGGGGCATTTCCTGTCGCGGGCGCTAGGCCTACCCACACAAGTGAGGTACCATTTTTATCGGGAGACTTGGGGGAACGCTGGGTGGAAGGAAGTTCTTGCCTCCTCTCAGATTCCAGAACTTTCTGCCATAGAAATGTGAGGAACATGTGTTTTTTGAACCACATTTTGAGGTTTTCAAAGGATTCTGGGTAACAGAACCTGGTCAGAGCCCCAGAAGTCACCCCATCTTGGATTCCCCAGGTCTCTAGTTTTAAAAAATGCACAGGTTTGGTAGGTTCCCCTAGGTGCCGGCTGAGCTAGAGGCCAACATCTACAGGTAGGCACTTTGCAAAAAACAGTTCTGTTTTCTGTGAAAAGATGGGATCTGTCCATGTTGTGCTTTGGGGCATTTCCTGTCGCGGGCGCTAGGCCTCCCACACAAGTGAGGTGTAATTTTTATCGGGAGACTTGGGGGAACGCTGGATGGAAGAAAATTTGTTACTCCTCTCAGATTCCAGAAGTTTCTGCCACAGAAATGTGAGGAACATGTGTTTTTTTACCCACATTTTGAGGTTTTCAACGGATTCTGGGTAACAGAACCTGGTCAGAGCCCCAGAAGTCACCCCATCTTGGATTCCCCTAGGTGTCTAGTTTTAAAAAATGCACAGGTTTGGTAGGTTTCCCTAGGTACCGGCTGAGCTAGAGGCCAAAATCTACAGGTAGGCCCTTTGGAAAAAATAGCTCTGTTTTCTGTCAAAAAATGGGATATGTCCACGTTGTGCTTTGGGGCATTTCCTGTCGCGGGCGCTAGGCCTACCCACACAAGTGAGGTATCATTTTTATCGGGAGACTTGGGGGAACGCTGGGTGGAAGGAAATTTGTGGCTCCTCTCAGATTCCAGAACTTTCTGTCACCATAATGTGAGGAAAATGTGTTTCTTTAGCCAAATTTTGAGGTTTGTAAAGGATTCTGGGTAGCAGAACCTGGTCAGAGCCCCACAAGTCACCCCATCTTGGATTCCCCTAGGTGTCTAGTTTTACAAAAATGCACAAGTTTGGTATATTTCCCACAGTGCCGGCTGAGCTAGAGGCCAAAATCTACAGGTAGGCACTTTGCAAAAAACAGCACTGTATTCTGTGAATAAATGGGATGTGTCCACACTGCGTTTTGGGGCATTTCCTGTTGCGGGCGCTAGGCCTACCCACACAAGTGAGGTATCATTTTTATCGGGAGACTTGGGGGAACGCTGGATGGAAGGAAATTCGTGCCTCCTCTCAGATTCCAGAACTTTCTGCCACAGAAATGTGAGGAAAATGTGTTTCTTTAGCCAAATTTTGAGGTTTTCAAAGGATTCTGGGTAACAGAACCTGATCAGAGCCCCAGAGGTCACCCCATCTTGGATTCCCCTAGGTGTCTAGTTTTAAAAAATGCACAGGTTTGGTAGGTTTCCCTAGGTGCCGGCTGAGCTAGAGGCCAAAACCTACAGGTAGGCACTTGGCAAAAAATAGCTCCGTTTTCTGTGAAAAAATGGGATGTGTCTACGTTGCGTTTTGGGGCATTTCCTGTCGCGGGCACTAGGCCTACCCACACAAGTGAGGTACCATTTTTATCGGGAGACTTGGGGGAACACTGGGTGGAAGGAAATTTGTGGCTCCTCTCAGATTCCAGAACTGTCTGTCACCATAATGTGAGGAAAATGTGTTTTTTTTAGCCACATTTTGAGGTTTGCGAAGGATTCTGGGTAACAGAACCTGGTCAGAGCCACACAAGTCACCCCATCTTGGATTCCCCTAGGTCTCTAGTTTTAAAAAATTCACAGGTTTGGTAGGTTTCCCTAGGTGCTGGCTGAGCTAGAGGCCAAAATCTACAGGTAGGCACTTTGCAAAAAACAGCTCTGTTTTCTGTGAAAAAATGGGATCTGTCCACGTTGAGTTTTGGGGCATTTCCTGACGTGGGCGCTAGGCCTACTCACACAAGTGAGGTATCATTTTTATCGGGAGACTTGGGGGAACGCTGGGTGGAAGGACATTTGCGGCTCCTCTCAGATTCCAGAACTTTCTATCACCATAATGTGAGGAAAATGTGTTTCTTTAGCCAAATTTTGAGGTTTACAAAGGATTCTGGGTAGCAGAACCTGGTCAGAGCCCCACAAGTCACCCGATCTTAGATTCCCCTAGGTGTCTAGTTTCAAAAAATGCACAGGTTTGGTAGGTTTCCCACGGTGCCGGCTGAGCTAGAGGCCAAAATCTACAGGTAGGCACTTTGGAAAAAACAGCTCTGTTTTCTTTGAAAAAATGGGATGTGTCCATGTTGTTGTTTGGGGCATTTCCTGTCGCGGGCGCTAGGCCTACCCACACAAGTGAGGTACCATTTTTATCGGGAGACTTAGGGGAACACTGGGTGGAAGGAAATTTGTGCCTCCTCTCAGATTACAGAACTTTCTGTCACAGAAATGTGAGGAACATGTGTTTTTTTAGCCACATTTTGAGGTTTGCGAAGGATTCTGGGTAACAGAACCTGGTCAGAGCCCCAGAAGTCACCCCATCTTGGATTCCCCTAGGTGTCTAGTTTTAAAAAAGGCACAGGTTTGGTAGGTTTCCCTAGGTGCCGGCTGAGCTAAAGGCCAAAATCTACAGGTCTGCACTTTGCAAAAAATAGCTCTGTTTTCTGTGAAAAAATGGGATGTGTCCACGTTTCGTTTTGGGGTATTTCCTGTTGCGGGCGCTAGGCCTACCCACACAAGTGAGGTATCATTTTTATCGGGAGACTTGAGTGAACGCTGGGTGGAAGGAAATTTGTGGCTCCTCTCAGATTCCAGAACTTTCTGTCACCATAATGTGAGGAAAATGTGTATCTTTAGCCAAATTTTGAGGTTTGCAAAGGATTCTGGGTAGCAGAACCTGGTCAGAGCCCCACAAGTCACCACATCTTGGATTCCCCTAGGTCTATAGTTTTCAAAAATGCACAGGTTTGGTAGGTTTCCCTAGGTGCTGGCTGAGCTAGAGGCCAAAATCTACAGGTAGGCACTTTGCAAAAAATAGCTCTGTTTTCTGTGAAAAAATGGGATCTGTCCACGTTGCGTTTTGGGGCATTTCCTGACGTGGGCGCTAGGCCTACCCACACAAGTGAGGTATCATTTTTATCGGGAGACTTGGGGGAACGCTGGGTGGAAGGACATTTGCGGCCCCTCTCAGATTCCAGAACTTTCTGTCACCATAATGTGAGGAAAATGTGTTTCTTTAGCCAAATTTTGAGGTTTGCAAAGGATTCTGGGTAGCAGAACCTGGTCAGAGCCCCACAAGTCACCCCATCTTGGATTCCCCTAGGTGTCTAGTTTTAAAAAATGCACAGGTTTGGTAGGTTTCCCACAGTGCCGGCTGAGCTAGAGGCCAAAATCTACAGGTAGGCACTTTGCAAAAAACAGCTCTGTTTTCTGGGAAAAAATGGGATGTGTCCATGTTGTGCTTTGGGGCATTTCCTGTCGCGGGCGCTAGGCCTACCCACACAAGTGAGGTACCATTTTTATCGGGAGACTTAGGGGAACACTGGGTGGAAGGAAATTTGTGCCTCCTCTCAGATTACAGAACTTTCTGTCACAGAAATGTGACGAACATGTGTTTTTTTAGCCAAATTTTGAGGTTTGCGAAGGATTCTGGGTAACAGAACCTGGTCAGAGCCCCAGAAGTCACCCCATCTTGGATTCCCCTAGGTGTCCAGTTTAAAAAAATTCACAGGTTTGGTAGGTTTCCCTAGGTGCCGGCTGAGCTAGAGGCCAAAATCTACAGGTAGGCACTTTGCAAAAAATAGCTCTGTATTCTGTGAAAAAGTGGGATGTATCCACGTTGCGTTTTGGGGCATTTCCTGTCGCGGGCGCTAGGCCTACCCACACAAGTGAGGTATCATTTTTATCGGGAGACTAGGGGGAACGCTGGGTGGAAGGGAATTTGTGGCTCCTCTCAGATTGCAGAACTTTCTGTCACCATAATGTGAGAAAAATGTGTTTCTTTAGCCAACTTTTTAGGTTTGCAAAGGATTCTGGGTAGCAGAACCTGGTCAGAGCCCCACAAGTCACCCCATCTTGGATTCCCCTACGTCTCTAGTTTTAAAAAATGCACAGGTTTTTTAGGTTTCCCTAGGTGCCAGCTGAGCTAGAGGCCAAAATCTACAGGTAGGCACTTTGCAAAAAACAGCTCTGTTTTCTGTCAAAAAATGGGATGTATCCACGTTGTGCTTTGGGGCATTTCCTGTTGCGGGCGCTAGGCCTACCCACACAAGTGAGGTATAATTTTTATCGGGAGACTTGGGGGAACACTGGATGGAAGGAAATTCGTGCCTCCTCTCAGATTCCAGAACTTTCTGCCACAGTAATGTGAGGAACATGTGTTTTTTTACCCAAATTTTGAGGTTTTCAAAGGATTCTGGGTAACAGAACCTGGTCAGAGCCCCACAAGTCACCCCATCTTGGATTCCCTTAGGTCTCTAGTTTAAAAAAATGCACAGGTTTGGTAGGTTTCCCTAGGTGCCGGCTGAGCTAGAGGCCAAAACCTACAGGTAGGCACTTTGCAAAAAACAGTTCTGTTTTCTGTGTAAAAATGGGATGTGTCCGTGTTGTGCTTTGGGGCATTTCCTGGCATGGGCGCTAGGCCTACCCACACAAGTGAGGTACCATTTTTATCGGGAGACTTAGGGGAACACTGGGTGGAAGGAAATTTGTGCCTCCTCTCAGATTCCAGAACTTTCTGTCACAGACATGTGAGGAACAAGTGTTTTTTTAGCCAAATTTTGAGGTTCGCAAAGGATTCTGGGTAACAGAACCTGGTCAGAGCCCCACAAGTCACCCCATCTTGGATTCCCCTAGGTCTCTAGTTTTTAACATGCACAGGTTTGGTAGGTTTCCCTAGGTGCCGGCTGAGCTAGAGGCCAAAATCTACAGGTAGGCACTTTGCAAAAAACAGCTCTGTTTTCTGTCAAAAAATGTGATGTGTCCATGTTGTGCTTGGGGCATTTTCTGTCACGGGCGCTAGGCCTACCCACACAAGTGAGGTATAATTTTCATCGGGAGACTTGGGGGAACTCTGGGTGGAAGGAAATTTGTGCCTCCTCTCAGATTCCAGAACTTTCTGCCACAGAAATGTGAGGAACATGTGTTTTTTTAGCCAAATTTTGAGGTTTGCAAAGGATTCTGGGAAACAGAACCTGGTCAGAGCCCCACAAGTCACCCCATCTTGGATTCCCCCAGGTCTCTAGTTTTCAAAAATGCATAGGTTTGGTAGGTTTCCCTGGGTGGCGGCTGAGCTAGAGGCCAAATCTACAGGTAGGCACTTTGCAAAAAACACCTCTGTTTTCTGTGAAAAAAGGGGATGTGTCCACGTTGTGCTTTGGGGCATTTCCTGTCGCGAGCGCTAGGCCTACCCACACAAGTGAGGTACCATTTTTATCGGGAGACTTGGGGGAACGCTGGGTGGAAGGAAGTTCTTGCCTCCTCTCAGATTCCAGAACTTTCTGCCATAGAAATGTGAGGAACATGTGTTTTTTTACCCACATTTTGAGGTTTTCAAAGGATTCTGGGTAACAGAACCTGGTCAGAGCCCCAGAAGTCACCCCATCTTGGATTACCCAGGTCTCTAGTTTTAAAAAATGCACAGGTTTGGTAGGTTCCCCTAGGTGCCGGCTGAGCTAGAGGCCAAAATCTACAGGTAGGCACTGCAAAAAACAGTTCTGTTTTCTGTGAAAAGATGGGATCTGTCCATGTTGTGCTTTGGGGCATTTCCTGTCGCGGGCTCTAGGCCTCCCCACACAAGTGAGGTATAATTTTTATCGGGAGACTTGGGGGAACGCTGGATGGAAGAAAATTTGTGCCTCCTCTCAGATTCCAGAAGTTTCTGCCACAGAAATGTGAGGAATATGTGTTTTTTTACCCACATTTTGAGGTTTTCAAAGGATTCTGGGTAACAGAACCTGGTCAGAGCCCCAGAAGTCACCCCATCTTGGATTCCCCTAGGTGTCTAGTTTTAAAAAATGCACAGGTTTGGTAGGTTTCCCTAGGTACCGGCTGAGCTAGAGGCCAAAACCTACAGGTAGGCACTTTGCAAAAAATAGCTCAGTTTTCTGTGAAAAAATGGGATGTGTCCACGTTGCGTTTTGGGGCATGTCCTGGCGCGGGCGCTAGGCCCACCCACACAAGTGAGGTATCATTTTTATCGGGAGACTTGGGGGAACGCTGGGTGGAAGGACATTTGCGGCTCCTCTCAGATTCCAGAACTTTCTGTCACCATAATGTGAGGAAAATGTGTTTCTTTAGCCAAATTTTGAGGTTTACAAAGGATTCTGGGTAGCAGAACCTGGTCAGAGCCCCACAAGTCACCCCATCTTAGATTCCCCTAGGTGTCTAGTTTTAAAAAATGCACAGGTTTGGTAGGTTTCCCACGGTGCCGGCTGAGCTAGAGGCCAAAATCTACAGGTAGGCACTTTGGAAAAAACAGCTCTGTTTTCTGTGAAAAAATGGGATGTGTCCATGTTGTTGTTTGGGGCATTTCCTGTCGCGGGCGCTAGGCCTACCCACACAAGTGAGGTACCATTTTTATCGGGAGACTTAGGGGAACACTGGGTGGAAGGAAATGTGTGCCTCCTCTCAGATTACAGAACTTTCTGTCACAGAAATGTGAGGAACATGTGTTTTTTTAGCCACATTTTGAGGATTGCGTAGGATTCTGGGTAACAGAACCTGTTCAGAGCCCCAGAAGTCACCCCATCTTGGATTCCCCTAGGTGTCTAGTTTTAAAAAAGGCACAGGTTTGGTAGGTTTCCCTAGGTGCCGGCTGAGCTAGAGGCCAAAATCTACAGGTAGGCACTTTGCAAAAAATAGCTCTGTTTTCTGTGAAAAAATGGGATGTGTCCACGTTTCGTTTTGGGGCATTTCCTGTTGCGGGCGCTAGGCCTACCCACACAAGTGAGGTATCATTTTTATCGGGAGACTTGGGGGAACGCTGGGTGGAAGGAAATTTGTGGCTCCTCTCAGATTCCAGAACTTTCTGTCACCATAATGTGAGGAAAATGTGTTTCTTTAGCCAAATTTTGAGGTTTGCAAAGGATTCTGGGTAGCAGAACCTGGTCAGAGCCCCACAAGTCACCCCATCTTGGATTCCCCTAGGTGTCTATTTTTAAAAAATGCACAGGTTTGGTAGGTTTCCCACAGTGCCGGCTGAGCTAGAGGCCAAAATCTACAGGTAGGCACTTTGCAAAAAACAGCTCTGTTTTCTGGGAAAAAATGGGATGTGTCCATGTTGTGCTTCGGGGCATTTCCTGTCGCGGGCGCTAGGCCTACCCACACAAGTGAGGTACCATTTTTATCGTAAGACTTAGGGGAACACTGGGTGGAAGGAAATTTGTGCCTCCTCTCAGATTACAGAACTTTCTGTCACAGAAATGTGAGGAACATGTGTTTTTTTAGCCAAATTTTGAGGTTTGCGAAGGATTCTGGGTAACAGAACCTGGTCAGAGCCCCAGAAGTCACCCCATCTTGGATTCCCCTAGGTGTCTAGTTTTAAAAAATGCACAGGTTTGGTAGGTTTCCCTAGGTGCCGGCTGAGCTAGAGGCCAAAATCTACAGGTAGGCACTTTGCAAAAAACAGCTCTGTTTTCAGTGAAAAAATGGGATGTGTCCATGTTGTGCTTTGGGGCATTTCCTGTCGCAGTCGCTAGGCCTACCCACACAAGTGAGGTACCATTTTTATCGGGAGACTTGGGGGAACGCTGGGTGGAAGGAAGTTCTTGCCTCCTCTCAGATTCCAGAACTTTCTGCCATAGAAATGTGAGGAACATGTGTTTTTTTACCCACATTTTGAGGTTTTCAAAGGATTCTGGGTAACAGAACCTGGTCAGAGCCCCAGAAGTCACCCCATCTTGGATTCCCCTAGGTCTCTAGTTTTAAAAAATGCACAGGTTTGGTAGGTTCCCCTAGGTGCCGGCTGAGCTAGAGGCCAAAATCTACAGGTAGGCACTTTGCAAAAAACAGTTCTGTTTTCTGTGAAAATATGGGATCTGTCCATGTTGTGCTTTGGGGCATTTCCTGTCGCGGGCGTTAGGCCTCCCCACACAAGTGAGGTATAATTGTTATCGGGAGACTTGGGGGAACGCTGGATGGAAGAAAATTTGTGGCTCCTCTCAGATTCCAGAACTTTATGTCATCATAATGTGCGGAAAATGTGTTTCTTTAGCTACATTTTGAGGTTTGCAAAGGATTCTTGGTAGCAGAACCTGGTCAGAGCCCCACAAGTCACCCCATCTTGGATTCCCCAGGTGTCTAGTTTTAAAAAATGCACAGGTTTGGTAGGTTTCCCACAGTGCCGGCTGAGCTAGAGGCCAAAATCTACAGGTAGGCACTTTGTAAAAAACAGCTCTGTTTTCTGTGAAAAAATGGGATATGTCCATGTTGTGCTTTGGGGCATTTCCTGTCGCGGGCGCTAGGCCTACCCACACAAGTGAGGTACCATTTTTATCGGGAGACTTAGGGGAACACTGGGTAGAAGGAAATTTGTGCCTCCTCTCAGATTACAGAACTTTCTGTCACAGAAATGTGAGGAACATGTGTTTTTTTAGCCAAATTTTGAGGTTTGCGAAGGGTTCTGGGTAACAGAACCTAGTCAGAGCCCCAGAAGTCACCCCATCTTGGATTCTCCTAGATGTCTAGTTTTAATAAATGCACAGGTTTGGTAGGTTTCCCTAGGTGCCGGCTGAGCTAGAGGCCAAAATCTACAGGTAGGCACTTTGCAAAAAATAGCTCTGTTTTCTGTGAAAAAATGGGATGTGTCCACGTTGCGTTTTGGGGCATTTCCTGTCGCGGGCGCTAGGCCTACCCACACAAGTGAGGTATCATTTTTATCGGGAGACTTGGGGGAACGCTGGGTGGAAGGAAATTTGTGGCTCCTCTCAGATTCCAGAACTTTCTGTCACCATAATGTGAGGAAAATGTGTTTCTTAAGCCAAATTTTGAGGTTTGCAAAGAATTCTGGGTAGCAGAACCTGGTCAGAGCCCCACAAGTCACCCCATCTTGGATTCCCCTAGGTCTCTAGTTTTCAAAAATGCACAGGTTTTGTAGGTTTCCCTAGGTGCCGGCTGAGCTAGAGGCCAAAATCTACAGGTAGGCACTTTGCAAAAAACAGCTCTGTTTTCTGTCAAAAAATGGGATGTGTCCACGTTGTGCTTTTCGGCATTTCCTGTTGCGGGCGCTAGGCCTACCCACACAAGTGAGGTATAATTTTTATCAGGAGACTTGGGGAACGCTGGATGGAAGGAAATTCGTGCCTCCTCTCAGATTCCAGAACCTTCTGCCACAGAAATGTGAGGAATCTGTGTTTTTTTACCCACATTTGGAGGTTTTCAAAGGATTCTGGGTAACAGAACCTGGCCACAGCTCCACAAGTCACGCCATCTTGGATTCCCCTAGGTGTCTAGTTTTAAAAAATGCACAGGTTTGGTAGGTTTCCCGAGGTGCCGGCTGAGCTAGAGGCAAAAATCTTCAGGTAGGCACTTTGCAAAAAACAGTTCTGTTTTCTGTGTAAAAATGGGATGTGTCCGTGTTATGCTTTGGGGCATTTCCTGGCACGGGCGCTAGGCCTACCCACACAAGTGAGGTACCATTTTTATCGGGAGACTTAGGGGAACACTGGGTGGAAGGACATTTGTGCCTCCTCTCAGATTCCAGAACTTTCTGTCACAGAAATGTGAGGAACATGTGTTTTTTTAGCCACATTTTGAGGTTTGCAAAGGATTCTGGGTAACAGAACCTGGTCAGAGCACCACAAGTCACCCCATCTTGCATTCCCCTAGGTCTCTAGTTTTTAAACATGCACAGGTTTGGTAGGTTTCTCTAGGTGCCGGCTGACCTAGAGGCCAAAATCTACAGGTAGGCACTTTGCAAAAAACAGCTCTGTTTTCTGTCAAAAAATGGGATGTGTCCATGTTGTGCGTTGGGGCATTTCCTGTCACGGGCGCTAGGCCTACCCACACAAGTGAGGTATAATTTTTATCGGGAGACTTGGGGGATCGCTGGGTGGAAGGAAATTTGTGCCTCCTCTCAGATTCCAGAACTTTCTGCCACAGAAATGTGAGGAACATGTGTTTTTTTAGCCAAATTTTGAGGTTCGCAAAGGATTCTGGGTAACAGAACCTGGTCAGAGCCCCACAAGTCACCCCATCTTGGATTCCCCTAGGTCTCTAGTTTTTAACATGCACAGGTTTGGTAGGTTTCCCTAGGTGCCGGCTGAGCTAGAGGCCAAAATCTACAGGTAGGCACTTTGCAAAAAACAGCTCTGTTTTCTGTCAAAAAATGGGATGTGTCCATGTTGTGCTTGGGGCATTTTCTGTCACGGGCGCTAGGCCTACCAACACAAGTGAGGTATAATTTTTATCGGGAGACTTGGGGGAACTCTGGGTGGAAGGAAATCTGTGCCTCCTCTCAGATTCCAGAACTTTCTGCCACAGAAATGTGAGGAACATGTGTTTTTTTAGCCAAATTTTGAGGTTTGCAAAGGATTCTGGGTAACAGAACCTGGTCAGAGCCCCACAAGTCACCCCATCTTGGATTCCCCCAGGTCTCTAGTTTTCAAAAATGCATAGGTTTGGTAGGTTTCCCTGGGTGGCGGCTGAACTAGAGGCCAAATCTACAGGTAGGCACTTTGCAAAAAACACCTCTGTTTTCTGTGAAAAAAGGGGATTTTTCCACGTTGTGCTTTGGGGCATTTCCTGTCGCGGGCGCTAGGCCTACCCACACAAGTGAGGTACCATTTTTATCGGGAGACTTGGGGGAACGCTGGGTGGAAGGAAGTTCTTGCCTCCTCTCAGATTCCAGAACTTTCTGCCATAGAAATGTGAGGAACATGTGTTTTTTTACCCACATTTTGAGGTTTTCAAAGGATTCTGGGTAACAGAACCTGGTCAGAGCCCCAGAAGTCACCCCATCTTGGATTCCCCAGGTCTCTAGTTTTAAAAAATGCACAGGTTTGGTAGGTTCCCCTAGGTGCCGGCTGAGCTAGAGGCCAAAATCTACAGGTAGGCACTTTGCAAAAAACAGTTCTGTTTTCTGTGAAAAGATGGGATCTGTCCATGTTGTGCTTTGGGGCATTTCCTGTCCCGGGCTCTAGGCCTCCCCACACAAGTGAGGTATAATTTTTATCGGGAGACTTGGGGGAACGCTGGATGGAAGAAAATTTGTGCCTCCTCTCAGATTCCAGAAGTTTCTGCCACAGAAATGTGAGGAACATGTGTTTTTTTACCCACATTTTGAGGTTTTCAAAGGATTCTGGGTAACAGAACCTGGTCAGAGCCCCAGAAGTCACCCCATCTTGGATTCCCCTAGGTGCCTAGTTTTAAAAAATGCACAGGTTTGGTAGGTTTCCCTAGGTACCGGCTGAGCTAGAGGCCAAAACCTACAGGTAGGCACTTTGCAAAAAATAGCTCAGTTTTCTGTGAAAAAATGGGATGTGTCCACGTTGCGTTTTGGGGCATGTCCTGGCGCGGGCGCTAGGCCTACCCACACAAGTGAGGTATCATTTTTATCGGGAGACTTGGGGGAACGCTGGGTGGAAGGACATTTGTGGCTCCTCTCAGATTCCAGAACTTTCTGTCACCATAATGTGAGGAAAATGTGTTTCTTTAGCCAAATTTTGAGGTTTACAAAGGATTCTGGGTAGCAGAACCTGGTCAGAGCCCCACAAGTCACCCCATCTTAGATTCCCCTAGGTGTCTAGTTTTAAAAAATGCACAGGTTTGGTAGGTTTCCCACGGTGCCGGCTGAGCTAGAGGCCAAAATCTACAGGTAGGCACTTTGGAAAAAACAGCTCTGTTTTCTGTGAAAAAATGGGATGTGTCCATGTTGTTGTTTGGGGCATTTCCTGTCGCGGGCGCTAGGCCTACCCACACAAGTGAGGTACCATTTTTATCGGGAGACTTAGGGGAACACTGGGTGGAAGGAAATGTGTGCCTCCTCTCAGATTACAGAACTTTCTGTCACAGAAATGTGAGGAACATGTGTTTTTTTAGAAACATTTTGAGGTTTGCGTAGGATTCTGGGTAACAGAACCTGGTCAGAGCCCCAGAAGTCACCCCATCTTGGATTCCCCTAGGTGTCTAGTTTTAAAAAAGGCACAGGTTTGGTAGGTTTCCCTAGGTGCCGGCTGAGCTAGAGGCAAAAATCTACAGGTAGGCACTTTGCAAAAAATAGCTCTGTTTTCTGTGAAAAAATGGGATGTGTCCACGTTTCGTTTTGGGGCATTTCCTGTTGCGGGCGCTAGGCCTACCCACACAAGTGAGGTATCATTTTTATCGGGAGACTTGGGGGAACGCTGGGTGGAAGGAAATTTGTGGCTCCTCTCAGATTCCAGAACTTTCTGTCACCATAATGTGAGGAAAATGTGTTTCTTTAGCCAAATTTTGAGGTTTGCAAAGGATTCTGGGTAGCAGAACCTGGTCAGAGCCCCACAAGTCACCCCATCTTGGATTCCCCTAGGTGTCTATTTTTAAAAAATGCACAGGTTTGGTAGGTTTCCCACAGTGCCGGCTGAGCTAGAGGCCAAAATCTACAGGTAGGCACTTTGCAAAAAACAGCTCTGTTTTCTGGGAAAAAATGGGATGTGTCCATGTTGTGCTTCGGGGCATTTCCTGTCGCGGGCGCTAATCCTACCCACACAAGTGAGGTACCATTTTTATCGTGAGACTTAGGGGAACACTGGGTGGAAGGAAATTTGTGCCTCCTCTCAGATTACAGAACTTTCTGTCACAGAAATGTGAGGAACATGTGTTTTTTTAGCCAAATTTTGAGGTTTGCGAAGGATTCTGGGTAACAGAACCTGGTCAGAGCCCCAGAAGTCACCCCATCTTGGATTCCCCTAGGTGTCTAGTTTTAAAAAATGCACAGGTTTGGTAGGTTTCCCTAGGTGCCGGCTGAGCTAGAGGCCAAAATCTACAGGTAGGCACTTTGCAAAAAACAGCTCTGTTTTCTGTGAAAAAATGGGATGTGTCCATGTTGTGCTTTGGGGCATTTCCTGTCGCAGGCGCTAGGCCTACCCACACAAGTGAGGTACCATTTTTATCGGGAGACTTGGGGGAACGCTGGGTGGAAGGAAGTTCTTGCCTCCTCTCAGATTCCAGAACTTTCTGCCATAGAAATGTGAGGAACATGTGTTTTTTTACCAACATTTTGAGGTTTTCAAAGGATTCTGGGTAACAGAACCTGGTCAGAGCCCCAGAAGTCACCCCATCTTGGATTCCCCAGGTCTCTAGTTTTAAAAAATGCACAGGTTTGGTAGGTTCCCCTAGGTGCCGGCTGAGCTAGAGGCCAAAATCTACAGGTAGGCACTTTGCAAAAAACAGTTCTGTTTTCTGTGAAAAGATGGGATCTGTCCATGTTGTGCTTTGGGGCATTTCCTGTCGCGGGCGTTAGGCCTCCCCACACAAGTGAGGTATAATTTTTATCGGGAGACTTGGGGGAACGCTGGATGGAAGAAAATTTGTGGCTCCTCTCAAATTCTAGAACTTTATGTCACCATAATGTGAGGAAAATGTGTTTCTTTAGCCACATTTTGAGGTTTGTAAAGGATTCTGGGTAGCAGAACCTGGTCAGAGCCCCACAAGTCACCCCATCTTGGATTCCCCAGGTGTCTAGTTTTAAAAAATGCACAGGTTTGGTAGGTTTCCCACAGTGCCGGCTGAGCTAGAGGCCAAAATCTACAGGTAGGCACTTTGTAAAAAACAGCTCTGTTTTCTGTGAAAAAATGGGATATGTCCATGTTGTGCTTTGGGGCATTTCCTGTCGCGGGCGCTAGGCCTACCCACACAAGTGAGGTACCATTTTTATCGGGAGACTTAGGGGAACACTGGGTAGAAGGAAATGTGTGCCTCCTCTCAGATTACAGAACTTTCTGTCACAGAAATGTGAGGAACATGTGTTTTTTTAGCCAAATTTTGAGGTTTGCGAAGGGTTCTGGGTAACAGAACCTAGTCAGAGCCCCAGAAGTCACCCCATCTTGGATTCCCCTAGATGTCTAGTTTTAAAAAATGCACAGGTTTGGTAGGTTTCCCTAGGTGCCGGCTGAGCTAGAGGCCAAAATCTACAGGTAGGCACTTTGCAAAAAATAGCTCTGTTTTCTGTGAAAAAATGGGATGTGTCCACGTTGCGTTTTGGGGCATTTCCTGTCGCGGGCGCTAGGCCTACCCACACAAGTGAGGTATCATTTTTATCGGGAGACTTGGGGGAACGCTGGGTGGAAGGAAATTTGTGGCTCCTCTCAGATTCCAGAACTTTCTGTCACCATAATGTGAGGAAAATGTGTTTCTTAAGCCAAATTTTGAGGTTTGCAAAGAATTCTGGGTAGCAGAACCTGGTCAGAGCCCCACAAGTCACCCCATCTTGGATTCCCCTAGGTCTCTAGTTTTCAAAAATGCACAGGTTTTGTAGGTTTCCCTAGGTGCCGGCTGAGCTAGAGGCCAAAATCTACAGGTAGGCACTTTGCAAAAAACAGCTCTGTTTACTGTCAAAAAATGGGATGTGTCCACGTTGTGCTTTTCGGCATTTCCTGTTGCGGGCGCTAGGCCTACCCACACAAGTGAGGTATAATTTTTATCGGGAGACTTGGGGGAACGCTGGATGGAAGGAAATTCGTGCCTCCTCTCAGATTCCAGAACCTTCTGCCACAGAAATGTGAGGAACATGTGTTTTTTTACCCACATTTGGAGGTTTTCAAAGGATTCTGGGTAACAGAACCTGGCCACAGCTCCACAAGTCACGCCATCTTGGATTCCCCTAGGTGTCTAGTTTTAAAAAATGCACAGGTTTGGTAGGTTTCCTGAGGTGCCGGCTGAGCTAGAGGCAAAAATCTTCAGGTAGGCACTTTGCAAAAAACAGTTCTGTTTTCTGTGTAAAAATGGGATGTGTCCGTGTTATGCTTTGGGGCATTTCCTGGCACGGGCGCTAGGCCTACCCACACAAGTGAGGTACCATTTTTATCGGGAGACTTAGGGGAACACTGGGTGGAAGGACATTTGTGCCTCCTCTCAGATTCCAGAACTTTCTGTCACAGAAATGTGAGGAACATGTGTTTTTTTAGCCACATTTTGAGGTTTGCAAAGGATTCTGGGTAACAGAACCTGGTCAGAGCACCACAAGTCACCCCATCTTGCATTCCCCTAGGTCTCTAGTTTTTAAACATGCACAGGTTTGATAGGTTTCTCTAGGTGCCGGCTGAGCTAGAGGCCAAAATCTACAGGTAGGCACTTTGCAAAAAACAGCTCTGTTTTCTGTCAAAAAATGGGATGTGTCCATGTTGTGCGTTGGGGCATTTCCTGTCACGGGCGCTAGGCCTACCCACACAAGTGAGGTATAATTTTTATCGGGAGACTTGGGGGAACGCTGGGTGGAAGGAAATTTGTGCCTCCTCTCAGATTCCAGAACTTTCTGCCACAGAAATGTGAGGAACATTTGTTTTTTTAGCCAAATTTTGAGGTTTGCAAAGGATTCTGGGTAACAGAAACTGGTCAGAGCCCCAGAAGTCATCCCATCTTGGATTCCTCTAGGTGTCTAGTTTAAAAAAATGCACAGGTTTGGTAGGTTTCCCTAGGTGCCGGCTGAGCTAGAGGCCAAAATCTACAGGTAGGCACTTTGCAAAAAATAGCTCTGTATTCTGTGAAAAAATGGGATGTGTCCACACTGCGTTTTGGGGCATTTCCTGTCGCGGGCGCTAGGCCTACCCACACAAGTGAGGTATCATTTTTATCGGGAGACTTGGGGGAACGCTGGGTGGAAGGAAATTTGTGGCTCCTCTCAGATTCCAGAACTTTCTGTCACCATAATGTGAGTAAAATGTGTTTCTTTAGCCAAATTTTGAGGTTTGCAAAGGATTCTGGGTAGCAGAACCTGCTCAGAGCCCCACAAGTCACCCCATCTTGGATTCCACTAGGTCTCTAGTTTTCAAAAATGCACAGGTTTTGTAGGTTTCCCTAGGTTCCGGCTGAGCTAGAGGCCAAAATCTACAGGTAGGCACTTTGCAAAAAACAGGTCTGTTGTCTGTCAAAAAATGGGATATGTCCACGTTGTGCTTTGGGGCATTTCCTGTTGCGGGCGCTAGGCCTACCCACACAAGTGAGGTATAATTTTTATCGGGAGACTTGGGGGAACGCTGGATGGTAGGAAATTCGTGCCTCCTCTCAGATTCCAGAACTTTCTGCCACAGAAATGTGAGGAACATGTGTTTTTTTACCCAAATTTTGAGGTTTTCAAAGGATTCTGGGTAACAGAACCTGGTCAGACCCCAGAAGTCACCCCATCTTGGATTCCCCTAGGTGTCTAGTTTTAAAAAAGGCACAGGTTTGGTAGGTTTCCCTAGGTGCCGGCTGAGCTAGAGGCCAAAATCTACAGGTAGGCACTTTGCAAAAAATAGCTCTGTTTTCTGTGAAAAAATGGGATGTGTCCACGTTTCGTTTTGGGGCATTTCCTGTTGCGGGCGCTAGGCCTACCCACACAAGTGAGGTATCATTTTTATCGGGAGATTTGGGGGAACGCTGGGTGGAAGGAAATTTGTGGCTCCTCTTAGATTCCAGAACTTTCTGTCACCATAATGTGAGGAAAATGTGTTTCTTTAGCCAAATTTTGAGGTTTGCAAAGGATTCTGGGTAGCAGAACCTGGTCAGAGCCCCACAAGTCACCCCATCTTGGATTCCCCTAGGTGTCTAGTTTTAAAAAATGCACAGGTTTGGTAGGTTTCCCACAGTGCCGGCTGAGCTAGAGGCCAAAATCTACAGGTAGGCACTTTGCAAAAAACAGCTCTGTTTTCTGGGAAAAACTGGGATGTGTCCATGTTGTGCTTTGGGGCATTTCCTGTCGCGGGCGCTAGGCCTACCCACACAAGTGAGGTACCATTTTTATCGGGAGACTTAGGGGAACACTGGGTGGAAGGACATTTGCGGCTCCTATCAGATTCCAGAACTTTCTGTCACCATAATGTGAGGAAAATGTTTTTCTTTAGCCAAATTTTGAGGTTTACAAAGGATTCTGGGTAGGAGAACCTGGTCAGAGCCCCACAAGTCACCCCATCTTGGATTCCCCTAGGTCTCTAGTTTTAAAAAATGCACAAGTTTGGTAGGTTTCCCTAGGTGCTGGCTGAGCTAGAGGCCAAAATCTACAGGTAGGCACTTTGCAAAAAATAGCTCTGTTTTCTGTGAAAAAATGGGATCTGTCCACGTTGCGTTTTGGGGCATTTCCTGACGTGGGCGCTAGGCCTACCCACACAAGTGAGGTATCATTTTTATCGGGAGACTTGGGGGAACGCTGGGTGGAAGGACATTTGCGGCTCCTCTCAGATTCCAGAACTTTTTGTCACCATAATGTGAGGAAAATGTGTTTCTTTAGCCAAATTTTGAGGTTTACAAAGGATTCTGTGTAGCAGAACCTGGTCAGAGCCCCACAAGTCACCCCATCTTAGATTCCCCTAGGTGTCTAGTTTTAAAAAATGCACAGGTTTGGTAGGTTTCCCACGGTGCCGGCTGAGCTAGAGGCCAAAATCTACAGGTAGGCACTTTGGAAAAAACAGCTCTGTTTTCTGTGAAAAAATGGGATGTGTCCATGTTGTTGTTTGGGGCATTTCCTGTCGCGGGCGCTAGGCCTACCCACACAAGTGAGGTACCATTTTTATCGGGAGACTTAGGGGAACACTGGGTGGAAGGAAATTTGTGCCTCCTCTCAGATTACAGAACTTTCTGTCACAGAAATGTGAGGAACATGTGTTTTTTTAGCCACATTTTGAGGTTTGCGAAGGATTCTGGGTAACAGAACCTGGTCAGAGCCCCACAAGTCACCCCATCTTGGATTCCCCTAGGTGTCTAATTTTAAAAAAGGCAAAGGTTTGGTAGGTTTCCCTAGGTGCCGGCTGAGCTAGAGGCCAAAATCTACAGGTAGGCACTTTGCAAAAAATAGCTCTGTTTTCTGTGAAAAAATCGGATGTGTCCACGTTGCGTTTTGGGGCATTTCCTGTCGCGGGCGCTAGGCCTACCCACACAAGTGAGGTATCATTTTTATCGGGAGACTTGGGGGAACGTTGGGTGGAAGGAAATTTGTGGCTCCTCTCAGATTCCAGAACTTTCTGTCACCATAATGTGAGGAAAATGTGTTTCTTTAGCCAAATTTTGAGGTTTGCAAAGGATTCTGGAAGCAGAACCTGGTCAGAGCCCCACAAGTCACCCCATCTTGGATTCCCCTAGGTGTCTAGTTTTAAAAAATGCACAGGTTTGGTAGGTTTCCCACAGTGCCGGCTGAGCTAGAGGCCAAACTCTACAGGTAGGCACTTTGTAAAAAACAGCTCTGTTTTCTGTGAAAAAATGGGATGTGTCCATGTTGTGCTTTGGGGCATTTCCTGTCGTGGGCGCTAGGCCTACCCACACAAGTGAGGTACCATTTTTATCGGGAGACTTAGGGGAACACTGGGAGGAAGGAAACTTGTGCCTCCTCTCAGATTACAGAACTTTCTGTCACCATAATGTGAGGAAAATGTGTTTTGTTAGCCAAATTTTGAGGTTTGCAAAGGATTCTGGGTAACAGAACCTGGTCAGAGCCCCACAAGTCACCCCATCTTGAATTCTCCTAGGTCTCTAGTTTTCAAAACTACACAGGTTTGGTAGGTTTCCCTAGGTGCCGGCTGAGCTAGAGGCCAAAATCTACAGGTAGGCACTTTGCAAAAAATAGCTCTGTGAAAAAATGGGATGTGTCCATGTTGTGCTTTGGGGCATTTCCTGTCGCGGGCGCTAGGCCTACCCACACAAGTGAGGTACCATTTTTATCGGGAGACTTAGGGAAACACTGGGTGGAAGGACATTTGTGCCTCCTCTCAGATTCCAGAACTTTCTGTCACAGAAATGTGAGGAACATGTGTTTTTTTAGCCACATTTTGAGGTTTGCAAAGGATTCTGGGTAGCAGAACCTGGTCAGAGCCCCACAAGTCACCCCATCTTGGATTCCCCTAGGTGTCTAATTTTAAAAAAGGCAAAGGTTTGGTAGGTTTCCCTAGGTGCCGGCTGAGCTAGAGGCCAAAATCTACAGGTAGGCACTTTGCAAAAAATAGCTCTGTTTTCTGTGAAAAAATCGGATGTGTCCACGTTGCGTTTTGGGGCATTTCCTGTCGCGGGCGCTAGGCCTACCCACACAAGTGAGGTATCATTTTTATCGGGAGACTTGGGGGAACACTGCGTGGAAGGACATTTGTGCCTCCTCTCAGATTCCAGAACTTTCTGTCACAGAAATGTGAGGAACATGTGTTTTTTTAGCCACATTTTGAGGTTTGCAAAGGATTCTGGGTAACAGAACCTGGTCAGAGCACCACAAGTCACCCCATCTTGCATTCCCCTAGGTCTCTAGTTTTTAAACATGCACAGGTTTGGTAGGTTTCTCTAGGTGCCGGCTGAGCTAGAGGCCAAAATCTACAGGTAGGCACTTTGCAAAAAACAGCTCTGTTTTCTGTCAAAAAATGGGATGTGTCCATGTTGTGCGTTGGGGCATTTCCTGTCACGGGCGCTAGGCCTACCCACACAAGTGAGGTATAATTTTTATCGGGAGACTTGGGGGAACGCTGGGTGGAAGGAAATTTGTGCCTCCTCTCAGATTCCAGAACTTTCTGCCACAGAAATGTGAGGAACATTTGTTTTTTTAGCCAAATTTTGAGGTTTGCAAAGGATTCTGGGTAACAGAAACTGGTCAGAGCCCCAGAAGTCATCCCATCTTGGATTCCTCTAGGTGTCTAGTTTAAAAAAATGCACAGGTTTGGTAGGTTTCCCTAGGTGCCGGCTGAGCTAGAGGCCAAAATCTACAGGTAGGCACTTTGCAAAAAATAGCTCTGTATTCTGTGAAAAAATGGGATGTGTCCACACTGCGTTTTGGGGCATTTCCTGTCGCGGGCGCTAGGCCTACCCACACAAGTGAGGTATCATTTTTATCGGGAGACTTGGGGGAACGCTGGGTGGAAGGAAATTTGTGGCTCCTCTCAGATTCCAGAACTTTCTGTCACCATAATGTGAGTAAAATGTGTTTCTTTAGCCAAATTTTGAGGTTTGCAAAGGATTCTGGGTAGCAGAACCTGCTCAGAGCCCCACAAGTCACCCCATCTTGGATTCCACTAGGTCTCTAGTTTTCAAAAATGCACAGGTTTTGTAGGTTTCCCTAGGTTCCGGCTGAGCTAGAGGCCAAAATCTACAGGTAGGCACTTTGCAAAAAACAGGTCTGTTTTCTGTCAAAAAATGGGATATGTCCACGTTGTGCTTTGGGGCATTTCCTGTTGCGGGCGCTAGGCCTACCCACACAAGTGAGGTATAATTTTTATCGGGAGACTTGGGGGAACGCTGGATGGTAGGAAATTCGTGCCTCCTCTCAGATTCCAGAACTTTCTGCCACAGAAATGTGAGGAACATGTGTTTTTTTACCCAAATTTTGAGGTTTTCAAAGGATTCTGGGTAACAGAACCTGGTCAGACCCCAGAAGTCACCCCATCTTGGATTCCCCTAGGTGTCTAGTTTTAAAAAAGGCACAGGTTTGGTAGGTTTCCCTAGGTGCCGGCTGAGCTAGAGGCCAAAATCTACAGGTAGGCACTTTGCAAAAAATAGCTCTGTTTTCTGTGAAAAAATGGGATGTGTCCACGTTTCGTTTTGGGGCATTTCCTGTTGCGGGCGCTAGGCCTACCCACACAAGTGAGGTATCATTTTTATCGGGAGATTTGGGGGAACGCTGGGTGGAAGGGAATTTGTGGCTCCTCTTAGATTCCAGAACTTTCTGTCACCATAATGTGAGGAAAATGTGTTTCTTTAGCCAAATTTTGAGGTTTGCAAAGGATTCTGGGTAGCAGAACCTGGTCAGAGCCCCACAAGTCACCCCATCTTGGATTCCCCTAGGTGTCTAGTTTTAAAAAATGCACAGGTTTGGTAGGTTTCCCACAGTGCCGGCTGAGCTAGAGGCCAAAATCTACAGGTAGGCACTTTGCAAAAAACAGTTCTGTTTTCTGGGAAAAAATGGGATGTGTCCATGTTGTGCTTTGGGGCATTTCCTGTCGCGGGCGCTAGGCCTACCCACACAAGTGAGGTACCATTTTTATCGGGAGACTTAGGGGAACACTGGGTGGAAGGACATTTGCGGCTCCTATCAGATTCCAGAACTTTCTGTCACCATAATGTGAGGAAAATGTTTTTCTTTAGCCAAATTTTGAGGTTTACAAAGGATTCTGGGTAGGAGAACCTGGTCAGAGCCCCACAAGTCACCCCATCTTGGATTCCCCTAGGTCTCTAGTTTTCAAAAATGCACAAGTTTGGTAGGTTTCCCTAGGTGCTGGCTGAGCTAGAGGCCAAAATCTACAGGTAGGCACTTTGCAAAAAATAGCTCTGTTTTCTGTGAAAAAATGGGATCTGTCCACGTTGCGTTTTGGGGCATTTCCTGACGTGGGCGCTAGGCCTACCCACACAAGTGAGGTATCATTTTTATCGGGAGACTTGGGGGAACGCTGGGTGGAAGGACATTTGCGGCTCCTCTCAGATTCCAGAACTTTTTGTCACCATAATGTGAGGAAAATGTGTTTCTTTAGCCAAATTTTGAGGTTTACAAAGGATTCTGGGTAGCAGAACCTGGTCAGAGCCCCACAAGTCACCCCATCTTAGATTCCCCTAGGTGTCTAGTTTTAAAAAATGCACAGGTTTGGTAGGTTTCCCACGGTGCCGGCTGAGCTAGAGGCCAAAATCTACAGGTAGGCACTTTGGAAAAAACAGCTCTGTTTTCTGTGAAAAAATGGGATGTGTCCATGTTGTTGTTTGGGGCATTTCCTGTCGCGGGCGCTAGGCCTACCCACACAAGTGAGGTACCATTTTTATCGGGAGACTTAGGGGAACACTGGGTGGAAGGAAATTTGTGCCTCCTCTCAGATTACAGAACTTTCTGTCACAGAAATGTGAGGAACATGTGTTTTTTTAGCCACATTTTAAGGTTTGCGAAGGATTCTGGGTAACAGAACCTGGTCAGAGCCCCACAAGTCACCCCATCTTGGATTCCCCTAGGTGTCTAATTTTAAAAAAGGCAAAGGTTTGGTAGGTTTCCCTAGGTGCCGGCTGAGCTAGAGGCCAAAATCTACAGGTAGGCACTTTGCAAAAAATAGCTCTGTTTTCTGAGAAAAAATCGGATGTGTCCACGTTGCGTTTTGGGGCATTTCCTGTCGCGGGCGCTAGGCCTACCCACACAAGTGAGGTATCATTTTTATCGGGAGACTTGGGGGAACGTTGGGTGGAAGGAAATTTGTGGCTCCTCTCAGATTCCAGAACTTTCTGTCACCATAATGTGAGGAAAATGTGTTTCTTTAGCCAAATTTTGAGGTTTGCAAAGGATTCTGGGTAGCAGAACCTGGTCAGAGCCCCACAAGTCACCCCATCTTGGATTCCCCTAGGTGTCTAGTTTTAAAAAATGCACAGGTTTGGTAGGTTTCCCACAGTGCCGGCTGAGCTAGAGGCCAAACTCTACAGGTAGGCACTTTGTAAAAAACAGCTCTGTTTTCTGTGAAAAAATGGGATGTGTCCATGTTGTGCTTTGGGGCATTTCCTGTCGTGGGCGCTAGGCCTACCCACACAAGTGAGGTACCATTTTTATCGGGAGACGTAGGGGAACACTGGGAGGAAGGAAACTTGTGCCTCCTCTCAGATTACAGAACTTTCTGTCACCATAATGTGAGGAAAATGTGTTTTGTTAGCCAAATTTTGAGGTTTGCAAAGGATTCTGGGTAACAGAACCTGGTCAGAGCCCCACAAGTCACCCCATCTTGAATTCTCCTAGGTCTCTAGTTTTCAAAACTACACAGGTTTGGTAGGTTTCCCTAGGTGCCGGCTGAGCTAGAGGCCAAAATCTACAGGTAGGCACTTTGCAAAAAATAGCTCTGTGAAAAAATGGGATGTGTCCATGTTGTGCTTTGGGGCATTTCCTGTCGCGGGCGCTAGGCCTACCCACACAAGTGAGGTACCATTTTTATCGGGAGACTTAGGGGAACACTGGGTGGAAGGAAATTTGTGCCTCCTCTCAGATTACAGAACTTTCTGTCACAGAAATGTGACGAACATGTGTTTTTTTAGCCAAATTTTGAGGTTTGCGAAGGATTCTGGGTAACAGAACCTGGTCAGAGCCCCAGAAGTCACCCCATCTTGGATTCCCCTAGGTGTCTATTTTTAAAAAATGCACAGGTTTGGTAGGTTTCCCTAGGTGCCGGCTGAGCTAGAGGCCAAAATCTACAGGTAGGCACTTCGCAAAAAATAGCTCTGTTTTCTGTGAAAAAATGGGATGTGTCCACGTTTCGTTTTGGGGCATTTCCTGTTGCGGGCGCTAGGCCTACCCACACAAGTGAGGTATCATTTTTATCGGGAGACTTGGGGGAAAGCTGGGTGGAAGGAAATTTGTGGCTCCTCTTAGATTCCAGAACTTTCTGTCACCATAATGTGAGGAAAATGTGTTTCTTTAGCCAAATTTTGAGGTTTGCAAAGGATTCTGGGTAGCAGAACCTGGTCAGAGCCCCACAAGTCACCCCATCCTGGATTCCCCTAGGTGTCTAGTTTTAAAAAATGCACAGGTTTGGTAGGTTTCCCACAGTGCTGGCTGAGCTAGAGGCCAAAATCTACAGGTAGGCACTTTGCTAAATAACAGCTCTGTTTTCTGGGAAAAAATGGGATGTGTCCATGTTGTGCTTTGGGGCATTTCCTGTCGCGGGCGCTAAGCCTACCCACACAAGTGAGGTACCATTTTTATCGGGAGACTTAGGGGAACACTGGGTGGAAGGACATTTGCGGCTTCTATCAGATTCCAGAACTTTCTGTCACCATAATGTGAGGAAAATGTTTTTCTTTAGCCAAATTTTGAGGTTTACAAAGGATTCTGGGTAGCAGAACCTGGTCAGAGCCCCACAAGTCACCCCATCTTAGATTCCCCTAGGTGTCTAGTTTTAAAAAATGCACAGGTTTGGTAGGTTTCCCATGGTGCCGGCTGAGCTAGAGGCCAAAATCTACAGGTAGGCACTTTGGAAAAAACAGCTCTGTTTTCTGTGAAAAAATGGGATCTGTCCACGTTGCGTTTTGGGGCATTTCCTGTCGCGGGCGCTAGGCCTACCCACACAAGTGAGGTACCATTTTTATCGGGAGACTTAGGGGAACACTGGGTGGAAGGAAATTTGTGCCTCCTCTCAGATTACAGAACTTTCTGTCACAGAAATGTGAGGAACATGTGTTTTTTTAGCCAAATTTTGAGGTTTGCGAAGGATTCTGGGTAACAGAACCTGGTCAGAGCCCCAGAAGTCACCCCATCTTGGATTCCCCTAGGTGTCTAGTTTTAAAAAATGCACAGGTTTGGTAGGTTTCCCACAGTGCCGGCTGAGCTAGAGGCCAAAGTCTACAGGTAGGCACTTTGCAAAAAATAGCTCTGTTTTCTGTGAAAAAATGGGATGTGTCCACCATGCGTTTTGGGGCATTTCCTGTCGCGGGCGCTAGGCCTACCCACACAAGTGAGGTATCATTTTTATCGGGAGACTTGGGGGAACGCTGGGTGGAAGGAAATTTGTGGCTCCTCTCAGATTCCAGAACTTTCTGTCACCATAATGTGAGGAAAATGTGTTTCTTTAGCCAAATTTTGAGGTTTGCAAAGGATTCTGGGTAGCAGAACCTGGTCAGAGCCCCACAAGTCACCCCATCTTGGATTCCCTTAGGTCTCTAGTTTTAAAAAATGCACAGGTTTGGTAGGTTTCCCTAGGTGCCGGCTGAGCTAGAGGCCAAAACCTACAGGTAGGCACTTTGCAAAAAACAGTTCTGTTTTCTGTGTAAAAATGGGATGTGTCCGTGTTGTGCTTTGGGGCATTTCCTGTCGCGGGCGCTAGGCCTACCCACACAAGTGAGGTACCATTTTTATCGGGAGACTTAGGGGAACACTGGGTGGAAGGAAATTTGTGCCTCCTCTCAGATTCCAGAACTTTCTGTCACAGAAATGTGAGGAACATGTGTTTTTTTACCCACATTTGGAGGTTTTCAAAGGATTCTGGGTAACAGAACCTGGCCACAGCTCCACAAGTCACGCCATCTTGGATTCCCCTAGGTGTCTAGTTTTAAAAAATGCACAGGTTTGGTAGGTTTCCCGAGGTGCCGGCTGAGCTAGAGGCAAAAATCTTCAGGTAGGCACTTTGCAAAAAACAGTTCTGTTTTCTGTGTAAAAATGGGATGTGTCCGTGTTATGCTTTGGGGCATTTCCTGGCACGGGCGCTAGGCCTACCCACACAAGTGAGGTACCATTTTTATCGGGAGACTTAGTGGAACACTGGGTGGAAGGACATTTGTGCCTCCTCTCAGATTCCAGAACTTTCTGTCACAGAAATGTGAGGAACATGTGTTTTTTTAGCCACATTTTGAGGTTTGCAAAGGATTCTGGGTAACAGAACCTGGTCAGAGCACCACAAGTCACCCCATCTTGCATTCCCCTAGGTCTCTAGTTTTTAAACATGCACAGGTTTGGTAGGTTTCTCTAGGTGCCGGCTGAGCTAGAGGCCAAAATCTACAGGTAGGCACTTTGCAAAAAACAGCTCTGTTTTCTGTCAAAAAATGGGATGTGTCCATGTTGTGCGTTGGGGCATTTCCTGTCACGGGCGCTAGGCCTACCCACACAAGTGAGGTATAATTTTTATCGGGAGACTTGGGGGAAGGCTGGGTGGAAGGAAATTTGTGCCTCCTCTCAGATTCCAGAACTTTCTGCCACAGAAATGTGAGGAACATTTGTTTTTTTAGCCAAATTTTGAGGTTTGCAAAGGATTCTGGGTAACAGAAACTGGTCAGAGCCCCAGAAGTCATCCCATCTTGGATTCCTCTAGGTGTCTAGTTTAAAAAAATGCACAGGTTTGGTAGGTTTCCCTAGGTGCCGGCTGAGCTAGAGGCCAAAATCTACAGGTAGGCACTTTGCAAAAAATAGCTCTGTATTCTGTGAAAAAATGGGATGTGTCCACACTGCGTTTTGGGGCATTTCCTGTCGCGGGCGCTAGGCCTACCCACACAAGTGAGGTATCATTTTTATCGGGAGACTTGGGGGAACGCTGGGTGTAAGGAAATTTGTGGCTCCTCTCAGATTCCAGAACTTTCTGTCACCATAATGTGAGTAAAATGTGTTTCTTTAGCCAAATTTTGAGGTTTGCAAAGGATTCTGGGTAGCAGAACCTGCTCAGAGCCCCACAAGTCACCCCATCTTGGATTCCACTAGGTCTCTAGTTTTCAAAAATGCACAGGTTTTGTAGGTTTCCCTAGGTTCCGGCTGAGCTAGAGGCCAAAATCTACAGGTAGGCACTTTGCAAAAAACAGGTCTGTTTTCTGTCAAAAAATGGGATATGTCCACGTTGTGCTTTGGGGCATTTCCTGTTGCGGGCGCTAGGCCTACCCACACAAGTGAGGTATAATTTTTATCGGGAGACTTGGGGGAACGCTGGATGGTAGGAAATTCGTGCCTCCTCTCAGATTCCAGAACTTTCTGCCACAGAAATGTGAGGAACATGTGTTTTTTTACCCAAATTTTGAGGTTTTCAAAGGATTCTGGGTAACAGAACCTGGTCAGACCCCAGAAGTCACCCCATCTTGGATTCCCCTAGGTGTCTAGTTTTAAAAAAGGCACAGGTTTGGTAGGTTTCCCTAGGTGCCGGCTGAGCTAGAGGCCAAAATCTACAGGTAGGCACTTTGCAAAAAATTGCTCTGTTTTCTGTGAAAAAATGGGATGTGTCCACGTTTCGTTTTGGGGCATTTCCTGTTGCGGGCGCTAGGCCTACCCACACAAGTGAGGTATCATTTTTATCGGGAGATTTGGGGGAACGCTGGGTGGAAGGAAATTTGTGGCTCCTCTTAGATTCCAGAACTTTCTGTCACCATAATGTGAGGAAAATGTGTTTCTTTAGCCAAATTTTGAGGTTTGCAAAGGATTCTGGGTAGCAGAACCTGGTCAGAGCCGCACAAGTCACCCCATCTTGGATTCCCCTAGGTGTCTAGTTTTAAAAAATGCACAGGTTTGGTAGGTTTCCCACAGTGCCGGCTGAGCTAGAGGCCAAAATCTACAGGTAGGCACTTTGCAAAAAACAGCTCTGTTTTCTGGGAAAAAATGGGATGTGTCCATGTTGTGCTTTGGGGCATTTCCTGTCGCGGGCGCTAGGCCTACCCACACAAGTGAGGTACCATTTTTATCGGGAGACTTAGGGGAACACTGGGTGGAAGGACATTTGCGGCTCCTATCAGATTCCAGAACTTTCTGTCACCATAATGTGAGGAAAATGTTTTTCTTTAGCCAAATTTTGAGGTTTACAAAGGATTCTGGGTAGGAGAACCTGGTCAGAGCCCCACAAGTCACCCCATCTTGGATTCCCCTAGGTCTCTAGTTTTCAAAAATGCACAAGTTTGGTAGGTTTCCCTAGGTGCTGGCTGAGCTAGAGGCCAAAATCTACAGGTAGGCACTTTGCAAAAAATAGCTCTGTTTTCTGTGAAAAAATGGGATCTCTCCACGTTGCGTTTTGGGGCATTTCCTGACGTGGGCGCTAGGCCTACCCACACAAGTGAGGTATCATTTTTATCGGGAGACTTGGGGGAACGCTGGGTGGAAGGACATTTGCGGCTCCTCTCAGATTCCAGAACTTTTTGTCACCATAATGTGAGGAAAATGTGTTTCTTTAGCCAAATTTTGAGGTTTACAAAGGATTCTGGGTAGCAGAACCTGGTCAGAGCCCCACAAGTCACCCCATCTTAGATTCCCCTAGGTGTCTAGTTTTAAAAAATGCACAGGTTTGGTAGGTTTCCCACGGTGCCGGCTGAGCTAGAGGCCAAAATCTACAGGTAGGCACTTTGGAAAAAACAGCTCTGTTTTCTGTGAAAAAATGGGATGTGTCCATGTTGTTGTTTGGGGCATTTCCTGTCGCGGGCGCTAGGCCTACCCACACAAGTGAGGTACCATTTTTATCGGGAGACTTAGGGGAACACTGGGTGGAAGGAAATTTGTGCCTCCTCTCAGATTACAGAACTTTCTGTCACAGAAATGTGAGGAACATGTGTTTTTTTAGCCACATTTTGAGGTTTGCGAAGGATTCTGGGTAACAGAACCTGGTCAGAGCCCCACAAGTCACCCCATCTTGGATTCCCCTAGGTGTCTAATTTAAAAAAAGGCAAAGGTTTGGTAGGTTTCCCTAGGTGCCGGCTGAGCTAGAGGCCAAAATCTACAGGTAGGCACTTTGCAAAAAATAGCTCTGTTTTCTGTGAAAAAATCGGATGTGTCCACGTTGCGTTTTGGGGCATTTCCTGTCGCGGGCGCTAGGCCTACCCACACAAGTGAGGTATCATTTTTATCGAGAGACTTGGGGGAACGTTGGGTGGAAGGAAATTTGTGGCTCCTCTCAGATTCCAGAACTTTCTGTCACCATAATGTGAGGAAAATGTGTTTCTTTAGCCAAATTTTGAGGTTTGCAAAGGATTCTGGGTAGCAGAACCTGGTCAGAGCCCCACAAGTCACCCCATCTTGGATTCCCCTAGGTGTCTAGTTTTAAAAAATGCACAGGTTTGGTAGGTTTCCCACAGTGCCGGCTGAGCTAGAGGCCAAACTCTACAGGTAGGCACTTTGTAAAAAACAGCTCTGTTTTCTGTGAAAAAATGGGATGTGTCCATGTTGTGCTTTGGGGCATTTCCTGTCGTGGGCGCTAGGCCTACCCACACAAGTGAGGTACCATTTTTATCGGGAGACTTAGGGGAACACTGGGAGGAAGGAAACTTGTGCCTCCTCTCAGATTACAGAACTTTCTGTCACCATAATGTGAGGAAAATGTGTTTTGTTAGCCAAATTTTGAGGTTTGCAAAGGATTCTGGGTAACAGAACCTGGTCAGAGCCCCACAAGTCACCCCATCTTGAATTCTCCTAGGTCTCTAGTTTTCAAAACTACACAGGTTTGGTAGGTTTCCCTAGGTGCCGGCTGAGCTAGAGGCCAAAATCTACAGGTAGGCACTTTGCAAAAAATAGCTCTGTGAAAAAATGGGATGTGTCCATGTTGTGCTTTGGGGCATTTCCTGTCGCGGGCGCTAGGCCTACCCACACAAGTGAGGTACCATTTTTATCGGGAGACTTAGGGGAACACTGGCTGGAAGGAAATTTGTGCCTCCTCTCAGATTACAGAACTTTCTGTCACAGAAATGTGACGAACATGTGTTTTTTTAGCCAAATTTTGAGGTTTGCGTAGGATTCTGGGTAACAGAACCTGGTCAGAGCCCCAGAAGTCACCCCATCTTGGATTCCCCTAGGTGTCTATTTTTAAAAAATGCACAGGTTTGGTAGGTTTCCCTAGGTGCCGGCTGAGCTAGAGGCCAAAATCTACAGGTAGGCACTTCGCAAAAAATAGCTCTGTTTTCTGTGAAAAAATGGGATGTGTCCACGTTTCGTTTTGGGGCATTTCCTGTTGCGGGCGCTAGGCCTACCCACACAAGTGAGGTATCATTTTTATCGGGAGACTTGGGGGAAAGCTGGGTGGAAGGAAATTTGTGGCTCCTCTTAGATTCCAGAACTTTCTGTCACCATAATGTGAGGAAAATGTGTTTCTTTAGCCAAATTTTGAGGTTTGCAAAGGATTCTGGGTAGCAGAACCTGGTCAGAGCCCCACAAGTCACCCCATCTTGGATTCCCCTAGGTGTCTAGTTTTAAAAAATGCACAGGTTTGGTAGGTTTCCCACAGTGCTGGCTGAGCTAGAGGCCAAAATCTACAGGTAGGCACTTTGCTAAATAACAGCTCTGTTTTCTGGGAAAAAATGGGATGTGTCCATGTTGTGCTTTGGGGCATTTCCTGTCGCGGGCGCTAAGCCTACCCACACAAGTGAGGTACCATTTTTATCGGGAGACTTAGGGGAACACTGGGTGGAAGGACATTTGCGGCTTCTATCAGATTCCAGAACTTTCTGTCACCATAATGTGAGGAAAATGTTTTTCTTTAGCCAAATTTTGAGGTTTACAAAGGATTCTGGGTAGCAGAACCTGGTCAGAGCCCCACAAGTCACCCCATCTTAGATTCCCCTAGGTGTCTAGTTTTAAAAAATGCACAGGTTTGGTAGGTTTCCCATGGTGCCGGCTGAGCTAGAGGCCAAAATCTACAGGTAGGCACTTTGGAAAAAACAGCTCTGTTTTCAGTGAAAAAATGGGATCTGTCCACGTTGCGTTTTGGGGCATTTCCTGTCGCGGGCGCTAGGCCTAACCACACAAGTGAGGTACCATTTTTATCGGGAGACTTAGGGGAACACTGGGTGGAAGGAAATTTGTGCCTCCTCTCAGATTACAGAACTTTCTGTCACAGAAATGTGACGAACATGTGTTTTTTTAGCCAAATTTTGAGGTTTGCGAAGGATTCTGGGTAACAGAACCTGGTCAGAGCCCCAGAAGTCACCCCATCTTGGATTCCCCTAGGTGTCTAGTTTTAAAAAATGCACAGGTTTGGTAGGTTTCCCACAGTGCCGGCTGAGCTAGAGGCCAAAATCTACAGGTAGGCACTTTGCAAAAAATAGCTCTGTTTTCTGTGAAAAAATGGGATGTGTCCACGTTGCGTTTTGGGGCATTTCCTGTCGCGGGCGCTAGGCCTACCCACACAAGTGAGGTATCATTTTTATCGGGAGACTTGGGGGAACGCTGGGTGGAAGGAAATTTGTGGCTCCTCTCAGATTCCAGAACTTTCTGTCACCATAATGTGAGGAAAATGTGTTTCTTTAGCCAAATTTTGAGGTTTGCAAAGGATTCTGGGTAGCAGAACCTGGTCAGAGCCCCACAAGTCACCCCATCTTGGATTCCCTTAGGTCTCTAGTTTTAAAAAATGCACAGGTTTGGTAGGTTTCCCTAGGTGCCGGCTGAGCTAGAGGCCAAAACCTACAGGTAGGCACTTTGCAAAAAACAGTTCTGTTTTCTGTGTAAAAATGGGATGTGTCCGTGTTGTGCTTTGGGGCATTTCCTGTCGTGGGCGCTAGGCCTACCCACACAAGTGAGGTACCATTTTTATCGGGAGACTTAGGGGAACACTGGGTGGAAGGAAATTTGTGCCTCCTCTCAGATTCCAGAACTTTCTGTCACAGAAATGTGAGGAACAAGTGTTTTTTTAGCCAAATTTTGAGGTTTGCAAAGGATTCTGGGTAACAGAACCTGGTCAGAGCCCCACAAGTCACCCCATCTTGGATTCCCCTAGGTCTCTAGTTTTTAAACATGCTCAGGTTTGGTAGGTTTCCCTAGGTGCCGGCTGAGCTAGAGGCCAAAATCTACAGGTAGGCACTTTGCAAAAAACAGCTCTGTTTTCTGTGAAAAAATGGGATGTGTCCATGTTGTGCTTTGGGGCATTTCCTGTCACGGGCGCTAGGCCTACCCACACAAGTGAGGAATAATTTTTATCGGGAGACTTGGGGGAACGCTGGGTGGAAGGAAATTTGTGCCTCCTCTCAGATTCCAGAACTTTCTGCCACAGAAATGTGAGGAACATGTGTTTTTTTAGCCAAATGTTGAGGTTTGCAAAGGATTCTGGGTCACAGAACCGGGTCAGAGCCCCACAAGTCACCCCATCTTGGATTCCCCTAGGTCTCTAGTTTTCAAAAATGCATAGGTTTGGTAGGTTTCCCTGGGTGCCGGCTGAGCTAGAGGCCAAATCTACAGGTAGGCACTTTGCAAAAAACACCTCTGTTTTCTGTGAAAAAATGGGATGTGTCCACGTTGTGCTTTGGGGCATTTCCTGTCGCGGGCGCTAGGCCTACCCACACAAGTGAGGTACCATTTTTATCGGGAGACTTGGGGGAACGCTGGGTGGAAGGAAGTTCTTGCCTCCTCTCAGATTCCAGAACTTTCTGCCATAGAAATGTGAGGAACATGTGTTTTTTTACCCAAATTTTGAGGTTTTCAAAGGATTCTGGGTAGCAGAACCTGGTCAGAGCCCCACAAGTCACCCCATCTTGGATTCCACAGGTGTCTAGTTTTAAAAAATGCACAGGTTTGGTAGGTTTCCCACAGTGCCGGCTGAGCTAGAGGCCAAAATCTACAGGTTTGCACTTTGCAAAAAACAGCTCTGTTTTCTGTGAAAAAATGGGATGTGTCCATGTTGTGCTTTGGGGCATTTCCTGTTGCGGGCGCTAGGCCTACCCACACAAGTGAGGTACCATTTTTATCGGGAGACTTAGGGGAACACTGGGTGGAAGGAAATGTGTGCCTCCTCTCAGATTACAGAACTTTCTGTCACAGAAATGTGAGGAACATGTGTTTTTTTAGCCAAATTTTGAGGTTTGCGAAGGGTTCTGGGTAACAGAACCTAGTCAGAGCCCCAGAAGTCACCCCATCATGGATTCCCCTAGGTGTCTAGTTTTAAAAAATGCACAGGTTTGGTAGGGTTCCCTAGGTGACGGCTGAGCTAGAGGCCAAAATCTACAGGTAGGCACTTTGCAAAAAATAGCTCTGTTTTCTGTGAAAAAATGGGATGTGTCCACGTTGCGTTTTGGGGCATTTCCTGTCGCGGGCGCTAGGCCTACCCACACAAGTGAGGTATCATTTTTATCAGGAGACTTGGGGGAACGCTGGGTGGAAGGAAATTCGTGCCTCCTCTCAGATTCCAGAACCTTCTGCCACAGAAATGTGAGGAACATGTGTTTTTTTACCCACATTTGGAGGTTTTCAAAGGATTCTGGGTAACAGAACCTGGTCAGAGCCCCACAAGTCACCCCATCTTGGATTCCCCTAGGTCTCTAGTTTTAAAAAATGCACAGGTTTGGTAGGTTTCCCGAGGTGCCGGCTGAGCTAGAGGCAAAAATCTTCAGGTAGGCACTTTGCAAAAAACAGTTCTGTTTTCTGTGTAAAAATGGGATGTGTCCGTGTTGTGCTTGGGGCATTTCCTGGCACGGGCGCTAGGCCTACCCACACAAGTGAGGTACCATTTTTATTGGGAGACTTAGGGGAACACTGGGTGGAAGGAAATTTGTGCCTCCTCTCAGATTCCAGAACTTTCTGTCACAGAAATGTGAGGAACATGTGTTTTTTTAGCCACATTTTGAGGTTTGCAAAGGATTCTGGGTAACAGAACCTGGTCAGAGCCCCACAAGTCACCCCATCTTGGATTCGCCTAGGTCTCTAGTTTTCAAAAATGCATAGGTTTGGTAGGTTTCCCTGGGTGCCGGCTGAGCTAGAGGCCAAATCTACAGGTAGGCACTTTGCAAAAAACAGCTCTGTTTTCTGTGAAAAAATGGGATGTGTCCACGTTGTGCTTTGGGGCATTTCCTGTCGCGGGCGCTAGCCCTACCCACACAAGTGAGGTACCATTTTTATCGGGAGACTTGGGGGAACGCTGGGTGGAAGGAAGTTCTTGCCTCCTCTCAGATTCCAGAACTTTCTGCCATAGAAATGTGAGGAACATGTGTTTTTTTACCCACATTTTGAGGTTTTCAAAGGATTCTGGGTAACAGAACCTGGTCAGAGCCCCACAAGTCACCCCATCTTGGATTCCCCTAGGTCTCTAGTTTTAAAAAATGCACAGGTTTGGTAGGTTTCCCGAGGTGCCGGCTGAGCTAGAGGCAAAAATCTTCAGGTAGGCACTTTGCAAAAAACAGTTCTGTTTTCTGTGTAAAAATGGGATGTGTCCGTGTTCAGCTTTGGGGCATTTCCTGGCACGGGCGCTAGGCCTACCCACACAAGTGAGGTACCATTTTTATCGGGAGACTTAGGGGAACACTGGGTGGAAGGAAATTTGTGCCTCCTCTCAGATTCCAGAACTTTCTGTCACAGAAATTTGAGGAACATGTGTTTTTTTAGCCACATTTTGAGGTTTGCAAAGGATTCTGGGTAACAGAACCTGGTCAGAGCCCCACAAGTCACCCCATCTTGGATTCCCCTAGGTCTCTAGTTTTCAAAAATGCATAGGTTTGGTAGGTTTCCCTGGGTGCCGGCTGAGCTAGAGGCCAAATCTACAGGTAGGCACTTTGCAAAAAACACCTCTGTTTTCCGTGAAAAAATGGGATGTGTCCGTGTTGTGCTTTGGGGCATTTCCTGGAACGGGCGCTAGGCCTACCCACACAAGTGAGGTACCATTTTTATCGGGAGACTTAGGGGAACACTGGGTGGAAGGAAATTTGTGCCTCCTCTCAGATTCCAGAACTTTCTGTCACAGAAATGTGAGGAACATGTGTTTTTTTAGCCACATTTTGAGGTTTGCAAAGGATTCTGGGTAGCAGAACCTGGTCAGAGCACCACAAGTCACCCCATCTTGCATTCCCCTAGGTCTCTAGTTTTTAAACATGCACAGGTTTGGTAGGTTTCTCTAGGTGCCGGCTGAGCTAGAGGCCAAAATCTACAGGTAGGCACTTTGCAAAAAACAGCTCTGTTTTCTGTTAAAAAATGGGATGTGTCCATGTTGTGCGTTGGGGCATTTCCTGTCACGGGCGCTAGGCCTACCCACACAAGTGAGGTGTAATTTTTATCGGGAGACTTGGGGGAACGCTGGGTGGAAGGAAATTTGTGCCTCCTCTCAGATTCCAGAACTTTCTGCCACAGAAATGTGAGGAACATGTGTTTTTTTAGCCAAATTTTGAGGTTTGCAAAGGATTCTGGGTAACAGAACCTGGTCAGAGCCCCACAAGTCACCCCATCTTGGATTCCCCTAGGTCTCTAGTTTAAATAAATGCACAGGTTTGGTAGGTTCCCCTAGGTGCCGGCTGAGCTAGAGGCCAAAATCTACAGGTAGGCACTTTGCAAAAAACAGTTCTGTTTTCTGTGAAAAAATGTGATCTGTCCATGTTGTGCTTTGGGGCATTTCCTGTCGCGGGCGCTAGACCTACCCACACAAGTGAGGTACCATTTTTATCGGGAGATTTAGGGGAACACTGGGTGGAAGGAAATTTGTGCCTCCTCTTAGATTACAGAACTTTCTGTCACCATAATGTGATGAACATGTGTTTTGTTAGCCAAATTTTGAGGTTTGCAAAGGATTCTGGGTAACAGAACCTGGTCAGTGCTCCACAAGTCACCCCATCTTGAATTCTCCTAGGTCTCTAGTTTTCAAAACTACACAGGTTTGGTACGTTTCCCTAGGTGCCGGCTGAGCTAGAGGCCAAAATCTACAGGTAGGCACTTTGCAAAAAATAGCTCTGTGAAAAAATGGGATGTGTCCATGTTGTGCTTTGGGGCATTTCCTGTCGCGGTCGCTAGGCCTACTCACACAAGTGAGGTTCCATTTTTATCGGGAGACTTAGGGGAACACTGGGTGGAAGGAAATTTGTGCCTCCTCTCAGATTACAGAACTTTCTGTCACAGAAATGTGACGAACATGTGTTTTTTTAGCCAAATTTTGAGGTTTGCGAAGGATTCTGGGTAACAGAACCTGGTCAGAGCCCCAGAAGTCACCCCATCTTGGATTCCCCTAGGTGTCTAGTTTTAAAAAATGCACAGGTTTGGTAGGTTTCCCTAGGTGCCGGCTGAGCTAGAGGCCAAAATCTACAGGTAGGCACTTTGCAAAAAATAGCTCTGTATTCTGTGAAAAAATGGGATGTGTCCACGTTGCGTTTTGGGGCATTTCCTGTCGCGGGCGCTAGGCCTACCCACACAAGTGAGGTATCATTTTTATCGGGAGATTTGGGGGAACGCTGGGTGGAAGGAAATTATGTGGCTCCTCTCAGATTCCAGAACTTTCTGTCACCATAATGTGAGAAAAATGTGTTTCTTTAGCCAAATTTTTAGGTTTGCAAAGGATTCTGGGTAGCAGAACCTGGTCAGAGCCCCACAAGTCACCCCATCTTGGATTCCCCTACGTCTCTAGTTTTAAAAAATGCACAGGTTTGGTAGGTTTCCCGAGGTGCCGGCTGAGCTAGAGGCAAAAATCTTCAGGTAGGCACTTTGCAAAAAACAGTTCTGTTTTCTGTGTAAAAATGGGATGTGTCCGTGTTCAGCTTTGGGGCATTTCCTGGCACGGGCGCTAGGCCTACCCACACAAGTGAGGTACCATTTTTATCGGGAGACTTAGGGGAACACTGGGTGGAAGGAAATTTGTGCCTCCTCTCAGATTCCAGAACTTTCTGTCACAGAAATTTGAGGAACATGTGTTTTTTTAGCCACATTTTGAGGTTTGCAAAGGATTCTGGGTAACAGAACCTGGTCAGAGCCCCACAAGTCACCCCATCTTGGATTCCCCTAGGTCTCTAGTTTTCAAAAATGCATAGGTTTGGTAGGTTTCCCTGGGTGCCGGCTGAGCTAGAGGCCAAATCTACAGGTAGGCACTTTGCAAAAAACACCTCTGTTTTCTGTGAAAAAATGGGATGTGTCCGTGTTGTGCTTTGGGGCATTTCCTGGAACGGGCGCTAGGCCTACCCACACAAGTGAGGTACCATTTTTATCGGGAGACTTAGGGGAACACTGGGTGGAAGGAAATTTGTGCCTCCTCTCAGATTCCAGAACTTTCTGTCACAGAAATGTGAGGAACATGTGTTTTTTTAGCCACATTTTGAGGTTTGCAAAGGATTCTGGGTAGCAGAACCTGGTCAGAGCACCACAAGTCACCCCATCTTGCATTCCCCTAGGTCTCTAGTTTTTAAACATGCACAGGTTTGGTAGGTTTCTCTAGGTGCCGGCTGAGCTAGAGGCCAAAATCTACAGGTAGGCACTTTGCAAAAAATAGCTCTGTGAAAAAATGGGATGTGTCCATGTTGTGCTTTGGGGCATTTCCTGTCGCGGTCGCTAGGCCTACTCACACAAGTGAGGTTCCATTTTTATCGGGAGACTTAGGGGAACACTGGGTGGAAGGAAATTTGTGCCTCCTCTCAGATTACAGAACTTTCTGTCACAGAAATGTGACGAACATGTGTTTTTTTAGCCAAATTTTGAGGTTTGCGAAGGATTCTGGGTAACAGAACCTGGTCAGAGCCCCAGAAGTCACCCCATCTTGGATTCCCCTAGGTGTCTAGTTTTAAAAAATGCACAGGTTTGGTAGGTTTCCCTAGGTGCCGGCTGAGCTAGAGGCCAAAATCTACAGGTAGGCACTTTGCAAAAAATAGCTCTGTATTCTGTGAAAAAATGGGATGTGTCCACGTTGCGTTTTGGGGCATTTCCTGTCGCGGGCGCTAGGCCTACCCACACAAGTGAGGTATCATTTTTATCGGGAGATTTGGGGGAACGCTGGGTGGAAGGAAATTTGTGGCTCCTCTCAGATTCCAGAACTTTCTGTCACCATAATGTGAGAAAAATGTGTTTCTTTAGCCAAATTTTTAGGTTTGCAAAGGATTCTGGGTAGCAGAACCTGGTCAGAGCCCCACAAGTCACCCCATCTTGGATTCCCCTACGTCTCTAGTTTTAAAAAATGCACAGGTTTTGTAGGTTTCCCTAGGTGCCAGCTGAGCTAGAGGCCAAAATCTACAGGTAGGCACTTTGCAAAAAACAGCTCTGTTTTCTGTCAAAAAATGGGATGTATCCACGTTGTGCTTTGGGGCATTTCCTGTTGCGGGCGCTAGGCCTACCCACACAAATGAGGTATAATTTTTATCGGGAGACTTGGGGGAACACTGGATGGAAGGAAATTCGTGCCTCCTCTCAGATTCCAGAACTTTCTGCCACAGAAATGTGAGGAACATGTGTTTTTTTACCCAAATTTTGAGGTTTTCAAAGGATTCTGGGTAACAGAACCTGGTCAGAGCCCCACAAGTCACCCCATCTTGGATTCCCTTAGGTCTCTAGTTTTAAAAAATGCACAGGTTTAGTAGGTTTCCCTAGGTGCCGGCTGAGCTAGAGGCCAAAACCTACAGGTAGGCACTTTGCAAAAAACAGTTCTGTTTTCTGTGTAAAAATGGGATGTGTCCGTGTTGTGCTTTGGGGCATTTCCTGGCACGGGCGCTAGGCCTACCCACACAAGTGAGGTACCATTTTTATCGGGAGACTTAGGGGAACACTGGGTGGAAGGAAATTTGTGCCTCCTCTCAGATTCCAGAACTTTCTGTCACAGAAATGTGAGGAACAAGTGTTTTTTTAGCCAAATTTTGAGGTTTGCAAAGGATTCTGGGTAACAGAACCTGGTCAGAGCCCCACAAGTCACCCCATCTTGGATTCCCCTAGGTCTCTAGTTTTTAAACATGCACAGGTTTGGTAGGTTTCCCTAGGTGCCGGCTGAGCTAGAGGCCAAAATCTACAGGTAGGCACTTTGCAAAAAACCGCTCTGTTTTCTGTGAAAAAATGGAATGTGTCCATGTTGTGCTTTGGGGCATTTCCTGTCACGGGCGCTAGGCCTACCCACACAAGTGAGGTATAATTTTTATCGGGAGACTTGGGGGAACGCTGGGTGGAAGGAAATTTGTGCCTCCTCTCAGATTCCAGAACTTTCTGCCACAGAAATGTGAGGAACATGTGTTTTTTTTAGCCAAATGTTGAGGTTTGCAAAGGATTCTGGGTAACAGAACCTGGTCAAAGCCCCACAAGTCACCCCATCTTGGATTCCCCTAGGTCTCTAGTTTTCAAAAATGCATAGGTTTGGTAGGTTTCCCTGGGTGCCGGCTGAGCTAGAGGCCAAATCTACAGGTAGGCACTTTGCAAAAAACACCTCTGTTTTCTGTGAAAAAATGGGATGTGTCCACGTTGTGCTTTGGGGGCATTTCCTGTCGCGGGCGCTAGGCCTACCCACACAAGTGAGGTACCATTTTTATCGGGAGACTTGGGGGAACGCTGGGTGGAAGGAAGTTCTTGCCTCCTCTCAGATTCCAGAACTTTCTGCCATAGAAATGTGAGGAACATGTGTTTTTTTACCCACATTTTGAGGTTTTCAAAGGATTCTGGGTAACAGAACCTGGTCAGAGCCCCAGAAGTCACCCCATCTTGGATTCCCCTGGTCTCTAGTTTTAAAAAATGCACAGGTTTGGTAGGTTCCCCTAGGTGCCGGCTGAGCTAGAGGCCAAAATCTACAGGTAGGCACTTTGCAAAAAACAGTTCTGTTTTCTGTGAAAAGATGGGATCTGTCCATGTTGTGCTTTGGGGCATTTCCTGTCGCGGGCGCTAGGCCTCCCCACACAAGTGAGGTATAATTTTTATCGGGAGACTTGGGGGAACGCTGGATGGAAGAAAATTTGTGCCTCCTCTCAGATTCCAGAAGTTTCTGCCACAGAAATGTGAGGAACATGTGGTTTTTTACCCACATTTTGAGGTTTTCAAAGGATTCTGGGTAGCAGAACCTGGTCAGAGCCCCACAAGTCACCCCATCTTGGATTCCCCAGGTGTCTAGTTTTAAAAAATGCACAGGTTTGGTAGGTTTCCCACAGTGCCGGCTGAGCTAGAGGCCAAAATCTACAGGTGGGCACTTTGCAAAAAACAGCTCTGTTTTCTGTGAAAAAATGGGATGTGTCCATGTTGTGCTTTGGGGAATTTCCTGTTGCGGGCGCTAAGCCTACCCACACAAGTGAGGTACCATTTTTATCGGGAGACTTAGGGGAACACTGGGTGGAAGGAAATGTGTGCCTCCTCTCAGATTACAGAACTTTCTGTCACAGAAATGTGAGGAACATGTGTTTTTTTAGCCAAATTTTGAGGTTTGCGAAGGGTTCTGGGTAACAGAACCTAGTCAGAGCCCCAGAAGTCACCCCATCTTGGATTCCCCTAGGTCTCTAGTTTTAAAAAAAGCACAGGTTTGGTAGGTTTCCCTAGGTGCCGGCTGAGCTAGAGGCCAAAACCTACAGGTAGGCACTTTGCAAAAAACAGTTCTGTTTTCTGTGTAAAAATGGGATGTGTCCGTGTTGTGCTTTGGGGCATTTCCTGGCACGGGCGCTAGGCCTACCCACACAAGTGAGGTATAATTTTTATCGGGAGACTTGGGGGAACGCTGGGTGGAAGGAAATTTGTGCCTCCTCTCAGATTCCAGAACTTTCTGCCACAGAAATGTGAGGAACATGTGTTTTTTTAGCCAAATGTTGAGGTTTGCAAAGGATTCTGGGTAACAGAACCTGGTCAGAGCCCCACAAGTCACCCCATCTTGGATTCCCCTAGGTCTCTAGTTTTAAAAAATGCATAGGTTTGGTAGGTTTCCCTGGGTGCCGGCTGAGCTAGAGGCCAAATCTACAGGTAGGCACTTTGCAAAAAACACCTCTGTTTTCTGTGAAAAAATGGGATGTGTCCACGTTGTGCTTTGGGGCATTTCCTGTCGCGGGCGCTAGGCCTACCCACACAAGTGAGGTACCATTTTTATCGGGAGACTTGGGGGAACGCTGGGTGGAAGGAAGTTCTTGCCTCCTCTCAGATTCCAGAACTTTCTGCCATAGAAATGTGAGGAACATGTGTTTTTTTACCCACATTTTGAGGTTTTCAAAGGATTCTGGGTAACAGAACCTGGTCAGAGCCCCAGAAGTCACCCCATCTTGGATTCCCCAGGTCTCTAGTTTTAAAAAATGCACAGGTTTGGTAGGTTTCCCTAGGTGCCGGCTGAGCTAGAGGCCAAAATCTACAGGTAGGCACTTTGCAAAAAACAGTTCTGTTTTCTGTGAAAAGATGGGATCTGTCCATGTTGTGCTTTGGGGCATTTCCTGTCGCGGGCGCTAGGCCTCCCCACACAAGTGAGGTATAATTTTTATCGGGAGACTTGGGGGAACGCTGGATGGAAGAAAATTTGTGCCTCCTCTCAGATTCCAGAAGTTTCTGCCACAGAAATGTGAGGAACATGTGGTTTTTTACCCACATTTTGAGGTTTTCAAAGGATTCTGGGTAACAGAACCTGGTCAGAGCCCCACAAGTCACCCCATCTTGGATTCCCCAGGTGTCTAGTTTTAAAAAATGCACAGGTTTGGTAGGTTTCCCACAGTGCCGGCTGAGCTAGAGGCCAAAATCTACAGGTGGGCACTTTGCAAAAAACAGCTCTGTTTTCTGTGTAAAAATGGGATGTGTCCGTGTTGTGCTTTGGGGCATTTCCTGGCACGGGCGCTAGGCCTACCCACACAAGTGAGGTATAATTTTTATCGGGAGACTTGGGGGAACGCTGGGTGGAAGGAAATTTGTGCCTCCTCTCAGATTCCAGAACTTTCTGCCACAGAAATGTGAGGAACATGTGTTTTTTTAGCCAAATGTTGAGGTTTGCAAAGGATTCTGGGTAACAGAACCTGGTCAGAGCCCCACAAGTCACCCCATCTTGGATTCCCCTAGGTCTCTAGTTTTAAAAAATGCATAGGTTTGGTAGGTTTCCCTGGGTGCCGGCTGAGCTAGAGGCCAAATCTACAGGTAGGCACTTTGCAAAAAACACCTCTGTTTTCTGTGAAAAAATGGGATGTGTCCACGTTGTGCTTTGGGGCATTTCCTGTCGCGGGCGCTAGGCCTACCCACACAAGTGAGGTACCATTTTTATCGGGAGACTTGGGGGAACGCTGGGTGGAAGGAAGTTCTTGCCTCCTCTCAGATTCCAGAACTTTCTGCCATAGAAATGTGAGGAACATGTGTTTTTTTACCCACATTTTGAGGTTTTCAAAGGATTCTGGGTAACAGAACCTGGTCAGAGCCCCAGAAGTCACCCCATCTTGGATTCCCCAGGTCTCTAGTTTTAAAAAATGCACAGGTTTGGTAGGTTCCCCTAGGTGCCGGCTGAGCTAGAGGCCAAAATCTACAGGTAGGCACTTTGCAAAAAACAGTTCTGTTTTCTGTGAAAAGATGGGATCAGTCCATGTTGTGCTTTGGGGCATTTCCTGTCGCGGGCGCTAGGCCTCCCCACACAAGTGAGGTATAATTTTTATCGGGAGACTTGGGGGAACGCTGGATGGAAGAAAATTTGTGCCTCCTCTCAGATTCCAGAAGTTTCTGCCACAGAAATGTGAGGAACATGTGGTTTTTTACCCACATTTTGAGGTTTTCAAAGGATTCTGGGTAGCAGAACCTGGTCAGAGCCCCACAAGTCACCCCATCTTGGATTCCCCAGGTGTCTAGTTTTAAAAAATGCACAGGTTTGGTAGGTTTCCCACAGTGCCGGCTGCGCTAGAGGCCAAAATCTACAGGTGGGCACTTTGCAAAAAACAGCTCTGTTTTCTGTGAAAAAATGGGATGTGTCCATGTTGTGCTTTGGGGCATTTCCTGTTGCGGGCGCTAAGCCTACCCACACAAGTGAGGTACCATTTTTATCGGGAGACTTAGGGGAACACTGGGTGGAAGGAAATGTGTGCCTCCTCTCAGATTACAGAACTTTCTGTCACAGAAATGTGAGGAACATGTGTTTTTTTAGCCAAATTTTGAGGTTTGCGAAGGGTTCTGGGTAACAGAACCTAGTCAGAGCCCCAGAAGTCACCCCATCTTGGATTCCCCTAGGTGTGTAGTTTTAAAAAATGCACAGGTTTGGTAGGTTTCCCTAGGTGACGGCTGAGCTAGAGGCCAAAATCTACAGGTAGGCACTTTGCAAAAAATTGCTCTATTTTCTGTGAAAAAATGGGATGTGTCCACGTTGCGTTTTGGGGCATTTCCTGTTGCGGGCGCTAGGCCTACCCACACAAGTGAGGTAAATTTTTTATCTGGAGACTTGGTGGGAACGCTGGGTGGAAGGAAATTTGTGGCTCCTCTCAGATTCCAGAACTTTCTGTCACCATAATGTGAGGAAAATGTGTTTCTTTAGCCACATTTTGAGGTTTGCAAAGAATTCTGGGTAGCAGAACCTGGTCAGAGCCCCACAAGTCACCCCATCTTAGATTCCCCTAGGTCTCTAGTTTTCAAAAATGCACAGGTTTTGTAGGTTTCCCTAGGTGCCGGCTGAGCTAGAGGCCAAAATCTACAGGTAGGCACATTGCAAAAAACAGCTCTGTTTTCTGTCAAAAAATGGGATGTGTCCACGTTGTGCTTTGGGGCATTTCCTGTTGCGGGCGCTAGGCCTACCCACACAAGTGAGGTATAATTTTTATCGGGAGACTTGGGGGAATGCTGGATGGAAGGAAATTCGTGCCTCCTCTCAGATTACAGAACCTTCTGCCACAGAAATGTGAGGAACATGTGTTTTTTTACCCACATTTGGAGGTTTTCAAAGGATTCTGGGTAACAGAACCTGGTCAGAGCCCCACAAGTCACCCCATCTTGGATTCCCCTTAGTCTCTAGTTTTAAAAAATGCACAGGATTGGTAGGTTTCCCGAGGTGCCGGCTGAGCTAGAGGCAAAAATCTTCAGGTAGGCACTTTGCAAAAAACAGTTCTGTTTTCTGTGTAAAAATGGGATGTGTCCGTGTTGTGCTTTGGGGCATTTCCTGGCACGGGCGCTAGGCCTACCCACACAAGTGAGGTACCATTTTTTTGGGAAGACTTAGGGGAACACTGGGTGGAAGGAAATTTGTGCCTCCTCTCAGATTCCAGAACTTTCTGTCACAGAAATGTGAGGAACATGTGTTTTTTTAGCCACATTTTGAGGTTTGCAAAGGATTCTGGATAACAGAACCTGGTCAGAGCACCACAAGTCACCCCATCTTGCATTCCCCTAGGTCTCTAGTTTTTAAACATGCACAGGTTTGGTAGATTTCTCTAGGTGCCGGCTGAGCTAGAGGCCAAAATCTACAGGTAGGCACTTTGCAAAAAACAGCTCTGTTTTCTGTCAAAAAATGGGATGTGTCCATGTTGTGCGTTGGGACATTTCCTGTCACGGGCGCTAGGCCTACCCACACAAGTGAGGTATAATTTTTATCGGGAGACTTGGGGGAACGCTGGGTGGAAGGAAATTTGTGCCTCCTCTCAGATTCCAGAACTTTCTGCCACAGAAATGTGAGGAACATGTGTTTTTTTAGCCAAATTTTGAGGTTTGCAAAGGATTCTGGGTAACAGAACCTGGTCAGAGCCCCACAAGTCACCCCATCTTGGATTCCCCTAGGTCTCTAGTTTTCAAAAATGCACAGGTTTGGTAGGTTTCCCTGGGTGCCGGCTGAGCTAGAGGCCAAATCTACAGGTAGGCACTTTGCAAAAAACACCTCTGTTTTCTGTGAAAAAATGGGATGTGTCCACGTTGTGCTTTGGGGCATTTCCTGTCGCGGGCGCTAGGCCTACCCACACAAGTGAGGTACCATTTTTATCAGAAGACTTAGGGGAACGCTGAGTGGAAGGAAGTTCTTGCCTCCTCTCAGATTCCAGAACTTCCTGCCACAGAAATGTGAGGAACATGTGTTTTTTTAGCCAAATTTTGAGGTTTGCAAAGGATTCTGGGTAACAGAACCTGGTCAGAGCCCCACAGGTCACCCCACCTTGGATTCCCCTAGGTCTCTAGTTTTCAAAACTACACAGGTTTGGTAGGTTTCCCTAGGTGCCGGCTGAGCTAGAGGCCAAAATCTACAGGTAGGCACTTTGCAAAAAACAGCTCTGTTTTCTGTCAAAAAATGGGATGTGTCCACGTTGTGCTTTGTGGAAATTCCTGTTGCGGGCGCTAGGACTACCCACACAATTGAGGTATAATTTTTATCGGGAGACTTCGGGGAACACTGGGTGGAAGGAAATTTGTGCCTCCTCTCAGATTCCAGAACTTTCTGTCACAGAAATGTGAGGAACATGTGTTTTTTTAGCCAAATTTTGAGGTTTGCGAAGGATTCTGGGTAACAGAAGCTGGTCAGAGCCCCACAAGTCACCCCACCTTGGATTCCCCTAGGTGTCTAGTTTTAAAAAATGCACAGGTTTGGTAGGTTTCCCTAGGTGCCGGCTGAGCTAGAGGCCAAAATCTACAGGTAGGCACTTTGCAAAAAATAGCTCTGTTTTCTGTGAAAAAATGGGATATGTCCACGTTGCGTTTTGGGGCATTTCCTGTCGCGGGCGCTAGGCCTACCCACACAAGTGAGGTATCATTTTTATTGGGAGACTTGGGGGAACGCTGGGTGGAAGGAAATTTGTGGCTCCTCTCAGATTACAGAACTTATTGTCACCATGATGTGAGGAAAATGTGTTCCTTTAGCCAAATTTTGAGGTTTGCAAAGGATTCTGGGTAACAGAACCTGGTCAGAGCCCCACAAGTCACCCCATCTTCGATTCCCCTAGGTCTCTAGCTTTCAAAAATGCACAGGTTTGGTAGGTTTCCCTAGGTGCCGGCTGAGCTAGAGGCCAAAATCTACAGGTAGGCACTTTGCAAAAAACAGTTCTGTTTTCTGTGAAAAAATGGGATGTGTCCATGTTGTGCTTTGGGGCATTTCCTGTCGCGGGCGCTAGGCCTACCCACACAAGTGAGCTACCATTTTTATCGGGAGACTTTGGGGAACACTGGGTGGAAGGAAATTTGTGCCTCCTCTCAGATTCCAGAACTTTCTGTCACAGAAATGTGAGGAACATGTGTTTTTTTAGCCAAATTTTGAGGTTTGCAAAGGATTCTGGGTAACAGAACCTGGTCAGAGCCCCACAAGTCACCCCACCTTGGATTCCCCTAGGTGTCTAGTTTTAAAAAATGCACAGGTTTGGTAGGTTTCCCTAGGTGCCGGCTGAGCTAGAGGCCAAAATCTACAGGTAGGCACTTTGCAAAAAATAGCTCTGTTTTCTTTGAAAAAATGGGATATGTCCACGTTGCGTTTTGGGGCATTTCCTGTCGCGGGCGCTAGGCCTACCCACACAAGTGAGGTATCATTTTTATCGGGAGACTTGGGGGATTGCTGGGTGGAAGGAAATTTGTGGCTCCTCTCAGATTACAGAACTTATTGTCACCATGATGTGAGGAAAATGTGTTCCTTTAGCCAAATTTTGAGGTTTGCAAAGGATTCTGGGTAACAGAACCTGGTCAGAGCCCCACAAGTCACCCCATCTTCGATTCCCCTAGGTCTCTAGCTTTCAAAAATGCACAGGTTTGGTAGGTTTCCCTAGGTGCCGGCTGAGCTAGAGGCCAAAATCTACAGGTAGGCACTTTGCAAAAAACAGTTCTGTTTTCTGTGAAAAAATGGGATGTGTCCATGTTGTGCTTTGGGGCATTTCCTGTCGCGGGCGCTAGGCCTACCCACACAAGTGAGCTACCATTTTTATCGGGAGACTTTGGGGAACACTGGGTGGAAGGAAATTTGTGCCTCCTCTCAGATTCCAGAACTTTCTGTCACAGAAATGTGAGGAACATGTGTTTTTTTAGCCAAATTTTGAGGTTTGCGAAGGATTCTGGGTAACAGAACCTGGTCAGAGCCCCACAAGTCACCCCACCTTGGATTCCCCTAGGTGTCTAGTTTTAAAAAATGCACAGGTTTGGTTGGTTTCCCTAGGTGCCGGCTGAGCTAGAGGCCAAAATCTACAGGTAGGCACTTTGCAAAAAATAGCTTTGTTTTCTGTGAAAAAATGGGATATGTCCACGTTGTGTTTTGGGGCATTTCCTGTCGCGGGCGCTAGGCCTACCCACACAAGTGAGGTATCATTTTTATCGGGCGACTTGGGGGAACGCTGGGTGGAAGGGAATTTGTGGCTCCTTTCAGATTCCAGAACTTATTGTCACCATGATGTGAAGAAAATGTGTTCCTTTAGCCAAATTTTGAGGTTTGCAAAGGATTCTGGGTAACAGAACATGGACAGAGCCCCACAAGTCAACCCATCTTGGATTCCCCTAGGTCTCTAGCTTTAGAAAATGCACAGGTTTGGTAGGTTTCCCTAGGTGGCGGCTGAGCTAGAGGCCAAAATCTACAGGTAGGCACTTTGCAAAAAATAGCTCTGTTTTCTGTGAAAAAAAGGGATGTGTCCACGTTGCATTTTGCGACATTTCCAGTCGCAGGCACTAGGCCTACCCACACAAAGAGGTATCATTTTTATCGGGAGACTTGGGGGAACGCTGGGTGGAAGGAAATTTGTGGCTCCTCTCAGATTCCAGAACTTTCTGCCACAGAAATGTGAGGAAGGTTTGCAAAGGATTCTGGGTAACAGAACCTGGTCAGAGCCCCACAAGTCACCCCATCTTGGATTCCCCTAGGCCTCTAGTTTTCAAAAATGCACAGGTTTGGTAGGTTTCCCTCAGTGCCGGCTGAGCTAGAGGCCAAAATCTACAGGTGGGCACTTTGCAAAAAACAGCTCTGTTTTCTGTGAAAAAATGGGATGTGTCCATGTTGTGCTTTGGGGCATTTCCTGTCGCGGGCGCTAGGCCTACCCACACAAGTGAGGTACCATTTTTATAGAGAGACTTAGGGGAACGCTGGGTGGATGGAAATTCTTGCCTCCTCTCAGATTCCAGAACTTTCTGCCACAGAAATGTGAGGAACATGTTTCTTTAGCCAAATTTTGAGGTTTGCAAAGGATTCTGGGTAGCAGAACCTGGTCAGAGCCCCACAAGTCACCCCATCTTGGATTCCCCTAGGTGTCTAGTTTTAACAAATGCACAGGTTTGGTAGGTTTCCCTAGGTGCCGGCTGAGCTAGAGGCCAAAATCTACAGGTAGGCACTTTGCAAAAAATAGCTCTGTTTTCTGTGAAAAAATGGGATGTGTCCACGTTGCATTTTGCGACATTTACTGTCGCAGGCGCTAGGCCTACCCACCCCAAAGAGGTATCATTTTTATAGGGAGACTTGGGGGAACGCTGGGTGGAAGGACATTTGTGGCTCCTCTCAGATTCCAGAACTTTCTGCCACAGAAATGTGAGGAACATGTGTTTTTTTAGCCACATTTTGAGGTTTGCAAAGGATTCTGGGTAACAGAACCTGGTCAGAGCCCCACAAGTCACCCCATCTTGGATTCCCCTAGGTCTCTAGTTTTCAAAAATGCACAGGTTTGGTAGGTTTCCCTAGGTGCCGGCTGAGCTAGAGGCCAAATCTACAGGTAGGCACTTTGCAAACTACACCTCTGTTTTCTGTGAAAAAATGGGATGTGTCCACGTTGTGCTTTGGTGCATTTCCTGTCGCGGGCGCTAGGCCTACCCACACAAGTGAGGTACCATTTTTATAGGGAGACTTGGGGGAACGCTGGGTGGATGGAAATTCTTGCCTCCTCTCAGATTCCAGAACTTTCTGCCACAGAAATGTGAGGAACATGTTTCTTTAGCCAAATTTTGAGGTTTGCAAAGGATTCTGGGTAGCAGAACCTGGTCGGAGCCCCACAAGTCACCCCATCTTGGATTCCCCTAGGTGTCTAGTTTTAACAAATGCACAGGTTTGGTAGGTTTCCCTAGGTGCCGGCTGAGCTAGAGGCCAAAATCTACAGGTAGGCACTTTGCAAAAAATAGCTCTGTTTTCTGTGAAAAAATGGGATGTGTCCACGTTGCATTTTGCGACATTTACTGTCGCAGGCGCTAGGCCTACCCACCCCAAAGAGGTATCATTTTTATAGGGAGACTTGGGGGAACGCTGGGTGGAAGGACATTTGTGGCTCCTCTCAGATTCCAGAACTTTCTGCCACAGAAATGTGAGGAACATGTGTTTTTTTAGCCACATTTTGAGGTTTGCAAAGGATTCTGGGTAACAGAACCTGGTCAGAGCCCGACAAGTCACCCCCTCTTGGATTCCCCTAGGTCTCTAGTTTTCAAAAATGCACAGGTTTGGTAGGTTTCCCTAGGTGCCGGCTGAGCTAGAGGCCAAATCTACAGGTAGGCACTTTGCAAACTACACCTCTGTTTTCTGTGAAAAAATGGGATGTGTCCACGTTGTGCTTTGGTGCATTTCCTGTCGCGGGCGCTAGGCCTACCCACACAAGTGAGGTACCATTTTTATAGGGAGACTTGGGGGAACGCTGGGTGGATGGAAATTCTTGCCTCCTCTCAGATTCCAGAACTTTCTGCCACAGAAATGTGAGGAACATGTTTCTTTAGCCAAATTTTGAGGTTTGCAAAGGATTCTGGGTAGCAGAACCTGGTCAGAGCCCCACAAGTCACCCCATCTTGGATTCCCCTAGGTCTATAGTTTTCAAAAATGCACAGGTTTGGTAGGTTTCCCTAGGTGCCGGCTGAGCTAGAGGCCAAAATCTACAGGTAGGCACTTTGCAAAAAACAGCTCTGTTTTCTGTGAAAAAATGGGATATGTCCACGTTGTGTTTTGGGGCATTTCCTGTCGCCGGCGCTAGGCCTACCCACACAAGTAAGGTATCATTTTTATCGGGAGACTTGGGGGAATGCTGGGTGTAAGGAAATTTGTGGCTCCTCTCAGATTCCAGAACTTATTGTCACCATGATGTGAGGAAAATGTGTTCCTTTAGCCAAATTTTGAGGTTTGCAAAGGATTCTGGGTAACAGAACCTGGTCAGAGCCCCACAAGTCACCCCATCTTTGATTCCCCTAGGTCTCTAGCTTTCAAAAATGCACAGGTTTGGTAGGTTTCCCTAGGTGTCGGCTGAGCTAGAGGCCAAAATCTACAGGTAGGCACTTTGCAAAAAACAGCTCTGTTTTCTGTCAAAAAATGGGATGTGTCTACTTTGTGCTTTGGGGCATTTCCTGTTGCGGGCGCTAGGCCTACACACACAAGTGAGGTATCATTTTTATTGGGAGACTTGGGGGAACGCTGGGTGGAAGGAAATTCGTGCCTCCTCTCAGATTCCAGAACTTTCTGCCACAGAAATGTGAGGAACATGTGTTTTTTTAGGCGAATTTTGAGGTTTGCAAAGGATTCTGGGTAACAGAACCTGGTCAGAGCCCCACAAGTCAATCCATCTTGGATTCCCCTAGGTGTCTAGTTTTAACAAATGCACAGGTTTGGTAGGTTTCCCTAGGTGCCGGCTGAGCTAGAGGCCAAAATCTACAGGTAGGCACTTTGCAAAAAATAGCTCTGTTTTCTGTGAAAAAATGGGATGTGTCCACGTTGCATTTTGCGACATTTACTGTCGCAGGCGCTAGGCCTACCCACCCCAAAGAGGTATCATTTTTATAGGGAGACTTGGGGGAACGCTGGGTGGAAGGAAATTTGTGGCTCCTCTCAGATTCCAGAACTTTCTGCCACAGAAATGTGAGGAACATGTTTCTTTAGCCAAATTTTGAGGTTTGCAAAGGATTCTGGGTAGCAGAACCTGGTCAGAGCCCCACAAGTCACCCCATCTTGGATTCCCCTAGGTCTCTAGCTTTCAAAAATGCACAGGTTTGGTAGGTTTCCCTAGGTGCCGGCTGAGCTAGAGGCCAAAATCTACAGGTAGGCACTTTGCAAAAAACAGCTCTGTTTTCTGTCAAAAAATGGGATGTGTCCACTTTGTGCTTTGAGGCATTTCCTGTTGCGGGCGCTAGGCCTACCCACACAAGTGAGGTATAATTTTTATTGGGAGACTTGGGGGAACGCTGGGTGGAAGGAAATTCGTGCCTCCTCTCAGATTCCAGAACTTTCTGCCACAGAAATGTGAGGAACATGTGTTTCTTTAGGCAAATTTTGAGGTTTGCAAAGGATTCTGGGTAACAGAACCTGGTCAGAGCCCCCCAAGTCGCCCCATCTTGGATTCCCCAAGGTGTCTAGTTTTAACAAATGCACAGGTTTGGTAGGTTTCCCTAGGTGCCGGCTGAGCTAGAGGCCAAAATCTACAGGTAGGCACTTTGCAAAAAATAGCTCTGTTTTCTGTGAAAAAATGGGATGTGTCCACATTGCATTTTGCGACATTTCCTGTCGCAGGCGCTAGGCCTACCCACACCAAAGAGGTATCATTTTTATCGGGAGACTTGGGGGAACGCTGGGTGGAAGGAAATTTGTGGCTCCTCTCAGATTCCAGAACTTTCTGCCACAGAAATGTGAAGAACATGTGTTTTTTTAGCCACATTTTGAGGTTTGCAAAGGATTCTGGGTAACAGAACCTGGTCAGAGCCTCACAAGTCACCCCATCTTGGATTCCCCTAGGCCTCTAGTTTTCAAAAATGCACAGGTTTGGTAGGTTTCCCACAGTGCCGGCTGAGCTAGAGGCCAAAATCTACAGGTAGGCACTTTGCAAAAAACAGCTCTGTTTTCTGTGAAAAAATGGGATATGTCCACGTTGAGTTTTGGGGCATTTCCTGTCGCCGGCTCTAGGCCTACCCACACAAGTAAGGTATCATTTTTATCGGGAGACTTGGGGGAATGCTGGGTGGAAGGAAATTTGTGGCTCCTCTCAGATTCCAGAACTTATTGTCACCATGATGTGAAGAAAATGTGTTCCTTTAGCCAAATTTTGAGGTTTGCAAAGGATTCTGGGTAACAGAACCTGGTCAGAGCCCCACAAGTCACCCCATCTTCGATTCCCCTAGGTCTCTAGCTTTCAAAAATGCACAGGTTTGGTAGGTTTCCCTAGGTGCCGGCTGAGCTAGAGGCCAAAATCTACAGGTAGGCACTTTGCAAAAAACAGCTCTGTTTTCTGTCAAAAAATGGGATGTGTCCACTTTGTGCTTTGGGGCATTTCCTGTTGCGGGCGCTAGGCCTACCCACACAAGTGAGGTATCATTTTTATTGGGAGACTTGGGGGAACGCTGGGTGGAAGGAAATTCGTGCCTCCTCTCAGATTCCAGAACTTTCTGCCACAGAAATGTGAGGAACATGTGTTTTTTTAGGCAAATTTTAAGGTTTGCAAAGGATTCTGGGTAACAGAACCTGGTCAGAGCCCCCCAAGTCACCCCATCTTGGATTCCCCAAGGTGTCTAGTTTTAACAAATGCACAGTTTTGGTAGGTTTCCCTAGGTGCCGGCTGAGCTAGAGGCCAAAATCTACAGGTAGGCACTTTGCAAAAAATAGCTCTGTTTTCTGTGAAAAAATGGGATGTGTCCACGTTGTGCTTTGGTGCATTTCCTGTCACGGGCGCTAGGCCTACCCACACAAGTGAGGTACCATTTTTATAGGGAGACTTGGGGGAACGCTGGGTGGATGGAAATTCTTGCCTCCTCTCAGATTCCAGAACTTTCTGCCACAGAAATGTGAGGAACATGTTTCTTTAGCCAAATTTTGAGGTTTGCAAAGGATTCTGGGTAGCAGAACCTGGTCAGAGCCCCACAAGTCACCCCATCTTGGATTCCCCTAGGTCTATAGTTTTAAAAAATGCACAGGTTTGGTAGGTTTCCCTAGGTGCCGGCTGAGCTAGAGGCCAAAATCTACAGGTAGGCACTTTGCAAAAAACAGCTCTGTTTTCTGTGAAAAAATGGGATATGTCCACGTTGCGTTTTGGGGCATTTCCTGTCGCCGGCGCTAGGCCTACCCACACAAGTAAGGTATCATTTTTATCGGGAGACTTGGGGGAATGCTGGGTGGAAGGAAATTTGTGGCTCCTCTCAGATTCCAGAACTTATTGTCACCATGATGTGAGGAAAATGTGTTCCTTTAGCCAAATTTTGAGGTTTGCAAAGGATTCTGGGTAACAGAACCTGGTCAGAGCCCCACAAGTCACCCCATCTTTGATTCCCCTAGGTCTCTAGCTTTCAAAAATGCACAGGTTTGGTAGGTTTCCCTAGGTGTCGGCTGAGCTAGAGGCCAAAATCTACAGGTAGGCACTTTGCAAAAAACAGCTCTGTTTTCTGTCAAAAAATGGGATGTGTCTACTTTGTGCTTTGGGGCATTTCCTGTTGCGGGCGCTAGGCCTACCCACACAAGTGAGGTATCATTTTTATTGGGAGACTTGGGGGAACGCTGGGTGGAAGGAAATTCGTGCCTCCTCTCAGATTCCAGAACTTTCTGCCACAGAAATGTGAGGAACATGTGTTTTTTTAGGCGAATTTTGAGGTTTGCAAAGGATTCTGGGTAACAGAACCTGGTCAGAGCCCCACAAGTCAACCCATCTTGGATTCCCCTAGGTGTCTAGTTTTAACAAATGCACAGGTTTGGTAGGTTTCCCTAGGTGCCAGCTGAGCTAGAGGCCAAAATCTACAGGTAGGCACTTTGCAAAAAATAGCTCTGTTTTCTGTGAAAAAATGGGATGTGTCCACGTTGCATTTTGCGACATTTACTGTCGCAGGCGCTAGGCCTACCCACCCCAAAGAGGTATCATTTTTATAGGGAGACTTGGGGGAACGCTGGGTGGAAGGAAATTTGTGGCTCCTCTCAGATTCCAGAACTTTCTGCCACAGAAATGTGAGGAACATGTTTCTTTAGCCAAATTTTGAGGTTTGCAAAGGATTCTGGGTAGCAGAACCTGGTCAGAGCCCCACAAGTCACCCCATCTTGGATTCCCCTAGGTCTCTAGCTTTCAAAAATGCACAGGTTTGGTAGGTTTCCCTAGGTGCCGGCTGAGCTAGAGGCCAAAATCTACAGGTAGGCACTTTGCAAAAAACAGCTCTGTTTTCTGTCAAAAAATGGGATGTGTCCACTTTGTGCTTTGAGGCATTTCCTGTTGCGGGCGCTAGGCCTACCCACACAAGTGAGGTATAATTTTTATTGGGAGACTTGGGGGAACGCTGGGTGGAAGGAAATTCGTGCCTCCTCTCAGATTCCAGAACTTTCTGCCACAGAAATGTGAGGAACATGTTTTTCTTTAGGCAAATTTTGAGGTTTGCAAAGGATTCTGGGTAACAGAACCTGGTCAGAGCCCCCCAAGTCGCCCCATCTTGGATTCCCCAAGGTGTCTAGTTTTAACAAATGCACAGGTTTGGTAGGTTTCCCTAGGTGCCGGCTGAGCTAGAGGCCAAAATCTACAGGTAGGCACTTTGCAAAAAATAGCTCTGTTTTCTGTGAAAAAATGGGATGTGTCCACATTGCATTTTGCGACATTTCCTGTCGCAGGCGCTAGGCCTACCCACACCAAAGAGGTATCATTTTTATCGGGAGACTTGGGGGAACGCTGGGTGGAAGGAAATTTGTGGCTCCTCTCAGATTCCAGAACTTTCTGCCACAGAAATGTGAGGAACATGTGTTTTTTTAGCCACATTTTGAGGTTTGCAAAGGATTCTGGGTAACAGAACCTGGTCAGAGCCTCACAAGTCACCCCATCTTGGATTCCCCTAGGCCTCTAGTTTTCAAAAATGCACAGGTTTGGTAGGTTTCCCACAGTGCCGGCTGAGCTAGAGGCCAAAATCTACAGGTAGGCACTTTGCAAAAAACAGCTCTGTTTTCTGTGAAAAAATGGGATATGTCCACGTTGAGTTTTGGGGCATTTCCTGTCGCCGGCTCTAGGCCTACCCACACAAGTAAGGTATCATTTTTATCGGGAGACTTGGGGGAATGCTGGGTGGAAGGAAATTTGTGGCCTCTCTCAGATTCCAGAACTTATTGTCACCATGATGTGAAGAAAATGTGTTCCTTTAGCCAAATTTTGAGGTTTGCAAAGGATTCTGGGTAACAGAACCTGGTCAGAGCCCCACAAGTCACCCCATCTTCGATTCCCCTAGGTCTCTAGCTTTCAAAAATGCACAGGTTTGGTAGGTTTCCCTAGGTGCCGGCTGAGCTAGAGGCCAAAATCTACAGGTAGGCACTTTGCAAAAAACAGCTCTGTTTTCTGTCAAAAAATGGGATGTGTCCACTTTGTGCTTTGGGGCATTTCCTGTTGCGGGCGCTAGGCCTACCCACACAAGTGAGGTATCATTTTTATTGGGAGACTTGGGGGAACGCTGGGTGGAAGGAAATTCGTGCCTCCTCTCAGATTCCAGAACTTTCTGCCACAGAAATGTGAGGAACATGTGTTTTTTTAGGCAAATTTTAAGGTTTGCAAAGGATTCTGGGTAACAGAACCTGGTCAGAGCCCCCCAAGTCACCCCATCTTGGATTCCCCAAGGTGTCTAGTTTTAACAAATGCACAGTTTTGGTAGGTTTCCCTAGGTGCCGGCTGAGCTAGAGGCCAAAATCTACAGGTAGGCACTTTGCAAAAAATAGCTCTGTTTTCTGTGAAAAAATGGGATGTGTCCACGTTGTGCTTTGGTGCATTTCCTGTCACGGGCGCTAGGCCTACCCACACAAGTGAGGTACCATTTTTATAGGGAGACTTGGGGGAACGCTGGGTGGATGGAAATTCTTGCCTCCTCTCAGATTCCAGAACTTTCTGCCACAGAAATGTGAGGAACATGTTTCTTTAGCCAAATTTTGAGGTTTGCAAAGGATTCTGGGTAGCAGAACCTGGTCAGAGCCCCACAAGTCACCCCATCTTGGATTCCCCTAGGTCTATAGTTTTAAAAAATGCACAGGTTTGGTAGGTTTCCCTAGGTGCCGGCTGAGCTAGAGGCCAAAATCTACAGGTAGGCACTTTGCAAAAAACAGCTCTGTTTTCTGTGAAAAAATGGGATATGTCCACGTTGCGTTTTGGGGCATTTCCTGTCGCCGGCGCTAGGCCTACCCACACAAGTAAGGTATCATTTTTATCGGGAGACTTGGGGGAATGCTGGGTGGAAGGAAATTTGTGGCTCCTCTCAGATTCCAGAACTTATTGTCACCATGATGTGAGGAAAATGTGTTCCTTTAGCCAAATTTTGAGGTTTGCAAAGGATTCTGGGTAACAGAACCTGGTCAGAGCCCCACAAGTCACCCCATCTTCGATTCCCCTAGGTCTCTAGCTTTCAAAAATGCACAGGTTTGGTAGGTTTCCCTAGGTGTCGGCTGAGCTAGAGGCCAAAATCTACAGGTAGGCACTTTGCAAAAAACAGCTCTGTTTTCTGTCAAAAAATGGGATGTGTCCACTTTGTGCTTTGGGGCATTTCCTGTTGCGGGCGCTAGGCCTACCCACACAAGTGAGGTATAATTTTTATTGGGAGACTTGGGGGAACGCTGGGTGGAAGGAAATTCGTGCCTCCTCTCAGATTCCAGAACTTTCTGCCACAGAAATGTGAGGAACATGTGTTTTTTTAGGCAAATTTTGAGGTTTGCAAAGGATTCTGGGTAACAGAACCTGGTCAGAGCCCCCCAAGCCACCCCATCTTGGATTCCCCAAGGTGTCTAGTTTTAACAAATGCACAGGTTTGGTAGGTTTGCCTAGGTGCCGGCTGAGCTAGAGGCCAAAATCTACAGGTAGGCACTTTGCAAAAAATAGCTCTGTTTTCTGTGAAAAAATGGGATGTGTCCAAGTTGCATTTTGCGACATTTCCTGTCGCAGGCGCTAGGCCTACCCACACCAAAGAGGTATCATTTTTATCGGGAGACTTGGGGGAACGCTGGATGGAAGGAAATTTGTGGCTCCTCTCAGATTCCAGAACCTTCTGCCACAGAAATGTGAGGAACATGTGTTTTTTTAGCCACATTTTGAGGTTTGCAAAGGATTCTGGGTAACAGAACCTGGTCAGAGCCCCACAAGTCACCCCATCTTGGATTCCCCTAGGCCTCTAGTTTTCAAAAATGCACAGGTTTGGTAGGTTTCCCTAGGTGCCAGCTGAGCTAGAGGCCAAATCTACAGGTAGGCACTTTGCAAAAAACAGCTCTGTTTTCTGTGAAAAAATGGGATGTGTCCACGTTGTGCTTATGGGCATTTCCTGTTGCAGGCGCTAGGCCTACCCACACAGGTGAGGTATAATTTTTATCGGGAGACGTGGGGGAACGCTGGGTGGAAGGAAATTCGTGCCTCCTCTCAGATTCCAGAACTTTCTGCCAAAGAAATGTGAGGAACATGTGTTTTTTTACCCAAATTTTGAGGTTTTCAAAGGATTCTTGGTAACAGAACCTGGTCAGAGCCCCACAAGTCTCCCCATCTTGGATTCCAATAGGTCTCTAGTTTTAAAAAATGCACAGGTTTGGTAGGTTTTCCTAGGTGCCGGCTGAGCTCGAGGCCAAAATCTACAGGTAGGCACTTTGCAAAAAACAGCTCTGTTTTCTGTGTAAAAATGGGATGTGTCCGTGTTGTGCTTTGGGGCATTTCCTGTCACGGGCGCTAGGCCTACCCACACAAGTGAGGTACCACTTGTATCGGGGGACTTAGGGGAACACTGAGTGGAAGGACATTTGTGCCTCCTCTCAGATTCCAGAACTTTCTGTCAAAGAAATGTGAGGAACGTGTGTTTTTTTAGCCAAATTTTGAGGTTTGCAAAGGATTCTGGGTAACAGAACCTGGTCAGAGCCCCACAAGTCACCCCATCTTGGATTCCCCTGGGTGTCTAGTTTTAACAAATGCACAGGTTTGGTAGGTTTTCCTAGGTGCCGGCTGAGCTACAGGCCAAAATCTACAGGTAGGCACTCTGCAAAAAATAGCTCTGTTTTCTGTGAAAAAATGGGATGTGTCCACGTTGCATTTTGCGACATTTCCTGTCGCAGGCGCCAGGCCTACCCACACCAAAGAGGTATCATTTTTATCAGGAGACTTGGGGGAACGCTGGGTGGAAGGAAATTTGTGGCTCCTCTCAGATTCCAGAACTTTCTGCCACAGAAATGTGAGGAACATGTGTTTTTTTAGCCAAATTTTGAGGTTTGCAAAGGAATCTGGGTAGCAGAACCTGGTCAGAGCCCCACAAGTCACCCCATCTTGGATTCCCCTAGGTCTCTAGTTTTCAAAAATGCACAGGTTTGGTATGTTTCCCTAGGTGCCGGCTGAGCTAGAGGCCAAAATCTACAGGTAGGCACTTTGCAAAAAACAGCTCTGTTTTCTGTCTAAAAATGGGATGTGTCCACGTTGTGCTTTGGGTATTCCTGTTGCAGGCGCTAGGCCTACCCACACAAGTGAGGTATAATTTTTATCGGGAGACTTGGGGGCACGCTGGGTGGAAGGAAATTCGTGCCTCCTCTCAGATTCCAGAACTTTCTGCCAAAGAAATGTGAGGAACATGTGTTTTTTTACCCAAATTTTGAGGTTTTCAAAGGATTCTAGGTAACAGAACCTGGTCAGAGCCCCACAAGTCACCCCATCTTGGATTCCCCTAGGTCTCTAGTTTTAAAAAATGCACAGGTTTGGTAGGTTTCCCTAGGTGCCGGCTGAGCTAGAGGCCAAAATCTACAGGTAGGCACTTTGCAAAAAACAGCTCTGTTTTCTGTGTAAAAATGGGATGTGTCCGTGTTGTGCTTTGGGGCATTTCCTGTCACGGGCGCTAGGCCTACCCACACAAGTGAGGTACCATTTTTATCGGGAGACTTAGGGGAACACTGGGTGGAAGGAAATTTGTGCCTCCTCTCAGATTCCAGAACTTTCTGTCACAGAAATGTTAGCAACGTGTGTTTTTTTAGCCAAATTTTGAGGTTTGCAAAGGATTCTGGGTAACAGAACCTGGTCAGAGCCCCACAAGTCACCCCATCTTGGATTCCCCTAGGTCTCTAGTTTTAAAAAATGCACAGGTTTGGAAGGTTTTCCTAGGTGCCGGCTGAGCTAGAGGCCAAAATCTACAGGTAGGCACTTTGCAAAAAACAGCTCTGTTTTCTGTCAAAAAATGGGATGTGTTCATGTTGTGCTTTGGGGCATTTCCTGTCGCAGGCGCTAGGCCTACCCACACAAGTGAGGTATAATTTTTATCGGGAGACTTGGGGGAACGCTGGGTGGAAGGAAATTCGTGCCTCCTCTCAGATTCCAGAACTTTCTGCCACAGAAATGTGAGGAACATGTGTTTTTTTACCCACATTTTGAGGTTTTCAAAGGATTCTGGGTAACAGAACCTGGTCAGAGCCCCACAAGTCACCCCATCTTGGATTCCCCTAGGTCTCTAGTTTTAAAAAATGCACAGGTTTGGTAGGTGTCCCTATGTGCCGGCTGAGCTAGAGGCCAAAATCTACAGGTAGGCACTTTGCAAAAAACAGCTCTGTTTTCTGTGTAAAAATGGGATGTGTCCGTGTTGTGCTTTGAGGCATTTCCTGTCACAGGCGCTATGCCTACCCACACAAGTGAGGTACCATTTTGATCGGGAGACTTAGGGGAACACTGGGTGGAAGGAAATTCTTCCTCCTCTCAGATTCCAGAACTTTCTGCCACAGAAATGTGAGGAACATGTGTTTTTTTAGCCACATTTTGAGGTTTGCAAAGGATTCTGGGTAACAGAACCTGGTCAGAGCCCCACAAGTCACCCCATCTTGGATTCCCCTAGGTCTCTAGTTTTTAAAAATTCACAGGTTTGGTAGGTTTCCCTAGGTGCTGGCTGAGCTACAGGCCAAAATCTACAGGTAGGCAATTTGCAAAAAACAGTTCTGTTTTCTGTCAAAAAATGGGATGTGTCCATGTTGTGCTTTGGGGCATTTCCTGTCGCGGGCGCTAGGCCTACCCACACAAGTCAGGTATAATTTTTATCTGGAGACTTGGGGGAACGCTGGGTGGAAGGAAATGTGTGCATCCTCTCAGATTACAGAACTTTCTGCCACAGAAATGTGAGGAACATGTGTTTTTTTAGCCAAATTTTGAGGTTTGCAAAGGATTCTGGGTAACAGAACCTGGTCAGAGCCCCACAAGTCTCCCCATCTTGGATTCCCCTAGGTCTCTAGTTTTCAAAAATGCACAGGTTTGGTAGGTTTCTTTAGGTGCCGGCTGAGCTAGAGGCCAAATCTACAGGTAGGCACTTTGCAAAAAACACCTCTGTTTTCTGTGAAAAAATGGGATGTGTCAACGTTGTGCTTTGGGGCATTTCCTGTCGCGGGCGCTAGGCCTACCCACACAAGTGAGGTACCATTTTTATCGGGAGACTTGGGGGAAAGCTGGGTGGAAGGAAATTCTTGCCTCCTCTCAGATTCCAGAACTTTCTGCCACAGAAATGTGAGGAACATTTGTTTTTTTAGCCAAATTTTGAGGTTTGCAAAGGATTCTGGGTAACAGAACCTGGTCAGAGCCCCACAAGTCACCCCATCTTGGATTCCCCAAGGTCTCTAGTTTTAAAAAATGCACAGGTTTGGTAGGTTTTCCTAGGTGCCGGCTGAGCTAGAGGCCAAAATCTACAGGTAGGCACTTTGCAAAAAACAGTTCTGTTTTCTGTGAAAAAATGGGATGTGTCCATGTTGTGTTAACATCAATTACTTGATGAGGGTTCTATAACGTTCACCTTTAACATTTATTTGAAATCTTTTTGGATTGCTATGTGACGTGTTTCTGGAATATAGGATGGTCACTGTTAAATAGTTTTTATGGGTTGAATTGGATTAGCATGTTCTGCTAAAGGAGTTCTACTTGTTAATTCTACGAAAATGTGAGTAAAATTAAGTAATAAAGTTGTAGCCTAACCTTTTGCTCTTCAGTTAAACGTTTCACTATGTTCACCTCCTGGACGGTACCGACATCCATAGAAAATGGATAGGTTACGTGTACATCCTGAGGAATAACTCAATCATTTTCTAGCAGATTATTATGGTACATCTCGTCCTTGTTTTTCTTTATTTGTACTTTGTTAGCAACATTACCTGTCTTTGTAAGTGTTTGGTAAGGTATTTAGTAATGTCTTTGCCAAATAGATTTCAATTTGTTTTGAAGAACTGGGTAACAAAACCAGAGCCCTGTCACTGGGTGTCATGGTCATTCAGGGCACCAGAGGAACAATCCCCAGCTGGCTTGATTATCACCATTGAGTGGCTCAGTTTCCCCAAAAGTTGAGACCTGGAGGCTAAAGGTGACCGCATGGAGATGGAAGCTGTGGCTGTGCACCCTGAGTGCAGTAATAAGGTAGCGAAACGGTGTTATACTTTGACAAGGTATCACTGTCATGAAGTATTGTCAAGCTGTTACCCAATTTTCAAATGTAAACACTTATTTGCCAAAAGAAAGTTCAGCCTGCATAGCCTAAACGCAATTAAAGGTTTTAACGCACAAAGAGGGTCATTCTGACCTCGGCGGTAAAAGGCAGTTACCGCCGGTCAGAAGACCGCCATAACACCGCCTCGGCCGCGGTAAACTGCCACGGTCATTCTGACCCACAACTGCCAAACCGCCAAAAACCCGACCTCCACTGCAGTCCGCCACATTAGCGGTCAGCGATAAACTGGAGATGACCAAACCTCCACCGTCACGCCAACAGAAATACGCCTTTGCCATTCCGACCCACGAATCCACACGGCGGTCATTCAAACGCGGTATTCCATTGGCGGTACACACCGCCGCGGTCAGAATACACACCCAGCACCAAAACACAGCCACATTGGACAATTTGAAATACACACACCTGAAACACATACATCCACCACTCCCACACAATCAATACGATATAAAACACACACCCACATCACCCACAAACCCCCACTACTAGAAATTACGAGACAAGGCGCAATACACTGAGAGAGAGCACAGGGAACGCAAACCACAACACACACAGGAACCCAACATCATCACCCATACCACATCTACGCACAAAGCACCACACACCACCACACTCATCACCACATACACCACCCCACCCCTCATCTACACCACCCCATGGCACCCCAAAGGCACCCCCGGTTTTCGGACCAAGAACTCAGGGTCATGGTGGAAGAAATAATAAGGGTAGAGCCCCAGCTCTTCGGCACACAGGTGCAGCACACCACAATAGCCAGGAAGGCGGAGCTATGACAAAGGATCGTAGACAGGGTCAAACCTGTGGGACAGCATCCCAGAAATCGGGATGACATCCGCAAACGCTGGAACGACCTACGGGGGAAGGTGCGCTCGATGGTGTCAAGGAACAATATCGCTGTGCAGAAGACTGGCGGCGGACCCCCACCCGAATTCACAGCATGGGAGCAAGAGGTCTTGAACATCCTGCATCCTGAGGGCCTCGCTGGAGTAGGCGGAGGAGTGGACTCTGGTAAGCCTAATCTCAACTACTTCATCCCCCTCCACCCACCAGCATGCCAACCCACACCCCAACCCTCACCCCCAACCCCCCATCACACATCCTCCCTGCTAATGTCTCACCAGCACAACCCACCCAACCCAACACCAACCCCTGAATGCCACCACAAACCATGGACACCCATCACCTAAGCATGACCACTGCACATACCCACCCCCCCCACAAACCACCCTCACAACTCCTCCCACAAGGGAATGCCAGCACTGGGGGACAAGGGCACACACAAATCGCACGCCATGGCACACACAGAAGCAATAACCATACTATTTTTCCCCTGCAGGACCCGAACGCCAACACACCGGTCAGGAGGGTCCAGAAATGTCCATTCCACCCCCAGAACAGGCCCCCAGTGATGACAGCAGCTCTGTCGACCTGGAACCTGATGACCAGCCCGGACCATCGGGGACCTCTGGACAGTCGGTTCCCCTCAGGCAGCCACAGGCCACAGCAGACCTACCCCCCTCAGGAAACACCAGCACAGCACCCACCCAGCGGGCCCATGCCTCTGTCTCCAGGACAGGTCAAGCAGCGGTGTGTCTACCACTACAGGGCACCCAGGGTAACCCACCACTCCAACAACAACAGGGGCCTGGGGGCAATGGTAGTGGGCACACCGTCCAGGGGACAGAGGCCCAGGAACAAAGGGGAACTGGGAGGGCTGCTGTGCGACAGAGGGAGGACAGGCCTAGGGAACCCACTGTCCAAGAGGCCCTCACCACCATCATGGGAGGCTACCACCACTCCCAAGAGACGAAGGCGACGGTCCTGGCCATGTTCCAGGAGATCCAGGCACTGCAGGAGGAACGGTACATGGGGTTCCGGGAAGAACTGCGCACCATCAGTTCCGCAATGGGTACATCGTGGTGGCACTCAACCAGAGTGTTACCACATTGCAGGACCTTGTGGCCTCCCAAAAGGCCCCTGCCACTAGTATGGACGAAGAACAGCCCACCACCTCCACCGGCGCTAGTGGTCAGGAGGCCCCCAAACAACAGCAACGGGCCACCCGGACCCCACCCCCTGCAGAACAAGAACCACCCCTCAAGAAAGGCCTGAGATCCAGGAAGAAGACAGAGTAGGATGTCAAGACCCCCGCCAGGAAAGGATCCCCCCGGATGTCATCCCACTGTCCCACTTGTTCACCCTGTCCAACCTAGAACTGCCCCTGCTCCACCTTCCACAGGCATATGGACAATGCACCTGTGCAAACGAGAGTCTGGACTCTGCCAAGGACATGCCTCCACAATCACCCATCACCGTTCTTGAACTATTCACCCATTTCTTCACTTCAATAAACACAATTATTGCACCAAAACCATCTGGAGTCTGCAATTTATTTTCTTTAAACCAAATGTATTAGACATAACCAACCAAAAATGTTCAGTTACATTGTGATGACAGCATACCAGTGTCACACAGCGGTAGTCCATGGGGAAAGAAACCAGAGGGCACTCCGTGGGGACCAGATCCCTGAAATAGGAAGGGAAATCCACAACTAAGTTACCATACATTGGGGGAAAACTCAGACAGTAGAGAGCCTGTACTGTTACAGATAGTTTTAAATGCTGGAGTACATTCTTACCTGTGTGTCACTGGAAATACTGCTGTATCACTCTGTCCCTGTTGTCTGTGTCGTCCTCTTCGTCTTCCTCCTCTTCAATCTCCGCAGGCTCCACAGCGGCCACAACACCACCATCTGGACCATCCTCCTGCAGGAAAGGCACCTGGCGTCGCAAAGCCAGGTTGTGAAGCATGCAGCAGGCCACGATGATATGACACACCTTCCTTGGTGAGTACATTAGGGATCCCCCTGTCATATGCAGCCACCTAAACCTGGCCTTCAGGAGGCCGAAGGTCCGCTCGATCACCCTCCTAGTACGCCCATGGGCCTCATTGTACCGTTCCTCTGCCCTGGTCCTGGGATTCCTCACTGGGGTCAATAGCCACGGGAGGTTGGGGTAACCAGAGTCACCAATTAGCCACACACACTGTCTCTGTAGCTGTTCCATCACATAAGGGACGTACGCGTCATGCACTGACCCTGGGAACTTGGCATTTAAATGGGAGATGTACTGGTCAGCCAAACAGACCACCTGGACATTCATCGAATGATAATTCTTTCGGTTCCTGTACACCTGTTCATCGTCTTTTGGGGGGACCAAAGCCACATGGGTACCATCAATGGCACCAATGATATTGGGAATGTGTCCAAGGGCATAGAAATCACCCTTCACTGTAGGCAAGTCACCCACCTCAGGGAAAATGATGTAGCTCTGCATGTATTTCATCAGTGCAGACAACACTCTGGACAATACCTTGGAAAACATAGGTTGAGACATCCCAGATGATATGGCCACTGTAGTTTTAAATGATCCACTAGCCAAAAAATGGAGTACTGACAGCACCTGCACTAGAGGGGGGATCCCTGTGGGTTGGCGTATGGGTGACATCAGCTCTGTCTCCAGCTGGGCACACAGTTCCTGTATAGTGGCACGGTTGAGTCTGTAGGTCAGGATGACATGTCGTTCTTCCATCTCGACAGGTCCACCAGCGGTCGGTACACAGGAACATTCCTCCGTCTCCTCGCAAGTCCCAGCGGATGGTGCCTAGGAAGGACAACAGCGAGCACAGAGTCAATCAACCCACAGGTAAGTTCCCACAGCTTGCACAGTACACGTTTCTCTCTGGAATGAATGGCTTGTAGGAGTGTCGATGCAAGGCCTAGGCATGTGTGACGCAGTAGGAATTAAGCCATGTGGGCCCTTGAAATGGCGGCTGCCTGACCTGTGAAGTGTGACAATGTGAAGTGAGGTCATTGCGCTGGCGTGGCACACCGTGGCGGTAGGCGGTCTAAGACCGCGGCGCAAAGCCGCATTGGATAACATTGAACCCTATGGGTTTCAGGAGCCAATGGCGATGTGCGCCGGCGGTCGCGGTACGCACCGCCGTGGCTGTAACCGCCATTTTCTATCTGCTTAATCACTCGAGACCTGATCATCCACAGGAGAGGACCTATACTGAAAGTGCTGCTGTGACCTCGGTCTGGAAGTGATAATGGCTGCTGCGACTGGGGAAAGGGCCCCCGCCTTCAGTTCCGAAGAGTTGGAGAAGCTCGTGGACGGGGCCCTCCCCCAGTATGCGCTACTCTACGGTCCTCCAGACCAACAGGTAAGTACACTGGGACCATGCTTAGTGGGCTATGCCTGGGATGAGTGGGGTGGATGTACGATGGAGGGGAGGGGAGCGAATGAGGAATGCATGGCACGACAGATGAGAGCATGTGGCACATGGCAAGGTTGGGGAGGGGGGGCCACTCACACCCACCATGCAGAAAAGTGCTGATGTTTCTTTTCCCCCCCTGTACATGTCACATAGGTCAGCGCCCATCAGAAGATTGAGATTTGGCGTGCCATCGCCAAGGACGTCCGGGCCCTGGGGGTCTACAGATGGGGCACCCACTGCCGCAAGAGGTGGGAGGACATCCGCCGCGGGAGCAGGAAGACCGCCGAGGCTCTGCTGGGGATGGCCTCCCAACCTAGGAGGGGTGCCAGTCGTACCTTGACCCCCCTGATGTCCCGGATCCTGGCAGTGGCCTACCCCGATTTGGATGGGCGCTTGAGGACATCACAGCAGACACAAGGGGGTGAGTACCAGCACATTCTGCTATCTTTGCGCGCAGTGGAGGTGCCTGGGTGGGGGAGGAGGTCTGTGGGTATCCCTAGGCCAGGGCGATTTCTGTAGGCTAGGCCCCTCCGTGAGGCATGGCCCTGTGCCCCCGCCGCCCACCTCTGTAGGGTGCCTAGTAACGCTATTCATGGACCTGTGTATTCTGTGTGGGCAGTTGTCGGCCATAGGCTTGTAGGGCATGTCCCAGTGAATGAGTAGTGTACCCCAAGTGCGCAGCGTAGTGCAGGGGGCTTCTTTGTCTGTCCTCTCCGCCAACGGTGTCCCCAATGCATGCACTCAACTTGTCTTTATTTCTCCACCCCCCCCATTTTCTTTGTTTTTCTGGGAATGTGTGCATTAGCATCATCAGGCGGAGGAGAAGTGGCATCAGCGCAAGAGAGAGCTGCATCTCACATGGCCCCGGAGGGCCATGCAACGGACTCCGAGGTGACCAGTGAGACGGAGGTCGAGGGGGGCTCCACAACGGGGACCCGTGCAGACGTCAGTGACAGCGACACATCCTCGGATGGTAGCTCCCTTGCGGTGGCGGCAACATCCGTGCCCACCGAAACTACAGGTACAGCCGCCACCCAGCGCACCAGCTCCGCCCTCCCAGCAGCCCCTCGGCATTCGGCCCGTGCCCGCACGGCCAGGAAGCCGGCCATCTTCTTCGCCCCAGGCACCTCAGGCCCTGCCCCAGTCACCCCTGCTGCCCTCAGTGAGGAGGTCATTGACCTCCTGAGGACCATCATTGTTGGGCAGTCTACCCTTTTGAATGCCATCCAGGGTGTGGAGAGGGAGGTGCATCAAAGCAATGCATACCTGGAGGGCCTTCATTCGGGTCAGGCTGCCCAGCAGCGATCGTTCAACGCTCTGGCCTCAGCACTGACGGCAGCGATTGTCCCTGTCTCCAGCCTCCCTCTTCTAACTGCCTCCACCCAGTCCCACTCCCCTGTTCCTCCGCCTATCCCATCCACACCTACAGACCAGCCTGCACACACCTCAACACCCAAGGGAAGCTCATCCAAACATAAGCACCACAAAACACACAAGCATTCACCCAAGCAACATACAGATGCAGACATGCCAACAGCCACTACCTCCTCTGTGTCCCCCACCTCCTCGTCTCCCTCCTCCCTCCCTGTGACGTCTCCACTCACACCTGCATGCACACCACCATCAGCCAGTACACCCATCACCAGCACACCCTCCAGACCAGTCCGCACACCTGCAGTCACCACCCCCACTGCCATGTACACGTCCCCTGTGTCCTCTCCCAGTGTGTCTGACACCCCCTCTTCCAAAACACACAAACGCAGGCAGCCACCCACCCAACAGCCATCCACCTCACGACAGCCTCCAGCAGAAGTACCTGCACCCAAAGACACCAGACTTGACTCACCTACAACCACATCCTCTTCCTCCACTCCCATACCCACTTCTGCTACCCTTCCCATGCATCCCAAAAAAATATTCCTCACTAAACTTAACCTCTTTTCCTCACCTGACCCACCCCCTCCATCTCGTAAGAGTTCCAAAAACACCTCAGCCACCACCAGCCCAGCAACTCCCAAAAAGGTCGTGCCTGGCCATGAGGGCCCCACCAGCCCCATTCCGGGGGTATCGGAGGAGACCCAGGGCCCCAGGACTCCATCACAGGAGGGCCCCGCAATGGAAAGAACCGAGGCAGACTGAGCGGAAGGTATTGGCCAGGTGTGGTTCACTCCAAACACAAGACAGGCACCGCTGAAGAGGGGCCGCTGTGAGAAGCACCGCTGAACAGGGCCCCGCCGTGAAGAGCACCACTGAAGAGGGCCCGCCAAGACAAGCACCGCTGAAGAGGGGCCGCTGTGAGAAGCACCGCTGAACAGGGCCCCGCCGTGAGGAGCACCGCTGAACAGGGCCCGGCCAAGACAAGCACCGCTGAAGAGGGCCCCGCCAAGACAAGCACCACTGAAGAGGGGCCGCTGTGAGAAGCACCGCTCCGCTGGGCCCTCCTGTCAAGCACCGCTCCGCTGGACCCTCCTGTCAAGCACCGCTCCGCTGGACCCTCCTGTTAAGCACCGCTCCGCTGGCACTTCCTGTCAAGCACCGCTCCGCTGGGCCCTCCTGTCAAGCACCGCTCCGCCTGACCCTCCTGTCAAGCACCGCTCCGCTGGGCCCTCATCTCAAGCACCGCTCCGCTGGCCCTTCCTGTCAAGCACCGCTCCGCTGGGCCCTCATCTCAAGCGCCGCTCCGCTGGGCCCTCCTGTCAAGCACCGCTCCGCTGGGCCCTCCTGTCAAGCACCGCTCCGCTGGGCCCTCCTGTCAAGCACCGCTCTGCTGGACCCTCCTGTCAAGCACCGCTCCGCTGGACCCTCCTGTCAAGCACCGCTCCGCTGGACCCTCCTGTCAAGCACCGCTCCGCTGGCCCTTCCTGTCAAGCACCGCTCCGCTGGGCCCTCATCTCAAGCACCGCTCCTCTGGCCCTTCCTGTCAAGCACCGCTCCGCTGGGCCCTCCTGTCAAGCACCGCTCCGCTGGCCCTTCCTGTCAAGCACCGCTCCGCTGGGCCCTCATCTCAAGCACCGCTCCGCTGGCCCTTCCTGTCAAGCACCGCTCCGCTGGGCCCTCATCTCAAGCGCCGCTCCACTGGGCCCTCCTGTCAAGCACCGCTCCTCTGGCCCTTCCTGTCAAGCACTGCTCCGCTGGGCCCTCCTGTCAATCACCGCTCCGCTGGGCCCTCCTGTCAAGCACCGCTCCGCTGTCCCTTCCTGTCAAGCACCGCTCCGCTGGGCCCTCCTGTCAAGCACCACTCCGCTGGCCCTTCCTGTCAAGCACCGCTCCGCTGGGCCCTCCTGTCAAGCACCGCTCCGCTGGCCCTTCCTGTCAAGCACCGCTCCGCTGGGCCCTCATCTCAAGCACCGCTCCGCTGGGCCCTCATCTCAAGCACCGCTCCGCTGGGCCCTCATGTCAAGCACCGCTGGCCCATTGGCAGCCCTGGATCTGTGTCGGGCAGGGCTTCACGAGGCACTCTGCCCACCATGCCTCCTCCATGACCAGTGGAGTCTGTAATCCACCTGATGGACTGTGGCTTTGCACTCCCCAGGATGTAACAGTGGGCAGCCCACCCACTGTAGAGACTTGAGAGACTGTGGCTTTGCACTCCCCAGGATGGCACAGTGGGCAGCCCACCCACTGTAGAGACTTGAGAGTCTGTGGCTTTGCACTCCCCAGGATGGCACAGTGGGCATGGAGGAGCTTCGTGGATCTGGCGTCGTGGACTCATGTGGATGAGGTGCCCCCCCTTCCCTTCCCCCTGAGGTGCCTGTATTTAATTTTTGTGATGCCCCAGCAGTGTTCTCTCCAATGGAGTCTGTCTCGTGTGTGGGCTTTGCCCATGTGTTAATGCACATTGGCCCACGGACATTTGCACTTGGATAACTGTGACGGACTTTGGCTCACTGTATATATTTAGTTCCAGATGTGTACATATTTATTTTTATATTGCTGAGTTCACTATACTTAATTACTGATATAATACAGTTCTATTTTTACAATCATGGCCTTTTGTCTTTGCATTTATTTTTGAGGGGTTTGGGGGTGTCACTCTGACTATTTAATCTGCATTGGTGTGTAGGTATTTGGGTGGGGGTGAGGGTGGGGGTGGGTGTGTCGCGTATGTGTGTGCCCGTAACCTTTCCTCCCCCCCCCTCCCCTGTGTCGTAGGTGCAGTACTCACCATTGTCGTCTGCGGCGACGTTCGTGATCCTGGAAGAAGAGCAGGAAGGCAATGACTGGGAGGATGTGGAGTTCGGGTTCCATGCTGTCCGGATTCCGCGTGGAGTGTCTCGAGGTGAGCGTTTTCCATTAAAAATGTCTGTTTCCGCCGTGTTTTTATCGGCGGGGCTCCCGCCCCAGAAAAGGTGGCGGATTTGTGGGTCGTGATAGGGTGGGCGGTACATTGTCTGCCGCCTGGCTGTTGGCGGTGACCGCTGCGCTGTTTGTTTGTGCCGCCGTGGCGGTCGGAGTGTTAAAGCGGCGGCCTGTGTTGGCGGTTCCCGCCAGGGTCAGAATTCCATTTTTTGGACCGCCAGCCTGTTGGCGGGTTGGCCGCCGCTTTAACACCTACCTCCAGGGTCAGAATGACCCCCAAAGTTCCTTAAGGCTTGATAATAACACATAATCTACAAAATGCATAAAAGAGATTCTGGAAGGTTCTGAAAGCTTCCAAGATGATCCAGCGAGACTTTCAAATCTCAGTAGTGATCTTGGAAGGAAGGGACTGTCAAAGCCACACCTCAGCACCATTCCCTTTGCTAGGCATTCAGGGCTCTAAGCAGGCTCATCCATGGAGAAACTCTTAATTGATTTTGGTCTTCACCTTGTCTTCCAGTGCCAGCAGTGTCAGTCATCTTGCAGAGCCATCCAGTCTTCCTTGAGGCTCCACATTATTTGGTAGCAGCTCCTGAAAACAAGAAAATAATTAATAAGTGAAATACTTACCTTTAGCCATGAGCACACTCTCACAATTGCAGAAAATATATTAACCTACCTACAGGTGCTTTAGACTTTTTGTTGAAAGCATGAAAGATACAGACTTTATTGAACCAAACTACAGATGTCTTACCTATCATAATAAGACTTACTATTAGAGTTAAACTTCCAACTGTGTTCACCAACTTTGTACTGTAATAGACATTGGAGATTAGCGCAAGTTGCACCAACCTATTGAAATTGTACTTGACATTGGTGATTAAGCATGTCTTGCATCATTCAAATTGAGAACCAGATTCCAATAATCTGGCCATTTTAGCAAGGTAGAACAGATTGTGTTTATGTAGTATTATGGTGACACAAGACTGAAGCTGGTTAAGAATGAAAACTGTGAAGGGAAGCATACAGTGGATAATATAACTAATGTGTATCTCTTTTTCTGTATCACACGCGTAACTCACTAGTGGAAACGTCTGCAGGCCATATTGTGGAAGAAGTAGAGAGAGAGTACAGGGGTCTCAAATAAAACTACATTCTGGACTCTCACTGTCTGGATTCAGGAGCAACCACAGCACAGAGACAGCCCTCCTCGCAGCCACAAATGACATCCATGCCAAACTGGACCACAGAGACACGGCCGCCCTCATCCTCCATAACCTCTCTACCACATTGGACACAGTCTCGCACTCCACCCTCTGCACCAGACTCCATGACGCTGACATCTGCGGCAAAGCACTGGAGTGGATCCGATCCTCCCTGATCAGAAGAACCCAGAGTGTCAGACTCCTACCATACACTTCAGCACTTAAAGAAACATGCTGCGAAGTAACCAAGGGATCCTCAATAAGCCCGACCCTGATCAACATCTACATGGTCCTGCTCACTAAGATCACCAGGCTGCATGGAATAAACATTGTCTCCTATGTCGAAGAAACCCAGCTGATCCTCTCCCTGACCAACGACCCATCAACAGCCAAGAGAAATTTCCACAGTGGCATAAGAGCAGTCACCACCTGGATGTAAGCCAGTTGCCTCAGGGTCAAATCAGACTAGACAGAGATCCGCATTACTCACCTCCACCTGGGACAACACCTGGTAGCCAGCTGCCCCGGGAAACGCCCCCACCGACCACGCATGCAACCTGGCCATCGTCCTAGACTCAACGCTTTCCACGTCCCATCAAGTCAATGCTGTCTCTTCAGCCTGCTTCTTCGCCTTGCCGCTCCTTCGAACGATCGATCCCCACTGAGACTAGAGACAGTCACATATTGTCAAAGCCCTTCTACCTACACAACTTAGCCATCAGAGACTAGGAATGAAGTCAATACCACATCAGGCGTGGTATCAGGGTGGTGTAACTGGTCAAAATGCCTCCCTCCCTCCTTGTCTCATTGCCCTTCTCATGTGTGCTGCATCCTGCACCACACATTGAAATGCCAGCTTAGCAAAAAAAAAGCTTGTACATGTGCAGGAAGGGACCCCTCCCAGTACAGAAACAAATTATCCCCTCAGGGAAGGCACCCCTTCATCATGATACAGCAATGCCTGTGTTGGTGCAGGGAGAACAAATCTGTGCAGGCGCAGGTGGAATTGCAGGGGTGTACCGTATTCTAGTAATCATGGCACATCCCTGCATTTCTAAACTGGTGCAGTGTTGCGCAACACATATTGCTGCTGCACTGAGCCTTGCTACTTAAGAAAAAATCAGTCCTAAAGCATGCAACCTGTGGAACCCACAACAACTCACACACAACTATATGCGCCATATGGGAATGGCCACAAAATAAAACACATACAAAACTTGGAGTATGACTGTGAACATCATGTGTGCAGCTGTACAAGTAGCTGTAATCTCACCATCTGACAAGATAGAGGGGGCCATTATTACCCTGGCGGTCTTTTGACCGCTAGGGTTAATGTGGCAGTATCACCGCCAACAGGCTGGTGGTGTACACTGCCACATTGAGTGTGGCGTGTTGGCCACAGCCAACCTGCCACATGTCCATTCATACCTCCATGGAGGTATGAGCCGCCGAGATGTTAATCTTCGACCCAGCGGCCCACAGAGTACTGCTGGTGGCATTATGAGCTGGCCTACCACCATGATTTCTGTGGTGTAAGCAACACCACAAAAATAATAGCGGTAGGGCCTACCGGAGACAGGGAATACCTTCCCTGTCACCGGTAGGCAGCTCCCCCGCCCTCCCCCAGTAAACACCTAGCCCCCCAACCCCTATCAAAACTCACCCCCAATTCAAACACACACACCCTCTGATACATACACACACGCCCCACCCCCTCCGATACATACACACACACCCCACCCCCTCTGAATCATACACAAATACCCCCATACACGCACACACCTGCAGACACGCACACACTCACACACACGCCACCCATTCATGCACACGCAGACACGCACCTACCACACAACTGCCTCCAGCCCCACAGCCATACACGCACACAGCCACACACACTCACATTAACCACCTCCCTGCATATGTGCATACAGACACCCACACGCACCATGCATATACCCATTTACCTATACTTCCATACACGAATACACTCACACCCATCCATAAACGCATTCACTCAAATATACTAAGAAGCATTCAGGCACCCATTCATACAGACATACTCACACCCATTCATACATGCCTACATACAGACATCCTAACACCCATTCAGGCATGGGTACACACAGACATGCACTCACTTCGCCTTTCATACACACATTCACTCACACCCATAAAACCACGCATGCACCACAACACTCACAGACACATTCACACACGCAGTCACACATTCATGCACACACACAGACACCACAAACACACACACAACACTCCTACCCTCCCACCCACCTCCTCTGCCGGATGCCCAACTTACCTTGTCCGGCGAGGAGGTCGTCTGGCAGGGAACGGGAAGGGGCACTGCTACTGCCAGAAGCGCCTCACCACCAGGACACCATCAGGCCATATTGATGGTCTTAATACGGCTCACAGCGTCCTACTGGCAGTGTGGTGCTGGTGTAAGCAGCGCCAGGGTGCCACCATCCGCCAGCATGGCTACTTCACGATTTCTGACCTTATTGTGGCAGAAATCCTGCAGTGTCCATAATATGGGTGGCGATCTTCTGGCGCCCGTCACATCAGCCATATTCTCAGAATACCGCTGATGTCAAAATGAGGGCTAGTGTGTCTTGTGTGAAAGGTGGTCTACTGCTTAATGCCACATTAGACATGCGTGATAACTGGCACAAGTGGCATCAAAGTTGCACTACCAGGCTCAATGTCACTAGCTTGTAATGCGACTATCATTATTCTAATAATAGCCCATGTGGAACTAAGCTTCACATTCCCCAGTGCCACATCTACAAAGTCACATAATGCATGTAATGATCCACATTCAACATCTTTACACCAACACATGCCTGTTGCTGATGTCTTTTGTGCAAGGAAACGATACACAGTTAGGGAGGGTCAATATAATGGGGCAGACAGTCCGTAATGGTTGCAATGTCACCTTTAATTAGCACATGTGTGGGGCCTGCTACAGGCAGTTGAACAATCATTGTATGCAATGGCTCTACCTGTGCTATGCTGCACTAGTCCCATCATTCATGGTGCTACTACTGTGGCAATGTCCACCATGGTGAATAGGAAGGCTAATTACATACCACCATTGTGTCAGTGGCAGGGGCAAGGAGCCTGCAAGGAAGTAGGTTGTGTGGGATTAAATCATAGAGGCCCAGATGTAATAGGAAATTATGGTGTTCCGCGCAACCACAAATGTGGCAGCATTGCTCATCGTCACTTTCAAAATGCACTAATGGCCGCCCAGTAGTCACTAGAATACGGGGCACCCCTGTGTCAGTCCCTGTGCCGGGGCTAAATTAGCTGACTTGGGCCAACGCAGCAAGCCTTGCACCGTAATGCAAGGGTGTCTTATTGAGGGGATAGATTGTTTATATGCAGGAAAGTGTCCCTTCCTGCACGTAAAGAATGATCAATGGCATTTTGCTTCTTCTATGTGTGCTGAAGAATGCAGCACACATAGAAGAAAGAAAAAAACAAGGAGGGATAGTAGCATTCCTCCTCGTTTTACCGTGCTAACATCACCCCTGGGGTGGGGCTAGTTTCTAGCCCTGTCTCATGTTTACGACGACTCAGAAATTTGAGGCTGCGTCAAATCAATGGGTGTTGCAGTGGAATGCCCACCCCAACACCCATTGCACGCCCCTCTGATGCAGACAACTCTGTTGGAGTGAACCATATTTACAAGGAGGAGTAAACCCACAAAAATGTGCTGTTACTCTTGCTTGTAAATATGGAGCATTGCTAAGCACCACCAGAGTGTCACAAAAAGTGACAATCATGTGGTACTAGGGCACCTAAATATGTCCCAAAATACCTTGTGGGTTTGACCCATGAGTGATGCACAATGTTACACATAATGTACAGCTACAACCTTGGGTCAGTAACATGTCACTGAGCCTCCAGTAGCAAAAGAATGATATGCCATGTCAATAGCCAAAACATTCTAAGATTGATCCTACACTATCTAATTGCAGAGGATGATGGCTTACCTCCTTCCAACCTGCCTGTCCTGGATTTTACAGATGACATGGATGACCAGCTGCTGACCATCAATGAAGAGACTCGCCAGGATGTCCTAGGATCCCTCCAGACACCACCCCCAGTTGCAGGAGGACACACAGCATTGTGGGGTCTCCACATGAACCACCCAGCTACCAAACCTCAAAACCAGCCAGTACTGACACAGCCCTGGACTCCGAGGGCCCAGAGATCACCTTTCAGAGGACAGTGGTAGGAGTCCAGTGGTAGCTGGCCAAGCAGATGCGGATAGGGATGGAGACCATGCCGTCAGAGGCTCCCACTCCCCGCTACATGGACTCCAGCAGTCCCTGGCCAACATAGCTGGTGTCATGAGGCAGAGACTACAACAATTGCCCTCCCAAACTGGCAGCAGCAGGATAGACAGCAGGCTGGGGGCTATGCAGAATACCCTGGAGTCCATACATTGGGAAGTGGTCTCCCTCGAGGAAAACATGGCTGGCTACCACTGTGATGTTGCTGCGGTGTTGAAAAATCAGCAGTTCCTCCCTGCTGCAGTGATACCTTATGTGTTCCCACATATGGTAGCTGCCAGGACCTTTGACTCCACATCTCTATCCCCTGATGTGTGTGTGGCTCCCTCTAAAACATCACCACCTATGGCACCACACAGATCAGAGGATGAAGATGTGGAAGGAATAACATTCACAAGGAAACCCACACAGTAGCACCAGTCTGTGCCACATGGGCCATATTTCCTTATTTCTGGGCTTAAGATCATGCCAGTGTTGTGACAGTAGGAAATGTGCTCTCTTAACTCAACCATTGTTGACCTGTCTGCTGTGTACTGTCATTTTCTACATTCTTACCAATTGTCAATTTTAAACCTCTTCACTCATATACACTTCCCATAACCATATCTCATGACATGTCCCTCACTCCTGGACTTTGATTGTGCTACATATGGCTAAGGTTAACCCATGGCGTCTGTGAACTGGACATTGTATAGCATTTCAAAATACAGTTGCACCTGTAAATAAAGCACCTTGTATCCATGTAGCATTTCTCCGTTTACTGTGATCCTCCTACTCAGCTAAATGATTGCATTGTGTGAATCCATGTCAATGAGTACAGAACATCATTACATGAGTGCATTGCTGTCATACAGAAAGCCATACATTAGGATTCTAACACGAAAAAGGTGAATGATGGTGTTGTCGGCTAAAACCAACTTACAGAGTATTCTATACAAATATTGAACAGATATCTTTTGAAGTGGACATACGGCATGTATGGCTCAGAACCAAGTCAATTGTAATTTACCCAGATGGGAGTACCAGTATAACTAATTTGTGTGTTACAGAAGAGGCTAACCTTATTAGTGATGGGTACCTGTCAGTGTTGCAGGATACAGTTAAAAAAATGCCTGTTGTCATATGTGCCACACTTGCCAACAATGAAACTGCAAGACCGCACCAATGACAGTTGAAGTTCCATACTTACCTGTCCATGATAAAGTATACATACACAATGTGAATGGCTGGAACAGTGGATGACAAATGTATGGACTAGTTGATGTTATTAATCCAATCTGACAGCTCCTTGGTCTGGTCATAGGGGATGCACATGGTAATCCATGGAAATCAAGCCAGTAAGCATACCCTAGGGCATTCCTCCAACTTGGCCGGTGCACATATGAGAACGCCAAGATACTCAATCAACATGGAAAAAATCCTAAAAACTACCCTACACTAAACTAACCTAAACTACCTTAACTTAACTTACAACTACACCTATCAAACCTATTCTAAACTAATCTTACACATGTAATGCCACACTCTAAACATTGTCTCCCCACCCCCTTAAGAGACAAGATACAAGTATGAAAACATAAACTATGATTACACATGTACTAATTTAACCTATGACCTTAACAAATGTATATATTTTTGTTTTTATTTTTTAAATATTTTCTTTCATATGTTTTATTTTTTTACACAAATACACCAACATGATCCCCCAATAAAAAAATAAGTACTAAACCCCCCCAACTACATTTAATCTAATCTATGCCTACCCTACACTACTACACTACCCTAACACTACCCATCTAAAACCCAATCTAAAACTATTTACAGCAGTAAAAGGGAGAGGGAATTAACTTGGAGATAGTGTCTATACCACATCACAATTTTTTAAGCTTTTGTTTGCAGTACTTCAAAAGTTTCTGATTTTGAGCACTTTCCTTCTTTAACCTGTCCAATCTGGCCATCATGACTGCCATGTCCCTTCTCATGTCTCTTTCAAAGTTTACGCTCAAAACTGCAGCAGGTGGCTACTCAGGTGCCAGGCTCATGACAAGTACAGCAGATGTGGATGGGGTTGGACCCGCAGAGCCCCCTGGACTCCTGAATGTGTGGGCAATGTCGTCTGCTTATGTGGTGGCTGCTGCAGAGGTCCCCTATGTGGGAACACACACCATGCCCCTGTGGCATTTTTCTTCTGGTACCTCCTTGCCATCCGCTGGTTCCCAGCACGGACCTCCATAATGTGGCGGTACCTATCTTCCCTTTTGTGAAAAGCATGACGTTCATCAGGTGTCATATCGGCAGGTAAAAAATTAGGGGAATCAAGCTTTAACTAAAGCAGTTGGTGGAGGTAGAGCAGATGTATAATGTACACTGCATCCGCAGATGACACATGCAGTCCACCACACATTCTTCAACATTGACTTACTCCTAATCCAAGACTATTTCCTACCAGCCATCTTTGGTATCATGTACATGTCACTGGGATGAAGGTTATCCATTGTTGATCATCAGGTCCCAGAGGTGAGTGGACCAATGAGTCCTTGCTCAACATATATATTAACAAACTTGTCAGGATCCTGTGGTCCTACAACTCTAGATTTCTTGTCAATATGGGGGGTCTTTGTATGCATTCCACCTCCTTGACACCCCTGGTGCTACATCAGAGCTTGCCCAAGCACCATGTATGCAAGGTAGGGGTCATCAGATATGGGTTCTGCAACATGTCCACTGTCCAATGTAAGGTTTTGTAAAGCTTCAATCATGTGTCCAGGTTTAAGACCTGGTCTGAACATACTTTACAAGGGAGCACACCATTGCTCATGATGGACCCAAAAGTGCAAATTATGCATGACCAGCACATCAAAGTTGTCTACAGTTTAAGTAATTTATGCCCCCTACCCTGTGCTATGTTGTGCTTAATGTGCAAAGCGGCACACACATGGTGGCTATATGTGTGTCCTTAGGGCCACACTGAGTTTGGCACTGCACTGAGTGCTGCTACAGTATTCTTAGACATTGAACATCATGTGCACATGCATGTCAGACATTATCAAAGTACCAGGTACGCACCAAGCATTCACATCATATGCATGTGTGATTTGACCAAGATCACTCACAAATATCATGGTGGCAGGACTAATTGTGTACACTACTGACTGTTGTCCAGCACAGTATGCCTCCCTGCAGTACTACAACATCAATTTATATCTGAAGGGTACTGAGGCCCCACTGGTGCAAGTGTCTCGTACATAAGCCTCCTAGAGACCTCTCTACTTTTCCTTCATCTGTACAGTTCTGTGAGTAAGTGTAAGCTATGTGTGGCACACAGTGCTGTCTATAGTGCTGTGACAAAGTTGCCAACAGGCATGTTAGTTACTTTAACAGCTGCTCTGACACCTATCTTGATAGATGTCAATGAATACGCAGCCATGCATTCCATTTCCTAATACCCACAATTCCATACCAGAACACATTGCCATTTGTGCTACAATCAAGCCATTCTCAATGCTCAACATTCCAACAGACATGATGTCACCATCCTAACTCCAATGATATCATAGCATTGGTCAGGCAAGACTATTATTCATAGCATTGTAGACATCAGCTGACTCACACCAAACCCTGGCTTGGCACACATGACGCACAAGATGACACTTGCTGGCTGCATTGGGATCTTCAAATCTGGCAACCTCTCCAACAGTGTAGGGTGGAGGTCCATCTGCAATACAAGAAAGGAAGACATAGCTTTGTGACATTTGGACATTTCTGTTAAAGGACGACATTGTTTAATATCAACTTGGTAGCCTGAGTGAGAAAGCCAACCTAGTGGTAGATCAGACCAACTGTCAAACATCTATGATCAGTCAATCACACATAGTCTCAGATAATGGAGACCCTGCCACCTACAAACCATCACTTTCCCAGACACTCCTGTGGTGCTTTTCACTGCACCATATACACATGGCATTGTCATGCATCTGTTTTTTAGCTTTACACCCCTATGATTATTTGGGACTGCATGACACTGTATACTGCATCTGAGGGGCATGGGATGGTTGTTGCAGTGGTCATCCCATTGTGACATCCATAGCTTTTGAGCCTGCCACAGATGTTGAAGACATCTACCTCACTGTCACCACAAACTGACAAAGAACTGCCCAGGGGTTTTGTGAGTATTCCAAAGTGTGAGCAATTCTTTGATACATCCTTGTTTGTAGTTACTAATATGTGTGTGCCACCACAAGCAGTACCTGCACATTGACTGATTTAAGTTACACATGTATTGTGCCATCACAGGCAATGATGCCATGGGAGTTTACTTAAGTTAATTAGGTTGTACCTACCTGCACATTGACTGATTTAAATTACACATGTATTGGCAATACTGTCTGGCCAGCCATTGTTGGCATGGTATTCCAGTATTTTTCCAGTAAGGGATTAAAACATTCGCATAGACATATTCCTCAACACAGTCACACTTGTTCTGTGGTCCAAGGATGCATGTGTTGGTGCAGGTTTCTGAGTAATGTGCAAGTGATGGTGATGGTTACTGTCAGTAAAAAGCAGCAGGCCTGTGGAACTAAATCAGCACGTGTGTGGGGTAATAGACTAAGTTAGGGGTGTATGTGATACACAATGTACAAGAAGAAGAAAGTGGTAGTAGTATAGACCCAGTAAATAGTAAAGCTCCCTTACATGGCCTTGGCCAATGACACAAAGGGACAGATTGAAGGAAAGTGGTGCAGCAACAAGTGCATCACTACAGACCTTGTGGCCCTCAGTGCACCCCTTTCCCCCACCATGAGTGCGCCTAATAAGAAATAAGGAACAACATGATGCAGGTAGGGTCCAACTGCATCTATTTATATGGAGGCAAATGATGTACTCAGCAGGAGTAGCAACAAAACTGATCATCACAACTTCTACTGAGTACATAGGGGCCCATTCTATAGATTTATATGCCCCCTTTCAACACCTGCTCTCAGCAGCAGTTCGAATTGCATGAAAGATGTCATGAAGTTATTTGTCATATTTCCTAGAGGCTTGTACAATTGCCGCCCAAATATTTATTGGGCCCCCTCCCCTACATGATGCATAGTGCAGGCCTCATGTTGTGCTGCTGAAAACAAAGTTGCTCTATCCATGCATCACAACACTTTGTTATGGTTGTGCAGGAAAGATGGCACTTCTGCCCTGACTCTGCTTCATAAATGTATATTACAATAGTAGCCCTAAGGTGGCACTGGGGCTCATAATACAGGCAGCATACGACATGTCCATATCCTTAGACAAAACATGCGTGCACATGCAAATAATGGTGTTTGTATGGAAATGGAATACTTACCTCCAGGAGATCTTTTTCCCTTGCGATAAGGTCAACCCAACTGTGTTTTGTTGGTGGTCATTGCGTCAGGTGCCACATACTCGGTCAGGTGGTGGAGTACCTTGCCCCATCGCAGCTTTCTGGCCTCTGTTGGGTAGCCCGGGACTTCACGACCACCCAGTACAATCATCAATGGGAGGTAATGCTGGACAAGCCAAATGAAGGCCCCCAACTCATTTGTCAACATCCTGACCATCCTACCTTTCCCTGACATCATGCAGTGTAAAATAACTGCAAATGCAGTTGCAGGAAAAATAATAAAAGCTTACACTACCGCAACTACCCCAACTACCCAAAAATCTATTATTTCCCTAGACAAACACACCACAATACAGTGACAGACACAGAACAAATACAATACAGAAGACTGATTAAAAGACAAAAAATACACAACAGCAATAGGACACAACACAAAAACACTCCAATAACTCCAATTCACCAACAACACCCGCTCCACACCCTAACACAGTCACAGACAATAAGACTGTGAAGTGAAAATAAAAGTGAACTCACAGTACCATGTATGCAGGTGGGAAGTCCTGTTTCATCACTTTCTAGGCCTGTGCGTCACGTTTCAGTCATGACGGTCATGCATCATATTTTTCCCATTGTGCGTGAAAAGGCCTGTGGACGTGCAATTGATGCTCAGGAGTCAGACGTCTTTTCGCTTAAGAGAAAAGTATGGTTTAGGTGTTTGCATCTAAATTTTTGACTCATGATGGTTGTGCGTCGTATTTTCCCATTGTGCGTGTAAAGGCCTGTGGACGTTTGATAGATTCTCAGGGGCCAGGTGTCTTTTTGCTGAAGCAAACAGTATGAAGTTTAGGCGTTAGCGGTTACAATTTTTTATGCCTGACATTCATACGTCAATTTTGTCCCGTGCGTGAAAAGGCCTGTGGCCTTGCGATAGACGCTCAGGTGCTAGGCGTCATTTTTCTGACGTTGCAGAGAATAGGTTTGAGACATTTGCGTCATAAAGTTTGGACGCATGGAGGGAATGCGTGGAAATCTGCTATGTAGGCCTTGAGTGCACATATCGCGTCACATGGGCTATATCTTTACGGTCTCATTGGTATGTTCAACCTATATATTTGTGTACTATGTGTGTACATATGTGTTTGAACACTTAATTGTGGTTGTACCACCTCTACTCTACTCTACTCTACCTCTGACAAGATTAAAATCGAGTAAAGTTGGGAATTGGTAGGATAATGTCCGTAATTCCCATGAAATCTTGTCAGTGGTAGAGTCATGAGTATTAAAATTTATTAATTTTTACCTCTAGACATTTTTTAACCTTTTCTTATTTACCAATCCTTCACTTCATTTCTTTTTCAACCGGCCACAACCGATTCTTAAAAGATCTCCGGCAAAGAGCCCCCTGGCGGGGCCCGTCAGGCATTGCAGTGCCGGCCTGACGAGGAGCTGGCCCTATGATGAAGCATGTCACCGTATGGTGAGTGAGGGCTCTTGCTTCGATTAAGTTCGCTTTTCAATGACTTGTTGAATTTTTTCCTCGAAAGAAACCCACGACACTAGGTGGAACCGTGTGTAATCTTTTTTGATTTCTTGTCCATTGGGAACCTTACACACGGGACCAGGAGTTATTCTCCGAATATCCCATTTCTCATGCCCCTCCTTTGTTGCTTTTTTGAAGACATGTGACCGCCATGACAATTTGTACTCAGAGGATGCAGTGGACTAGGACTGGGTTGACATCATGTTATACCTGGCAATAGGCGTGTGCACTCTGTTTTGTGTTGTTGGTTTAGCCTTCATGATGTTCTGCTGCACGTGTGACATGTAGTTCCCCATGAATCTTAGTTGCAGGAGATGGTATAAATAAATGTGTCACTGCAGAGTTGCTACATGCCATTTATGTGTAAAGATATGTGTAGTGTTATTTCTGTAACATATGACCACGTGGTGTGTTCATGGGATATGAAATCTCACATATCTATCTTCCTGCATAGACACATGTTGGACGTTGACAAATGACTGTGTAGTCACATCAGTGCCACTTATATTTCGGTATGTCGGAACACATATGAATGTCATTTATGTCTGTCAATGATCTTGTGATACATATGCACTTACATTTGTAGTACGTTGCCTTTTGTTCAGACCCACACATTACCATGCCTGAGCCATTTCAGTGGTACACATGCACTGAGATATCTGGTATGTGTGTGCATGCCACCAACTAGGCACTCACATTCGTCCACATAATTTTTGTTATGATTGTCACATTCAATGGCATTCCACTGTGTAGCAGTGTTGCAGTCTGGCATAGATGGCAGCCTATTCTTCATCACTACTGTGGGATTTTTATGCCAACACAAACCCATGGTTACATGTGAAGGGGCATGTTTACGGAGCTCCAAATTACTCAGTCCACTGTGCTCATGCATCAGGCCCCTGACAATGTCATAAGTTTATATAGCCAGAGCAGTAGTGTTAGGGTGTTTTGCGCGGGGATCTAGCCCCTTCATGATTGCTAATCAGCAGAGCAATGCACAGTCCCCTGCACACAGACACATGCACAATTGTGATCCAATGTACTGTGATATAATTTTTTCCTCTGTGGTAATTAATATAAGCCTTTCCCTATCATGTACAGAGGACTGGCTACTTGCATGTGTTGGACATGTCTCATCATTTGATGTCCTTAGTAATTTCCATGGGCAGCTTGGTTAGGGATTACATCTCTGTTGTGACTTCTATTTTGGGAATGTGCCAGGGGACAGATGGTGTATTCTGTCACTGCCTCCTGTCATGTTGGCATGCAATGGACAACTACCAAGTTATGGTAGTGGCAAACATGACTGAGTTATATACTGACCTAGCCACCCTCTCTGTACATATGTTGTGTGTTTACATGTAGACATTGATGTGTTGCACAGTCAGTATTGGTCTATGTGTGTTCCTTCTCCACGTTTTACCACATTACTTGTAAGGTATATTTTGTGTCCTACACTGCTGCCATTCTTTAGGCTGCTTACACTTTGTACACATCTTCTACAGCAACATTGTCTGGTCACACATGGACAGGGTGCAACGTGTGACTTGTGTAAATTGTAGATGAACACATCTTATACTACTGGCTACATGATAGTTACCGTCCCATTGCCGGTCAGATGTAATGAGTGCCACACACACATGACATTACACTAGCCACTGCACTTGTGTCGTCTCAAGTTGACCTCCCATGTCTTATTTCAAAGTATCTGAGGGTATCTCTCAGCTGCCCATCCACATCCTCAGTTGAACATGGTTAAGCATTTATTCCTGCATGCCACAATCTATGTAACACTTACAATGACTGAATGATGTTGATGTGTGAAATCATCTCAGTGATGCTTTTTTCATTAGCCAAATGCAACATATATTGCTATTTCTACTCCCATTCATTTTTTCGATGGGTCTCCAACATTTTTAGACATTGCTGGACATAGTTGCACATACCACACCTGATTGACATGTTGGAGCCCGAAACATGCTCGGAATAATTTGTAACTGTTGGTACCTTGCTCTTGGTCAGGCATGTGAGCGACAAAGAGTGGTCAGTATTGCTATGTGCTGAGTGATGTTGTTATACAGAGCATACTAGGTAACCTTGCTGACACATGTCAACCATTGTTGGTACTAACAAACCCTTTGCTACCTAGGACATACACCCGTACATCAGTCGTCACATGTATATCTTGAATTGTTGTAGGCATGTGTCAAGACAGCAGATTTATGTGCATCTTATGTACAAAGGGAGTGTAACACATTCCACCTAGACAATAACTTGGTGGTGTTTTTTGTTTTTTTGATCCTGACAATGGGACATATGTTTGGATAGTGAATCAGCACCCGTTCCTGCTTAATTTGTCTGGTAACCCATAGCGCACTCCACAGCCAATTTATGTGTGCCATTAGTGAGGTACAGCCCAGCATGTGTCAGGTTTGTGCCCAATGGCATTGCCAGGACATAATCCTGTGATACACAGTGCAGACTCTTCCTCTGACATTGGTTACAAACCCTGTACAGTTACTGATGGTCCATAGTTACCAATGTTGTCCCCCCCTTGTCACACATGCACAGTCCAGGTGAAGCAGCCATCCCCCTGAGATGTGACGGTGTTCAGTTCCCACATTACTTAAACACCATTTGATCACTGCCCCTACCTTATGTATGCCCCTCTTGCATACATCCTGGCAGGCATGGTGATGATGTGGTGATAGGGCTAGGAATTAGCACATTGCCTACTTGACGGCACTTTAAATGTTTTGGTGCATGGATCTAGACCTTCAAGAGTCACATGCCCTTGGATTGGGTGTCACTGATATGTGAAACGGAGGCAATAGACCCTGTTACATCACAAACAATGTTGCTACCATACCTGTAACTATTGTGCTTCTTTCCTGCTCTCTGAGGTTTGAGTTACATTCCATTTGTATATGTAGTGAAAATTAGTAGACCAAGGAGTTTCAGGTGCAAAGTTTTTTCTTGGTGCTATTTACAATGTGATGATAATTGTACAGTCACTATGTGTGAAAGTTCTGTGCTATGTGGAGTGTCCTGTGAACTCCTGCAGCAGCGTTATCTAGCTCCCCCTCCAAATGTGCTGCACCATTGTCATCATCCTCCTCATTGGGGACATCTAGTTCATCCTAGGGAACATTTGTCAGTATACATATATTATGCAGGATTGCACATGCCAGTATGATCTTACATACCAGTGATGGAGCATACAACAGGATTCCCTCTGTCAGAGCCAGGCACCGGAACCTTGACTTCAGAAGCCCAAATGTCCTTTACACCACATTGTGTGTTTTTCTGTGCCCTTCGCTATATGCACGCTCTTCCACCATTGTGGGATTGGCAAATGGAGTCATGACCCATGGCTGTATGCCGTAACCTAGATGGGTTGCAAAGGAATGAGAGAATGTGTTGATAAAGCTTGATAGTGGTTTGGAATATACCATGGCAGTTGTTAGTTGTAGGTGGAGTGGTGACTCAGACATGCTTCTGGTAGAGTGTATGTTCCTGTTTAGTGCAATGGTTAATAGGTCTGTGTTGATGGACATTACAATCTTGGGTTGTGGCTCAGGGGACCTGGGAATTGTCAAATTATATCCAAACTGATGGTTAAACCATTGCAAAGATGTGTTGTCTAGTCCATATTTGAGGGAGTGTCCTATTGTTGGATGGAACCTAGCACCTCCTTGCACCACAGTGGTGTCATTTGTAGAGACACCATGGTAGCCCTTCAAAGCCAAACTCTGGCCTCCGTTCTACCACATGGCACTACGAATGCAGTGTGACATTTTCTGATCCTTTGTGGCAGATGATGGTTGTGCCAGCCATCAGGTGTACCAGGGTGTGAATCACACAATTGTAGGATGATCAAATTTGATGCAGTGGAATCTCCCACATGATTTATCACAGACACTTTCAACACATGCACTGTGCAGGCTTTGGGAGGGGGAACACCATTTTTTTTACATAAGTCCCTATGTATGGTGCATGAAAGGTCAGGTATTTTCTCTTTACTTCTACCGAATCCTACTATATCATTCATTATCCTTACATTTTTGCACAAACTCTTCACCATGTGGACTTTTTCTTATATACAGAACACACAGGGTATAGTTAGGGGGCGCTAAGGGGTGCAAGTCAGGTGGCACTTGAGTAGGTGATGCACCATTTCTCATTATTCTGCTACATGGTATATCATAGCATGGTAATTTGTATTCCTATGTGTGCAACACAATGCAGCAGGTGAAAGTGCACACTACAGGTATGTCAGGTATGTGTAGGTGATATGTAGTTGTTGCATCTTGGGTGGCATTTGATATTGGTGCAGCCAGAGGCCTGCACACCATGATTAATGTGGGGCTGTGCCTATTTGTGACTTTCTTTACATGGCCATGGCATATGCCATTCACATAGGTGAGCTATTCATTGTTTGGTGTAATGTGTGTGGAATCTGTATTTACTTGTCAACCACTGACACTTGTAGTGTTTTGTGGCCAGCTTCTGTATGCACAGGGGTCATTGCTCCACCTGTCCTCACATGGTCTGCCAGTCAGTGTTCTGTACATGTGAGTGTATGTGATATGCAATGATTGTGGTGTTGTGTGGGATGTTGCATATGTGTTGTTGTCTGTACATCTGTGTTCCCCTGCCCATGTGTGTTTAGTGTGGTGTATGTCTTGTTTGTTCTACATGGTCGGTGTGTTGTGTGTGTACTGATTGGTATGGTGGCTTACCTATGGGGAGCCCATTGCCACGTTGGCCATCCTGGAACTGCTCATTTATAGTGGAATGGTGGAAAATGTAGGCATCATGGACGATGCTGGGATATTTGGTGAGGATGTTAGTGAAGCCCCCCACGGTGGTCCACAATTGCCTGCACATTGATCGAATGGGTGTGCTTGCGGTTCCTGTATAGATGTTTGGTTGCTGCAGGTGGCACCAGTTGTACATGGGTGCAGACCATTGCTCCCTGAACATGTGGGAACCCAGCAATTAAGTAGAAACCTTGCTTGGTCTCCTGCTGCAGTTGCTGGGTGTTTGGGAAGCAGATGTAGTGGGGTGTGAGGTGTATGATTGCGTCTAGGTCCTTAGGAAGGAAGACCAAGAGGATGGCTGTGAGATACAACCCACATGTGCGTCCGTTGTCTGAAATAATCCAGATGCCAGAATATGGAGGACAGCAAGGAGTTTGGTAATGGGTGGAATAGTTGTTGGCGTTTCCACCCTTGCAGTGATGTCTGTAGCAATGTGGTGCAGCAGGCGTACAATGGACTCCCGGTTCAGTTGGTACGTCCTGATCACATCTTGTTCCCTGAGCCCAAGGACTGTTGTACACTGTCTGAAGATCCTCTTCCACCTTCTGCACTGCCTTTGTGGCTGTTGTGGTAGTGTTTGGGGTTGCTGCAGTGGTGCAGTGACCTACAGTCTTTGCTGGCATCTGCGGCGTGTGCCAAGCTGGAGCAGTACCACTTCCATGTTGTCCTGGAAGTTGCAAATGCTCCTTCTGTGTGTTTTCCTTGAGTGGTGGTGTGTGGGACTCTTTTTAACGCCTGGTCTGGCCAGGTGTTAAAATTTGACGCTAATCGTGCTTTGCATCATTTTTTGGTTCACTTCCTTAGTGTGTGTCATTTTTTGCGTTGGGGGTAAATATGGCACTAGAGGGCTAGCGTAATTTTTTGAAAAGGGAACTCCTACCTTGCATATCATTGTCGCGAAATGATGCAAGGTGGGTTGGCGCTTCCAGAAAATGAAGCTAACTCGGATATTTTGACGCGTGTCTAGCGTCAAAATATAAATATGGAGCTAAGTCAGAGTCACTTTAGCCTAAAAAAATGATGCTAAGGTGGCGCTAACTTTTCATAAATATGGGCCCTAGTTCCTGAAAAATCAGACTTTGCCTATCACATCTGCCTGGATATATTCCACCAGGGCATGGCACAGGAGCAAGTGGCTGTGGTACTGGTTCCATGTGTTTGCAAGAAAAGATAATTTTTTTTGCTTGCTTATCTTTTCCTTGACTGCTGATGAAATCGGATGTATAGTTAGACATCTGCAGGACCTACCCAGTGTTCATTGGAACCTAAATAGCAGATTCGGACCAACTTTTATAAACCTAAAGCGAGAGTTTGTCATAAAAAAAAAAAAAAAAAACTAATGATCCCCACACCCTGGAAGTTTCCACCCATGGATGTGGTGATCATTTTTCTTTTTTTCTGTCTATTACTGCAAGCTTTTTCCTTGCAGTGTGAAACAGAAACAAACTATATTTGAGCAAGGGTTTGATGACTAGATTATTCCTACCACATTTATGACATAGTACCCTATCCAACAAGTTCTACCAATCTGACCCTTAGCGTAGTTATTAGGAATTGTAAATTGAGACTGTAAACATTTTGTGTGGGCCATGTAATCCCACAGCTGGCCACAATGGATTTGCCTTACCTATTTAGAGGCCATTGAATAAGTTCAATACCTACTTGGTTAATTTCCTAGGGCTCTATTTATGCATCTTAGCAATTATTTGTCCTCCCCAAAAGACACATTTTTTCAAAAAAGTATGGGTGAAAAAGCAGTGTATGTTAGAGGAAGGTCTGGAGTAATTAAATATTTCAGTAAATAACGTTTTGCAGCAGTACTCAAGACAAATATTTCTTCTTAGCAACAAGTCATACATGCATCTGAAAGAGGTTTGAGTCTTGGATTCATAAGTATTTGTGCAGCAGGAAAAAGGTACCTGACTGATATAATGTACCACACTCAGAAAACGACTAATTGAAAATCTTGTGCTGAAAGAAGTGCTTTTTTTAATTATTATGCCAGGACATGTAGCCAATTAGTACACTCCATCAGTACATAAATGAAACCTCATTGTTATAATTTGGGTTGAGGTGTGTGGTGAAACCTTACTCCAACAGACACCCCAAATTAACCTGTGTTCAACCCTTCCAGGCACATCTAAGCTCTCTATTGTGTGGGGCTGTCTAGGAAGGATACACCAAGCCCAACTATCAGCTGTCATGTGACCCAGAGTCATGCTGCTGGCTTTAAGGGCCCTATTTACGTCTTTAGTTATGCAGGTCAGCCCAGCAAGGTCATTTGCTGGGCTGCCCTGCATCACAGAGAAAGGACAGGAATACACAGTATTTATCCCATGTGGCATATTTCTGCCCTTTTCCCTTGTGTTAGCACAGGAATTAAGCTGAACACAAATGCAGGCATCCTTGCACCATGGTGCAAGCGTCTCTGTGTTGTATGCAGGATTGTTTTTATGCAGGAAGGGTCACCTTCCTACACAAAAAAGCAAACCTGAGAAGTTTTGTCCTCTTTCAATGTGTACTGCAGCATGTAGCACACACAGAAAGAGGAACAAGCGAGGAGAAATAAACATATTTCTCCTTGTAATCCTCCACATATCTTTTTTTTGTACATTCCCAAGTTTACAGGGTCTTGCAAATCTGTGAATACGTCAAAAACCATGGAACATCTACCCAGGGCAGACAAAGGCAACACAGCAATTTGCGCAGCATTGCTTTACTGCATATTTTTGAAGCCACTCAAAACCACGCAAAGTGGCTTTGCATGGCTTCAAAAATATGACTTTTAATATGCGTCACTTTTGCATCACATTGCATGGTGCAAAAGCAACGCAAACTGGGTCATAAAAATGGCCCTAAATGACTACTGAAAGAAAATGACAACTTTCTAAAAGTGTCATTTTAAAAATTGAAATTTAGGTTGAGAGAGATTTTTAATTACAACTGCAATGAACCCAAACATGAACTTGCTACCTGCTCCCATTCAGAGATTGTCACTTATTACATGTAATAAGGTAACTACAATGTTATTCCATAGGAGAGGTCGGCCTTGGAGTAGTGGAGAACAAATTTAAATGTAAATGTATATGTCCTACTTTTTAAATACACTGCACCCTGCCCTCTAGGCTGTCCAGTGCCTAGCCTATAGATGATTTATATGTATTAAGAAAGTAAGGGTTGGGCCTGGCAAAATGTTTATTGAGACATGTTTAAAGGGCTACTTAAGTGAGTGGCACAAATACTGCTATAGGCCCACTAGTAACATTTAATTTCCAGGCTCTAGGCACCAGTAGCATAACTTTAATAGGGATCTACAAGTATGTTAATCATGCCAATTGGGTATAAGACAATCCTACAAATTTTAAGGAGAGAGCACATGCACCTTAGCACTGGTTATCAGTGGTGAAGTAAGCAGAATCCTAAACCCAGCAAAGCAGTAAGTAAAAAGGGCTTCAAGAACATTGTTTATTTTGTGCTCCTGTCTCTGCTTTCATGACCCCTTAGGACAAGAGTAGGACAGGCAAGGGGTAACAAAGGGAAAGCTGGGGACTTCATCTACTACCCTCAGAAAACCCTTCTTGATGTCCATGGGTATATATATATATATATATATATATACACACATATATATATATATATATATATCAAAACAAATCCCTTTCAGGGTTAGAGTGCCGCATAAATTATGCAAAAAAAGAGAATAGAGAACTCTGGGTAGTTCCCAAGTTTAGGTGGAGAGCAGCCCTAGTAAGGAGCACCCTGCAACACCAGCGACACTCTAGATTTGCTCACCTCAAATGTCTGTTTGTCTAGCAAAGTTTTTAAGCATTGGATCAGCACAGTGCTATCCACGCCGAGCTAGATAGTGACAAAGTCTTTTGCCATTTGTACAGCAAAGTCTTTAAGCATAGGTTTGACACAGTGTCAACCTTGCCGAGCTGTAAAATGACAAAAGCCATTTACTATTCCAGGCACAGTATTACAGCTTTGGACTGGTAAAATACCATCCAAGCCAACCTGGAATGAGTAAAAGCAACCCCTGACACGTGTTTCGCTCTCATTAGAGCTCATCAGAGAGGTTTAGCTTTGTCCAGACACAAGGGAGCACCCAGTATAAGTCAAAACAAATCCCTTTCAGGGTTAGAGTGTCGCATAAATTATGCAAAAAAAGAGAATAGAGAACTCTGGGTAGTTCCCAAGTTTAGGTGGAGAGCAGCTCTAGTAAGGAGCACCCAGAGTTCTCTATTCCCTTTTTTTGCATATATATATATATATATATATATATATATATATATATATATATATATATATATATATATCTTGTTTTTAATCATTTATGTGCAATCATGCATTTACACTCTAAATCATGTGACTATTCCTAATAATATACAGATACCTCATTCTAAATTCTTGATAGTAGGGTAACAAGGCAGGAGGCTTGAGGAGCAGAGACATTGTAAGTCAAGGGCACGTGGGCAACTACCCAGGGAGCCCATCTATCAACGGGCCTCCTGGCAAGACTGCAAATCCAGCAAAAATATGTGATTTTAAAATCTCGTCTTTTTAATTTAATTTCACACATTGCACTCCAGGACACAATAAAAAACTTCCTTGATGACTCTTAGGTTGCAAGGATTTACAGTTCCTGGTTTGGCTGGCATGAGTGTGCATGCCTAGGAGCCAAGCTGAACTGCACATGCTGTTTGGCTTATCAGTAACCCGGACAGGGCTGTAGAAAAAGGCAGCCTTGGAGTGGTCGTCCCCATCAAATGACTAAGGCAGCTGGCACAGTATTTATCAAAAAGTAAACTTATTTAAACAACTGCACTCTCATTTGAATGCATACAATGTAAAATTCAGGCCTATATTATAGTCTTAATGAACGAAAAATGTTCCTACGTGGCATCTTTGAAAATAAAGAAGTTTGCAAAGGACAGCCAGCCTGCAGAAGAAGGAGAGGCAGCTTGTCCTGGGTTTGACCTCTTATGGCGAGCAGCAAAAGGCCACCTACATGAAGACTGAAGTGCCAACAGCACTGTCTGCTGAGTTTTGCAAGTGCATGTGTGGTGCTTCTAATGCGAACTAGAGAAGAGGGTTGGGTGATTCCACAGGCAGACAGAAAGTCTCTCTTTTTCATACATGCCAACATTTTACAACGGGCAAGTGGGATATTTAAAGAAAATAGTCAGCAGAATGTATTTTCCCCATTGACTTATATTGAAGCGGAGGCAATATGCCTGAATCAGGTCTATTGGTATGTTGGTGACATACAATAAGCCTTTAATTTGTGGCAGTTTAATAACATAGCACAAACAAAAATAGAGGCCCTCATTATGAACATGGCGGTCTGGGCTACCATGCCGGCGGAGGCAGTAATTACTGCCACCAGCATGGGGGCCCAGAGCGCCATATAATATTTGGAGCAGAACTGCCACTGGTGTAACTCCGCCACCACAAGGCTTTCGTCACCAGGCAGCACTTGGCATGGGCAGTGCAGGGGCCCCGGTGCACAGCCCCATCGCGCATGTCACTGCCGGTTTTACGGGTAGTAAAATGCGTGAGTGGTGCTGCTGCACCCGCCCCACTGCTACATTACCGCCTGCTACATTTGGAGCCTGCCTCAATGTACAGGCCCTTCATTCAGCTTGGCCGTCTGGTGGAAACACTGTTTCCGCCCGCCAGCCCAGATGAATGAACATTATGCGGCCGGCGGGGTCTTCTGCGCACTGGCGGTCTTTTGTTGACTGCAGCGCCAAACTTGTCGGGTTTTCCCGGACATCTCCCACACTGCCTCAATTCAGGAAGGACCTCAAGACGTGGAACACACCCGAAATAGCTTACTTGTCACCTATTTTGTATCACAAATTAAATAGTTTCTTTCTGATAGTAAATATATGAATTGTGACTGCAAAACATTCACATACATTTCCCTCCCAAAGCAGTGTGTGTTGCAAATTGACTTTCCTTCTTTTCTTTGTTTGCAGTTATTCTTGATACTCCAACTTTGGAACACTGTATTCGAAGACACATGAAAGGAGAAAATCAAACTTTGACAGCTGAGTTCACCCTTGTTGGTTTTTATGATTTTCCGCATCTTCTAGTTCCACTTTTTGTGTCCTTTTTGCTGATTTACTTCCTGGTACTTGTGGGGAACCTTCTTATCATGGCAATCGTCTATTACAACACACAACTGCACACACCAATGTATTTTTTCCTTACAAACCTAGCCTTTCTGGACATCAGTTACACAACAATGATTTTTCCAAATATGCTGTCTCACTTCTTTCTGGAGGTAACACACATTTCTCTAAGTGGATGCTTTCTGCAGATGTTTCTCTTCAGTTCCATGGTGTCTACAGAATTCTTCCTTCTTACAGTTATGGCTTATGATCGATATGTGGCTATTTGCAACCCTTTACGGTATGTGACCACCATGAATGATGTAGTATGCTTGAAGATGGCTGCCGGATGTTGGCTATTTAGTTTTTTAGACCCAATACCACACATTGTACTAACATCGAGGCTCTCATTCTGTGGGTCTCGCACAATCAACCACTTCTTCTGTGATGTGGCAGCTGTAATGAAGCTTTCATGTAGCAGCACTAGTGCTGTTGAGTTAGCAATCTATATCATGGGTACTCTAGTTGGAGTTGCACCTTTTGCTTTAACTATGTCATCTTACATCAACATCATCTCAACAATCCTGAAAATCCGGTCTGCAGAGGGACGACACAAGGCCTTTTCCACCTGTGCCTCCCACCTCACTGTGGTTATACTATTCTATGGAGTTATCTGTTCTACATACATGAGACCATCATCAACGGCTTCAGTAAAATACAACAAAGTATTGTCTTTGTTCTATGTTACTTTAACTCCACTCTGTAATCCCATTATATACTGCCTGAAAAACACAGAGTTTAAAAACACCCTGAGGAAGACTAAGAATACAAAATAGTATTTAAGAAACAAAATGACAGACTTTTTTTATCTTCTGAAGAATGTTTTCCGTGAATACATGTTATTTATAACTGACGGTTATCCCAGAATTTGGTAGATTCTAGCATTAATATTTATTGTTCCATTTTTTACCTTTTCAATTTTATTCCAAAATTGACACTATGATTTTAGAATCACAGCAGGTCTATGGGTTTATCCTTTTGAATGTAGCTCTGTTGTATCTGGGTTGTTTACTTATCTTTAAAGAACTGTAGTAGGTAATAAAGGACTGCACTGGGGAATCTAGAATGCAGGGGGGAAAACGGCATTCTTATGAAGGACTGACGGGAGTCAGACATTGGGTTAATTGCGGAAAAAAAGCTTCACAATATTCCTATGTGTCCAGTGTGAAGATTGCTACAAATTTCGGCGACGAGCTGTTGGGGACAAGATTTCCACGTCTTGTCGGGATCGACCTACATGGGACTATCTGGCGATTTGTTGCCGGCGTTCATTCTTAAATTGGCGTTGTTGGTGTTCATTAAATTGCACCTTTCTTTTAAAAGATGATTTGCAATCCTCTGGGACAGGCCAATGGCATTTGGAAACTAATATAATTACAGACAGGCAAGTACTGCCTATTTACTTTCAACACACGTCTACTTTAACAGACATTTTACTGCATCTGTATGGTTGCATAGCAACGTCTTTATGATGTTCTGCTTTCAAGCAATTTCACGCTCTGCTAGTCACGAGAGTATGTTGAAAGACGCTCACGATTTTAACTGTCTGCATCTCGCTTATACATAATTTGAGCCTCTTTTAACTGTATGGACACCTTCGCGCATATCGGATTGGATTAATAGAATGAAAATATTCTTACTGAACTGTGCGTGAAGCTGCATATCGCCTGTCAAGTTTTTTTTTTCTTTTCTGCCTACTTCCTGTTCTACAGGAAAGAAAGGACGGACAGTCTTTCTTTGTTTGCAATTGTAGTTTCTTTCTTTCTTGGCACGTTTGTTCCTATCCAAAAGGAAAGGAAGTTTTATTTTATCGTCAATAAAATAATAATTAAAAAAAAAAATACACATTTTTATTTAGAAATAAAAATAGAGAGGAAATGCAATTTGAACCTCCTGCAAAAAATGTTACAACTCAAAGGGGAATTTTTAACCTATTTAAAGGCCATTGATGAAGATGGTATGTCACAAGAAAGAAAAAAAGAACATTTTGTTACACTGCTTGGGCTCTGAAGGGCAACTCATTTTCAGGACTCTTCCACAAGGCCCTATTCAGGATGAAGATATAGATGTTTTTAAAGATGCTCTAAGTAAACTGGAAAATAGATTCAAGCCCACTACGAGCATTGCCTTGAATAGGTTCAAATGTTATACTACAGTTCAACAAGTGGATGAAACGTTTGATGTGTTTTTGACTGGGTTACGTGTTTTGTCGATGCACTCCAATTTTGGAACCATTACCGATGAGATGATCAGAGATCAAATTATTGTTCATGTTAGGAGCAGAAGAATTCAGGAACAGTTATGGGTGATCCAAAATTACAAGATGTTATAAATACAGCAAAGGCGCTGGAACAATCAGAAAAATGGATGAAGTCTGTGCAAGAAACTGAGAAGAACAAGATGTCTGAGTTGGATGTTGTTGGAGCAATTGGGGGTAGTGGCTTTAGTAACAATGCTGTTTCCAGAAATACTGCGTGGAACAAGAAAGAGGACAAAAATGGAAGAACTGATAGAATGTCATGTTATTGTTGTGGTAGTTTAAATCATCTTGCTAATTCTCCACAGTGTCCTGCATTGGGAAAGGAGTGCAAGAAATGTGGGAAGATAGGATATTTTGCAAGAGTTTGTAAGGATGTAATAAAAAAGTGATGGTGGTATTAGAGGGAAAGTCTAATTTGTGTGCGAAGAAAGAGAGACAGGAGTTGTGTTGTCTATTAAGAATGACTCTGATAACAATAGTAGGGGTGTGGTGAACTGGAATTAATGGCTGACCCAGGATCTCCTTGGACAATTATCACCCGTGAATATTTTGTTCAGAAATTTAATGAGGTTTGGGAACTGTCCAACTTAGCACGCTCTGATATTGTTGCAGAAGGATTTGATGGTACTGCAATCAATGCCATGGGTTATGTAAGAACTGTGATATGTTTTAAGGAGTGTTCTGCAGAAATCAAATTGTATGTGGCTGAGAAAGGAGTAAATGTGTTGAGGTGGAGAAACCAAGCCGAACTGGGGATCATTTTGAATCCTAGGTCTTGTGAGCCTGTGATGTTGGTTGAAGAAGGTGACAAGGGTAATTGGATTGTTTCTAAATTTCCACATGTATTTTCTGAAGCTTTGGGTAAATTGAGAAATTACAGTCACAAGATTAGACTGAAAGGGAATGCTAAACCGGTGGTGCAGAAGTTGAGGAATGTTCCTATAGGTGTGCGGGACGAATTAAAAAATATTTTGATGGAGATGGTTAAAGAGGAAGTTATTAAACAAGTTGAATCCTCTGAGTGTGTTTCACCCATTGTTTTTGCTCAGAAACCTGACAATTCTTTGAGGCTGTGTGTAGATTTGAGGGCATTGAATGTGAACATTATAATCAACTGTCACCCTCTCCCCAACATTAATGAAGTTGTTAGTATGCTGGATAGAGCAAAAACAAATTTGACACTAGATTTGAGGTCGGTGTACCATCAAATTGAACTCACTGAATATTCAAGACATCTCACTGCGTTCATCACTCCACAAGGGCTATTTCAATTTAAACGTATGCCTTTTGTGCTGGCGTCTGCAGTGTCAGTATTTGAGAGGGCAATGTTTATTTTGTTTAAAGACATGGACAAATTTCCAGGATGATTTGTTAGTTTATTCTAAAGATGAAGAAGAGCAAAAAGATAATTTGGTTAAAGTCTGTGATGTTTTCAGCATGAATGGGTTGACGTTGAAATTCGAGAAATGTCATTTCTTTGCCAAATCTGTCAATTATTTAGGGCATACTGTGTCGGGAATGGAGTTGTGCCTAAGCGTTCACTTGTCAAAGCGATTGTTGATGCATCTGCACCAGACAATCATGAAAAACTATTGTCTTTTGCAGGGTTGTGTGAATACTATAGCACGTTCATTGAAAATTTCGGAACTGAGATGGAACCGTTGAGAAAACTGACCAGGAAAAATGTGGAGTAGGTGTGGTCTGAAAGCAGGAGTGTGCATTTGAGGCTATGAAAAGGGAAATTGCTAGTGTACCTACACTCATACCGTTTAATGTTAAGGTGCAGTGTGTTGTGACGGTTGATGAAAGTATGTATGGAGTGGAGGGAGTGCTTTCTAGGTGTGGGAAAGATGTATGGAATGTTACATTCCCTTCACATACCTTAACTGACGCAGAGAGAAGGTATGCGGTAATTGAGAAGAAGTTATTGGCTTGTGTCTGGGATATTGAGCATTTTCGAAATTACATTTGGGGTTCACGATTTGTTCTTCAGACAGATCATAACCCTTTAGTGAGCATTCTGTCTCCGGGAGGAGGTTGGAATGCAACAGCCCATATTGCAAGATTAGTCTCAAGGTTGCAGGAGTATTCTTTTCAAGTCGAGTATGTACCAGGGAAAAACAATTCTGTGGATGAAGGCCTATCACGACTTCCTCAGAAGAGTTTGGATACCTTGGATGCATGTGTTGCTAGTGATTTGGACATTGTGTCTGTTGTGTCTGCGTTTATTTCTGAAGAATTCAGGGCTATTGAGGTGAGAGAAAGGCTGAATAAGGATCAGGAAGATTCAAATCTACTAGAAGTCAAACGTTAGGTGAGGTTGGGTTAGCCTTTCTTTAAAGTAAAAGATGATTTGGAGATTGAAAATGATCTTGTATTCAAAGGGGGGAAATGTGTTCCACCTTAAGGCATGCAAACAGTCATTTTGAAATTGGCGCATGAAGGGCATCCTGGGATGTCATCTATGAAAAGATTGATAAGAACTTCTTTTTGGTGGCCGGGCATGGATAAGATGGCGGAGAGGACTGTCAGGGAGTGTGTTGTGTGTGTGAATGCTGAGAAGAGGTTGAGGACAATGCCAGCCCCATTATGTCCGGTTCAATGGCCTGATGCTCCATGGCAAAAATTGGGGTTTGATAAGTCCGGTCCGTTCCCATTTTTGTCTTACGAGACTTGGTTTACTTTGGTATTAGTGGACTATCATTCTAAGTGGCCAGAAGTGAAACTGGTATCTCAGGTCACGACGGCTGTTGTTATTGAGTTTTTTAAAGAGGAGTTTGCCAAAGAGGGGTATCCAGAGACTGTAGTGTCGGAAAATGGTGTTCAATTGGCATCGAAGGAGATGCAAAGATTCCTCAAGTATTGCAACATCAAAAATGTAACTACCTCGTTATATGAACCACAAGAGAATGGACAAGTTGAGAGGTTTAATCGGGTTCTTAAAGAGAGTATTTGTTGGACACAGGGCTTTGGGAGGTCTTGGAAAGAGAAGGTGAGGGAGAAATGATGGTATTACAGAATCAGTCCCCAAAGTACCACAGGAATCAACCCATTCAGGCTACTAAGGGGTAGAGATCCTGTTTCCAAACTTTGTCCGTGTGTTTCAAGAAAAAACTAAGTAGAGAGTCTGAAGGAGTTGATATGGAAAAGATAAGAGACTATGGTACACACGGCCGCGCTCAAAATGCACACACTCTTACAAAACACATCCACATTGGACGATTCCTAATACACACACCTGATACACAGACACACACCACTCCCACACATCCAATACAATTTAAAACACACACCCACATCACCCACAAACCCTTACAACCAGAATTGCGACAGAAGGCAAGAGAGAGACACCACCAGAAACAACACTAGCATCCACATCACTCAATACCATCACTCACACAACATCCAAGCACCTCACACAACACACCTCTAAATATCACCCCACACATCACAACACACACCAACCCACACATCACACACACCACCCCATGGCACCGCAAAGACACCCCAGGTTTTCTGAGGAGGAGCTCAGGGTCATGGTGGAGGAAATCATCTGGGTAGAGCCACAGCTATTCGGATCACAGGCGCAGCACACCACCATAGCTAGGAAGATGGAGCTATGGCGAAGAATCGGGACAGGGTCAACGCAGTGGGACAGCACCCAAGAACTAGGGATCACATCAGGAAGAGGTGGAACGACCTACAGGGGAAGGTGCGTTCCGTGGTCTCAAGAAACCAGATTGCGGTTCACAGGACTGGCGGTGGACCCCCACCTCCTCCTCCAGAACTCACAACATGGGAGGAGCAGGTCTTGGCTATACTGCATCCTGAGGGCCTCGTAGGAGTAGCTGGAGGAATGGACTCTGGTAAGGCAAATCTTTCACTACTTCATCCCCCACCCACCTGCATGCTATCACATACCCCCACCCTTGCCCTCACCCCATCACTCCAGCTCCTCACATATGTCCCAATATCACAAACCACACATCCCAAACCAAAGCCCTGCATGTAACACCAAAGCATGGACACCCATCACCAAAGCATGTCCACTGCACATACCCATACACCCCCCTAAACCATTATCACACAAGGTCCCACTCAAGAATGCAAGCACTGGGGTACAGGGTCACCCACCCATTGCACACCATGGCACACACAGATGCAATAATCATGCTTTTACACCCCTGCAAGACCCCTACCCAACGTCACCGGACAGGAGGGTCCAGACATGTCTACTCCACCCACAGAAGAGGCCCACAATGATGACAGCAGCTCTGTCCAACTGGATCTAGATGACCAGCCCAGCCCATCTGGGACCTCGGGACAGTCGGTTCCCCTCACACTGGCACAGGCCACTACAGAGCTTCCCCCCTATGGAAACACCAGCACAGCACCCACCCAGCGGGCCCATACCTCTGTCCCCAGGACACGTCAAGCAGCAGTGTGTCCACCACTACAGGGAACCCAGGCTAACCTATCACCCCAACAACACCAGGGACCTGGGGGCAGTGGCAGTGGGCACACGGTTCAGAGGACAGAGGCACAGGGAAACAGGGGAACTGAGAGGGCTGCTGTGCGACAGGGGGAGGACAGGCCCAGGGAACCCACTCTCCACGAGGCCCTCTCCAACATCATGGGAGCCTACCACCATTCCCAGGAGACGATGGCAACGGTACTGGGCAAGTTTCAGGAGACCCAGTGGCTGCAGGAGGAACAGTATTTGGGCTTCAGGGAGGAACTCAAATCCATCAATTCCACCCTGGGCACCATTGTAGGGGTGCTGCAGCAACTCGTCAACACCAGGAGGGACACTATGGCACAACAAGGGCCCCCTGACACTAGCCTGGACGATGAACTGCCCATCACCTCCGCCGGCGCATGGGCAGGAGGCACCGCCACGGGACCACGACACCAGCACCCCACCCCCTGCAGATGGAGAACCACCCTCAAGCTGTCCCTGAGATCCAGGACAAAGACGGAGAACAACGCCAAGACCCCCGCCAAGAAATGAGACCACCCTGATTGTCATACTTTTGTCCCACTTTGTCCCCCTGTCCATCCATCAACTGCCCCAGCTCCACTTCCTATGCCCCTTTGGACAATGCACCTGTGAGACTAATAGACTGGACTCTGCCCTGGACATTCCTCCACCATCAGCCCTGACCATTTTACAACCCCCTCCACTATTAAGCACTTAAATAAACACCCTTAAATCACAAAACAAACTGGAGTCAGTGCTTTCACAAATGTGTATTAACAAGAACTTTGGCAAAATGTTATATCTAACGTAATGTCAACATACCTATGTCACACAGCTCTAGTCCATGCGGAAACAAAGCAGAGGTCACACAGTGGGACACACATCTGTGAATTCGAAAGGGAAAGTGACAACTCAGTAACCATACACTGGGTGAAAATGACAGACAGATGAGAGGTAGAAGAATTAAATCAGATGTAGCAGGCAGTGTTATCTTCTTACCTGTGTCTCACTGGAAATATCGCTGGATCACAATATTCCTGTTGTCTATGTCCTCTTGTTCTGCTTCTTCGTCTTCACTGTCCACTGGCTCCACAGCTGCCACAACACCTCGATCTGGTCCATCCTCCTGCAGTAAAGGTACCTGTCGTCGCAAAGCCAAGTTGTGAAGCATACAGCAGGCCACGATGATCTGGCGCACCTTCTTTGGTGAGTAAAATAGTGAACCACCTGTCATATGGAGGCACCGGAACCTGGCCTTCTGGAGGCCGAAGGTCCTCTCTATAACCCTCCTAGTTCTCCCATGGGCCTCATTGTAGCATTCCTCTGCCCTTGTCCTGGGATTCCTCACTGCGGTCAGTAGCCTTGACAGGTTGGGGTAACCAGAGTCACCTGCAAATGTCGAGGGAAATCTGTTAGACACACACTAACTCTTAGGAACATCCCCAGACCCAGACACCTAGTCACACTGTATTGGGTCCATGTCCTCACCTAATAGCCACACACAGTGCCTCTGGAGTTAACCCATCACATAAGGGATGCTGCTATTCTGCAGAATAAAAGCATCATGCACTGAGCCAGGAAATTTGGAATTCACATTTGAGATGTACTGGTCTGCCAAACACACCATCTGCACATTCATAGAATGGTAACTTTTCCAGTTTCTGTACACCTGTTTAGTCCTGCATGGGGGGACCAAGGCCACATGTGTCCCATCAATGGCACCTATGATGTTGAGGATATGTACGAGGGCATAGAATTCACCTTTCACTGTAGGCAAATCCTCCACCTGAGGGTAAACGATGTAGCTCCACATGTGTTTCAGCAGGGCAGACAACACTCTGGACAACACATTTGAAAACATAGGCTGGGACATCCCTGATGCTATGGCCACTGTTGTTTGAAAAGACCCACTTGCTAGGAAATGGAGTACTGACAACACCTGCACTTGAGGGGGGATTCCTGTGGGATGGCGGATAGCTGACATCAGGTCTGGCTCCAACTGGGCACACAATTCCAGGATTGTGGTATGATCAAGTCTGTAGGTTATGATTACATGTCGCTCCTCCATTGTCGACAGGTCCACCAGCGGTCTGAACACCGGAGGATGCCGCCATCTCCTCACCTGCCCCAGCGGACATGCTCTATGGAGGAGAACAGCGAGCAGAGAGTCAACCAACTCTGAGGTACGTAAACACAACTTAATTAGAAAAATGTTTAAAATCAACATATGGCTTTATTAGTGTTTAAGCAAGGCCTAGATATGTGTGACGCAGTCCAAAATAATGCCATGTGGCCCCCTGAAATAGCGGCTGCCTGACCTGTAATGTGGGACAAGGGGATATGAGGTAACTGCGCTGGCGTTGTACACCGTCGCGTTAGGCGGTTGAAGACCGAGGCGCAATCCTGCATTGGTTAACATTGGACCCTAAGGGTCCCAGGAGCCAATGACGATGTACGCCGACGGTGACGGTACACACCGCCGCGGACGTCACCGCCATTTTCTCTCTGTTCAATCACTTGATAACTGATCTTCGACAGGAGAGGACCTACACTGCAAGTGCTGCTGTGACCTCAGTCTGGAAGAGACAATGGCTCGTGTGTCTGGGGAAAGGGCCCCTGCCTTCAGCACGGAGGAGTTGGAGAAACTCGTGGATGGCGTCCTCCCCCAGTACACGCTACTCTACGGTCCTCCAGACAAACAGGTGAGTACACTCTGAGCATGCAGTATGGGCAATGCCTGTTTGGAGTGGTGTGGATAAATGATGGGGGGAGAATGAGGCGTGCATGAAACGACGGTGAGTGCATGTGCGTCATGGCAAGGGTAGGGTTGCGGGCCAATGACTGTGACGGTGCGGACGGTTATATCTTCTTCTTTTCCCCTGTACTATTCCTATAGGTCAGCACCCACCAGAAAAAAAGATATTTGGCGTGCCATCACCAAGGAAGTCTGGACCCTGGGGGTCTACCACAGACGGAGCACCCACTGCCGGATAAGATGGGAGGACATTCGCCGTTGGAGCAAGAAGATGGTGGAGGCCCAGCCAGGGATGGCCTCCCAACGTGGGAGGGGTGCCTGTTGCACCATGACCCCCCCTGATGTTCCGGATCCTGGCAGTGGCGTACCTGGAGTTGTATGGGCGCTTGAGGGCATCACAGCAGCCACAAGGGGGTGAGTACACTCTCATTCAGCTGATTCAGCGCGCATTGTTGGTGTCTGGGTGGGGGAGGTGGCTGTGGGTTCCCCTAGGCCAGGGCGAGTTTTGTAGGCAAGGTCCCTTCTAAGGGAGGCCCTATGGCACCCCACCCCACCTGTGTACAGAGCCAACTACACCTAGTCAGGCTCCTGTGACATCCATGTGTGCACCAATCGGGCATAGCCTTGTAACTCATGTCCCTGTGATTGATTAGGGAACTCCAAGTGCACAGCGTAGTGCAGGGGGCTTCTGTGTCTGTAGTGTCCGCCAACAGTAGCGGTATTGCATGCACTCAACATGTCTTTCTTCTGTCTTCCCCCCCCTTTTTGTGTTCTCCCTGTGCTTGTGTGGATTAACATCATCAGACGGAGGAGCAGTGGCCCCGGAGCAGGAGGGAGCTGCATCCCACATGGCCCTGGAGGGCGACACAACGGAGTCAGAAGCCACCAGTGGGACGGAGGGCGAGGGGAGCTTCACGGCAGGGACTGGAGCTGAGACCAGCGTCACGGACTCCTCCTCTGATGGGAGCTCCCTTGTTGTGGCGGACCCCTCTGTGCCCTCTGCATCTACAGGTATAGCCAGCACCCCCCTACCAGCACCGCCCTCCCAGCAGCCCCTCAGCGTTTGCCCCGTGGCCGCTCACCCAGGAGGGTGGGTATCTCCTTCGCCCCAGGCACCTCAGCCCCTGCCCCTGTCACCCCTGCTGACCTCAGTGAGGAGGCCATTGACCTCCTCAGGTCCCTCACTGTTGGGCAGTCTACCATTCTGAATGCCATCCAGGGTGTAGAGAGGCAGTTGCAACAGACCAATGCATACCTGGAGGGCATTCATTCTGGTCAGGCAGCCCATCAGTGAGCTTTTCAGACTCTGACCTCAGCATCTGATGGCAGCCATTGTCCCTGTCTCTAGCCTCCCCCCTCCAACTTACTCTACCCAGACCCAAACCCCTGTACCTCAGCCTATCCCAAGCACACCATCAGACCAGCATGCACACACGTCAACACACAAGGGAAGCTCAGGCAAACATAAGCACCACACATCCCACAGGCACTCACGCAAGCATCATACACATGCAGACATACCAACAGCCACTGCCTCCACTGTGTCCCCCTCCTCCCCGTCTCCCTCCTCCCTCTCTGTCTCGTCTCCACTCACACCTGCATGCACTACATCGTCAGCCACTACCTCCATCACCAGCACACCCACCACCACACCCCGCTCACGTGCAGTCACCACCCCCACTACCATTCACACATCCCCTGTGTCCGCTCCCAGTGTGTCTGTGAGCCCACCTCCCAAAGTACACAAACGCAGCCATACACCCACCCAACAGCCATCCACCTCACGACAACCTCCAGCCCATGCACCTTCACCCAAAGTCACCAAACGTACACCTCCTACAACCACTACATCTTCCTCCACTCCCAAACCCCCTCCATCAACTCGTCCCAGTGTGTCCCAAAAAAATTTCCTGTCCAACCTTGACCTCTTCCCCTCACCTCCCCCGCCCCCTCAGTCTCCTAGGGCCCGCCTCTCCAGGTCCCAACCCAGAGCCTCAGCCACAACATCTGCGGGTACATTGGTGCCAGTAGTAACCGGCTTCTGGTGTGCACCAGGCAGCAGGGCAGCCAGTGTGCCAAGGAGCCAGAGCACAGACAGTTCCCCACCTCAAAAGCACACAAAGTTGGCCAGTGCCCGGCGGGAGAGAGGAAAAAAATCTTCCACCAAAGCCGCTCCCAGGGGTACAGTTGGGAGGGTGGAGCCAGCTGCGCCACCAACCAAGGTGAGGAAGGGGCACAGTAAAACAGGCAAGTCTGGGAAAACCTGCACGGCGGACAAGACCGCAACAAGCACCACTGCCAAGGACACCGCCGCCACCAGCACCGATGCCAAGGACACCGCCGCCACCTGCACCGCTGCCAAGGACACTGCTGCCACCAAGCACTGCTGCCAAGGACATCGCCACCACCAGCCCCGCTGAACATGACACCGCTGTCCCCAGCACCACTGAACAGGACACCGCCGCCACAAGCACCGCTGAACAGGACACCGCCACAACAAGCACCGCAGGCCAGTGAGCGCCAAAGATTCCAACGCTACTGAGTCCGCCACGAGCAGGATGAAGAACTGTGGGCACCAAGCCCCCTCCAGAAGCAGTGGAGAAAGGCATCCACTACCTCTGTCCATGGCAGGATGAAGCACTCTGGGCACAAAGCCCCCTCCAGAACCAGTGGAGATTAACATCCACTACCTCAGTCCTTGGCAGGATGAAGCACTCTGGGCACAAAGCCCCCTCCAGAACCAGTGGAGAAAGGCATCCACTACCTCTGTCCTTGGCAGGGTGAAGCACTCTGGGCACAAAGCCCCCTCCAGAAGCAGTGGAGAAAGGCATCCACTACCTCTGTCCATGGCAGGATGAAGCATGCTGGGCACAAAACCCCCTCCAGAACCAGCGGAGACTGTTATCCACTTGAGAGACTGTGGCTTTGCACTCCCCAGGATTGAACAGTGGGCAAGTCACCCACTGGAAAGACTTGAGAGACTGTGGCTTTGCACTCCCCAGGATAAAGTAGTGGGCAAACTACCCACTGGAAAGACTTGAGAGACTGTGGCTTTGCTTTCCCCAGGATAAAGCAGTGGACAAACCACAGACTGAAAAGACTTGAGAGACTGACTTTGCACTCCCCAGGATGCAGCAGTGGGCAAACCACCCACTGGAGAGACTTGAGAGACTGTGGCTTTGCACTCCCAGGATAAAGCTGTGGGCAACCCACCCACTGGAAAGACTTGTGAGACTGTATCTTTGCACTCCCCAGGATACAGCAGTGGGCAGGGAGCCCCCTTGTGGATCTGGCGTCGTGCACTCATCCAGCTGAGGTACCCTCCCTTCCCCCTGAGGTGCCTGTAATATTTCTACCTGATGCCCCAGCAGTGTTCTCTCTGTCTTGTTCGAGTATTGAGTGTGGGCCTCGCCCATGCATTTTGGGCCCAGTGGTCCACGGACTATGATGGTCGAAAACCTTGGACTTGTATTCTTGGTGTATATATTTGTTTATAGTGTGAATATCTTTATATATCTATATATTTTTTATTAATGTATTTGAATATATTACAATCGTTCGACTCATTTCCTTTTGTCCTTGCATTCTTCCAGGGGGGGGTTGGGGGTTGTTAATGTAATGTATCAACATGTACTTGTGTGTGTGTTGTAGTGGGTGAAGGTGGGGGTGGGGGTGGGAGTGTTGCGTGTTGTGTGTTGCGTGTCACTGTTTTTTCCCTCCTCCCTCCCCTGTTTCATAGGTGCAGTACTCACCGTGGTCTTCGCCGCCGTCTTTGTTGTTCCTGGTAGAGGAGCAGGAAGATAAAGGCTGGCAGAATCTGGAGCTCGGGTTCCATGGCGTCCTGATTCCTCGAGGGGTGTGTAGAGGTGAGCGCTTTCCCTTCCAAGTCCTGTTACCGCCATGTTTTTGTTCCTGGTGAATCCGCCCCGGAAAAGGTGGCAGATTGGACTGTTGTAATAATGTGGGCGGTACATTGTGTTCCGCCTGTCTGTTGGCGGTTACCGCCGCGGTGTTTGTTTGTACCGCCTTGGCGGTCGGAATGTTAAAATGGCTGACTATGTTGGCGGTTTCCGCCACGGTTGTGATTTAATTTTTTTTACCGCCGGCCTGTTGGCGGTTTTACTGCTGCTTTAACACCGACCACCAGGGTTGTAATGATCACCTATGTGAGAGTGACACAGGAGAAGAGCAAGGAGGCGTATGATAGGAAGTGGAGAGTGAAAGAACCATCGCTTGTGGTAGGAGATTGGGTCAGGGTTAGGAAGCCAGGCTTGATAAGGAAGTGTATGCCTAAGTTTGGTGATGGTGTTTAAAAAGAAGGTAGTTACACAAGATGGCAGAGTTTGGAATGTGAATAGACTGGCGAAGTGTACTCCTGAACATGGTGGTATACAAAGTGGAAATGTTGCTACTTCTGGGCCTATACTGCATGAAAGACGAGTGGAACCCGCCTTTGAGGACGTAAGGGTGGGTGGTACAAGAGAAGGGGTTGATGGAAGTGAGATTCCTAAATATGTTGATTGTAGAGAGAGCGACGTGGAGAGTAGTATGGATAAGAGGTTGAAGGAAGATTCCATAGCCTCAAGAGTGAAGGTTGAGGGTCGATCAAGACAAGTGTCATCTCGATTAGTGGACCACGTGTGAATATGTAGATTAATGTACACATGTGGTTGGTCACTAGTACTTTCTGGTGTTTTCTTTAGTTTTTTATTTCTTTTCTTTTTTTTTGTTTCTCTTTCTTTTCTTTTTTATTTATTAAAGGGGGGAAATGTGTTGTACCTGGGTTGTTTAGTTGTCTTTAAAGAACTGTACTTGGTAATAAAGAACTGTACTGGGAAATCTAGAATGCAGGGGGGAGAACAGCATTCTTATGAAGGACTGACGGGATTCAGACGTTGAGTTAATTTCGGAAATAAAAGCTTCACAATATTCCTACATGTCCAGTGTGAAGATTAGCTTGTAGCAATCTTCACACTGGATTACAAGCTCACAGCAGTCATACGCGGATTTAATTTAGGCTTTGATGCAAGAAGATGAACTTCTGACTTTGCGACTGGTTGAGCTGTTGTGTGCCCTCCCATCATTTGGATCATTCTCTGTTAGATTCTGATACTCCTGGGTTTCAGAAATAGGACAAAGGGAATACTAACGGATATTTAACACCCCTCTCCATGGGCTAAACATATCTGGAAGTGTGTGGAAGACAAAAGCCCTGGTAGATGACTGCCAGAGAATAAGAACATTCTACCCCAAAGCAGTAAACATACAATAGGCAGTTCAATTGGTGTGGGTTTAATCTATGTTAACCTACTGTAGAAAATATGTACTAGGATTATCATGATTTTAAAGCAAATATAAGCACACTCATAATAAGATTTGATAAAAAAACTAATCAAGTGACACGTGATCAGGGTGTCATGCCAAAACATGCGGGGAGAGATACTGGAATCAAGAAACTGAATAAACATAGCATTGTACAAATTCCAGTGTGCGAATGTGCTTCCTTTCTTAGTGTGCCACAAGTCAAATTGTATGTATATATATATATATATATATATATATATATATATATATATATATATATATATATATATATGAAAGTGCTCCTTTGTGTATGGCCTCCTCTTCTTTTTGCCGCCAATGCTGATGGTTGTGCAGTTGTGCACTGGAGCCTTATTGTCCTCTCTCCTAAAACTGCTTTGTCAACTTGGTAATTCTTTGACTGGCAAATACTTTACCCCCTAGTAAATGGTACCCGGGACATAGGTGGTAGATGGGTCCCCGGGGTGGCAGCACATGTTTGTGCCACCCTGAGTGACCCAAACAAACTACTGATAGTAGGCCTGTAACTGCAGACTGCAGGAATAGTACAAACTGCTCAAGTTTGACTGAGCCCTCACCATGGGTGGCACAGTCCAGTGCACTAGCTTACTAATAACCCAGACACCAATAAGGAAAGCCTCTGCAGCCCAGGAAAAATGGGCGTATATGCCTCTATAGTATATTTTCCATTAAAGTATACTCCTAAGTGATAGCTGGTCCATGGGATAACATGGACTTGCAACCGGGCAGACCTGAGTTGCTAGCTCCATCAAGGTACCACCTAGATATGTCCAGTTTGGGGTCAAACAACATGCCCCCTTGTCTGACATGAATCTAGTGTTGAGTGATGGCTGGCATGTACCCAGGTGGTACCTTAGAGGTTACCCACCTGTTTGCCCCAAAATCGTTGTGCTTCAGCAGGTCTGCCCACGCTTTCCCGAGCTTGTTGTCACCAAGACAGCGTTCTGATCCCCTGCCAGGTAGTGTGGACATTCCCAGGGGACTGAGATAAAGGCTGAGGCAGGAATGAGCTCGCACCCCCTCCCCCCAGCCAGGCTAGTGATTAGGCACTTCAGGGTGGTGAGCTTCAAGGCTTCACCTCCCCTGATATCCATCTGTGCTGTCCCCCCAGAGGAAAAAACAGCCCTCCCCTTGCCCCCAGGCACATTTGCTCGTGGTCAGGTGGAAAATTAGATATCCAAGGCAGTGCACACCCCTAGCAGGCTGACCACACCTCTAGAGTGAGCAGCCTGGTCTGTGCACTAAATACTGATTTCTGCCATCTTAGGAGAGGCAGAATAGAGGTTTCTGCATAGCAAAAGGTGACCCACATTGGCCACTATCCTCCACACCTCTAACTCCTCTAAATCCAGAATTTAAGGGACGTCCCTGACACCAGAGCCTTGGATCTGAAGAACTAACTTGAAAAAAGGACCAATAGGGGCCCCCTGTCACCGACAACTGGACTTTGCCCACTGCATCTAAGCAAAAAAAGGATACACTGTTCCTGAGGCAAAAGGCTGGGAACTGCATGAACAGCCCTTGTCCTTGGCTCAGACTTGGCACTCCCATCAAGAGGATACCCTGTGGATTTCTGAAGCACCCTCAGTCTTCCTTGGACAAGTGGCACTAGTCACCTGCAAACAGCAGGTAAAAACGCTCTCAGGATCCCAAGATTCACCTATCATCGGGACCTCTGTGGAATCGTCCAAATCCAGGTGCCCCAGTGACTTCTGAGAGTTGTAGTCTCACCTGCCTCAAAGTTTCAGGCTGCTAAGTCACTCCCCCGGACCTTGTGAAGTTCCCACAGCTTTTCCTTACCTTTACCACTGCCAAGGCTTGTTGGCTGTCAGTCCCCTACACTTGACGCTGCAACCACAGGGCACATCGTGCAGCCTGCATCCAAGAACGTCCACCCAATCCCAGCTGAGTTTTTGCATTTTCTTTATTGCATCATCGTGTAAGTGGCAAAATCAGCACCAGTGCGATTCCCATTCAGCACCACAGACAGCCAGAACAACTCTGCACCCGGATGCCACGAGCCAAGTAAAACTGAACTGAATGTTGCGGCCTGGTCCTTGGACCAGCACAACCTTAACCTTGTAATGATTCCACACAGCTCAATTTCCATGTAGTCTTTTGCCACTAGTGTTTTTTCTTGATAGACTTCAACGTAACATTTAAATGCCTGTTTTACTGTGATTTAATTTTGCTTCTAAAATCTATAACTGCAGTGGTACTAAATTAAGATAAAAATAAGCTCTATTTTGATAAATTGGTGTTGCATTTCTTTTGAATCATGTCAATTACTTATCGTCAATGTTTTTTTTGTCCTCATTTGCTTAACCCCATAGTCTGAACATCCAGCAAACGAACCACCAGGAATAGATTCCTTCCAATTTGTTTGCCATATGGAACTATCAGATCAGATCAGATCAGAGGCAGTCCATGTCTTAGGGCTGGGTTAACCCTCTGGAACACTGTGGTACCTTGTTCCTTTGGACGCAAACATGTATAATCATAGGACAGGCACTATTTCCCTGCAAACCAATTGATTAGTGGGCCCCAGAACTCACACCTCTTCCCACTGCACCCCTTCCCCTTAGTGTCACACATTAAATTATCCATTAAGGAATCTTTCCATTCTACAAACATTGGGGAAGTGTGGCTGGTCTGTTTCCTACATATCTCTCTTCTAGCCAGCAGTATCACATAAAACAGAAACTTGGCACTGTCCTTTTTGACCCTATCTCCCTGTGTACAGCCAAAGATAATCAGAGAAGCAGTTATCCTATACTTAATGGATAATATCTTATTAATACAGTCACCAACCTCTGTCTAAAACTGGCTTAGACAAGGACACTCCACGAACATATGCAAATCATCTGCAGATTCCAGACCACATTTCCGACAACTAACCTTATTCCCGGACTTTACTCTTGTTAACTTTCTGTGGGCCCAAAAAACCATGTGGATTGAAAACAGATTATTCCTTCTTAAACACTCTAGTTTCACTGTAGAATACAACATTGCCATGGATACTTGCCATAACTCTGTTATCTGTACTCCTGGGAGATGATCTTTCCAGATGTCCTCCGGCATAAGAAATTCTCCCTCTATCGTATCCAAGAGAGTCCAATACCAACTCAATAGTTATTTTTTGTTCATATCGCCCTTCTGAAGTAGTCTTTCCACTGCCTTAGAACCACCCACTTCCCCTCTGCTCTTGTTCACCCAACTCCTTATTTGGATATATTTAAATTTAGAAAAGTTTCCTCCTGTGTCTTTAACAAGATCTTCATATGGAACCAAACCCTCCACTGTACACAATTGGCCCCATTGCAGGAACCCAGCCTCCCTCAGAGAAACAGCAGCTAACACATCTTTGGTCCATTCTGGCAAACCCGGTGAGTTCCACATAGGGGCATGTTCACTGTAATACGGTAAATTTGTGGCCTTCTCACCTCGTACCATACTTTTGCTGCATCAAACAGTACTCTGAGCCTCAATTTCTCAAAATTTTTTGGATCTCCAAATTTGTACTAAAAACCCACATCCACAACCTTTTCAAATTTCAACATAACTTTTAGAATCAGCACCAGTTCCAAGGCTGTGCCCCCACCAAAAGTCCTCTTTATATTTTTAATAAAGGTTGCCCATGCATAGAGTTGTAAATCCTTTAGTGCTAGTCCACCTTTCTCTCTCCTCCGCCTCAACTTCTTCCATGCTATAAGTGCTTCCCTATTGCCCCATATAAAGCTACTAATCTTACCTTGAAATTTATACATCCTTTCTTTATCAAATCTCAAAGGAAGTGCATTAAAAATAAAAAGCATTTTCGGTAGGATCATCATTTTAACCAAATTGGCCCTACCTGTAATAGTCAGAGGTAAATTAGCCCAACTCTTCATCTGCTTACAGGACTCGGTCATAACTCATTTAAGATTCCTTTCTGCGATCTTTCCCACCTCACGTGTTATCGTAGTGCCCAAATATTTCAACTCTCTGCTAACCTTAACACTCCCCTCTGGCATATCCTCAGGCATATTCCAAGACATAATTTCCGTTTTATCTTTATTCACCACGTACCCCGCTATTCCCCCAAATTCCATTATCAGGTCACCCAAAACAGGCAAGGATTGCTTTAAATTACTTGTATAGACCATCAAGTCGTCTGCATATAGGGCTACCTTCCTATGCCAACCCCCACATTGAAATGGGAGCATCATCAACCCCCTTCTAATTTTACAAGCCAGGGGTTCTATATAGAAGTTAAATATTAGGGGGGATAACGGGCATCCTTGTCTAGTTCCCGTCCCAATCATAAAAGGGTGAGTTAAGATGCCATTAACCAATATTCTTGCCACTGAGTTCTGATATATCAGCCTTAATATCCTTATAAGCCTTCTCCCCAGATTAAGAGACTCACAAAGAGTGATCAGGTAAGTCAAATTCACCATATCAAATGCCTTGGCAGCATCAATCATCACCACCGCTAAAGGGACTTTACATGTACTTGCCAAATCTATTGCCCCTATCAGACCTTGAGTTAGCTCATGTAAGTATCTGCCTTTTATAAACCCCTTTTGATCTACATGGATCAATTTCTCCAGCACCATACCTAACCTTTTCACCAAAATTGTAGCAAACATTTTAGAATCACTATTCAATAAAGAGATTTGCCTATATGAATCACACCCTGTGGGATCTTTTCCCGGCTTTAATATTAAGGTAATCGTTGCCTGCCTCCAAGAGGGAGGCATTGCTGCCCCTTCCATGCAGATGCTATCACATAGCCCTACGAGGACGTTAGTTATGCTATCGCCCAAAATTTTATAGACTTCAAGGGGTAGGCCACCTGGACCTGGTGCCTCCCAGATTTTCCAGAACAGATCACATCTTCCACTTCACCTTGACTAATTCCTTTGTTCAGAATTTCTCTATCCTCATCCCACAGGATAGTAAAATATTCTCCTTTCAACCAATTCTGAACACACCCTGGAGATATATCTACCCTCTCTGAGCAGAGATCTTGAAAGTAATCTCGTAAGGCCTCTCCTATGTCCTCATTCCCTCTGCAGATTTCCCCTCTGTTGTTTCCCTGAATTTCTCCCACCTTATTTCTCACCTGCTTTGATTTTATTTGCCAAGCTAATATTTTCCCACAATTTTCTCCATATTCAAAATGAAGTTATCCTATTAGCTTCACATCTTTCCTTAACTCTATCATCTAATTCAGCTACAAGTTCATTTTGAGATTGTTGAAGAACCTTAGCTAATCCTTCCAAATCTTCCTACTGACCCTTTTGACTTATCAACTCCTTTTCAACTGATTGTATACATTCTTCCAGGATGCTAATCTTGTTCATATATGTTTTCCTCTTGCTGCTTTAATCAATCTACCTCTAAAAAAGGCTTTAAAAGCATCCCAAACCATCTCTGGTGATGACAAACCAGCATGTAACTTAAAGAATTCTTCTGTATCCTTTTTCAAACCTACCACAATAGCTTAATCTAAAAGGAGCGTTCTATCTAACGTCCACCTGCTCTGCACCTTATTCCCTCTAAGCTTGAAACTCACACTCACTGCTGAGTGATCTGATAGGTGCACTCCAACATGGAAAAACTTTTCAACACTCTCTCAACCTCCCATCTACCAACACTTAATCCTATCATCTCCCTCCAAATATCATGCACCCCAAAGTGAGACATCATGTTAATCAGCTGAGATCGCATCTTCTCGTTCATTTTTGACCTACTCCCTTTTGACCTATCTAAATCATAGTTTAGTACTGTATTAAAGTCTCCTGCCCAAATTATGGGGTCTGTGTATTGTAGCAGATGATGAACAAGTCTCGCAAGGGCTGAACATCGTCCCTGTTCAGACCAAAATAGCCCACTTAAATAAATACCTGATTGAAAGCTTGCAACTTCCCTATTACCCACTTATCAGTTTTATCTCCTGGTCCTCCCTGGAAAAAAAATTCTGGGTGATTTTTGACAATTATAGCCACCCCTTTACTACCCCTGGCCTGTGCGGAGCTTAGAGTATGTTGGATCCATTGATGTGGCTTCAACAACTTGATGCACTCCTCATTAGATAGGTGCGTTTTTTGTAAAATGACCACCATAGCTTGGGCCTCCCTACAATACTGTATTAGCCTCTTCTGCCTGCCCCTTACCCTTAAGCCATTAACATTCCAGGATACAAGCCTCAATTCATTGCCCTTCAGTTTAATTTCTAGCTACACTCATAGTCTGCCTACCATACCTTGAGGATGAAGAAAGATCATCAATTGTATCACATACATTTGATTGAGGACCAAAAATGTAATTTTTTTCCCCCATGTACATCACCTTGTGCACCATTCTGCCCTCCCTACCCCCACTCCTCCCTACAATCCCTCACTCCCACCTCCATTCCCCTCAGAGAACCCACCCTATCTCCTTTCTAGGCGAAGCCGCCCTAGGAGGCTCCTCCCGGTCCATAAGAATCAGCAATAAGAATACTGTACTCCTTAACCCGATAACTGATAATCCTTGTCCATGTTCTCTCCCTCCAAAATTACTTATCGTCAATGTTGGTGCTCTGAAATAGTTAACACATGCTCCTCTAGTAAAGCCTGACTGCTCTTTGCCACTGTATCAGGACTGAACTAAAGATTTGTCAGTATGAATCCAAGGATAATTTCAGGGTATTGTGAGAGTATTACATGGTGAGGACTAACCCCCTGACTACATAATACTCGACTTTCCTAGTAACTATATATATATGTCATATTGATGAGATTCAACTCATTACTCAGCTGCACCCTAAGCACGAATCCACAGCATAATTTGTTTGGCATAAAGGCAGCCGCTGACCAAGCGTTCTTTCCCTTATTTCATTTTTTATTTCATGTGTAACTCCTGAACAAACAGAATGTCAACACGTTTCTGCTGATGCATTCTACTGGACACTCCCCAAATCCAAAAAACCACCTCACATACATTGTTAGTCCTTCATCAGTTATTCCAGCTACAGTGTTGGAAATATCGGTTCTGCTATATTGTAGTGTGAAAAGTAATATGGTTGACAATCCTATTATTCCTTTTCTCTCTGTATTATTCACAATTCTATTATTCCAAATGTCTTAATGTTGTTCACATAATGCAATCCATTTTAAATCAAACACATAGATTAGATTGATGGAACATATTTGATTCTTATGCACAAATCGGTAAAGATGTCCCTTTTAACTGCCAATATTAAAAGTCTCTGCTGTGCATATGAAGTTTCATTAAAGTGACATGTGGATATACATATACCTAATTTGGAATACCAAAGTATATTAAATGTAAAGCACAGTATAATAAAGACGTTTATATTGACTACCAATAAATACAGTCTATACTTTGCATTCAAAGTGTGACATATTCATAAATATCATGATTTTGGACAAACATTTATGAAGATGGATAATCAATAATACAATCCTAGTACTTAGATATCGACATCCACCCGCCTGTGATCACATATTGTTACAGTCAGTATCAAATAGCTTACGTCAATATTCCATAATTAAAGTGACATGTGCTGTGCAAACTGCAATTTGTGCAAGATGAGTAAATTCTGCATACATATGTCTATTTGCACATCCTCCCCTCTATGATCTCATATTGTATCAGTTGGTATCAAATGACTTATTCCATAATTAAAGTGACGTGCTGTGCAAACTGCAATATTTGCAAATTATATAAACTTTCCATATATATGTATTTGCACTAAGTATAAATAACTTGAGCTACAACTCTAATCTCATTCACTCCATCAAACTATTATTAGTTCCATACACTTATATTTATTCAGAGGGGACAGAACCTAAAAAAAAATAAAAAAAATAACATATGCTACTAAGCTAAATTCTACTAATATTGTCTCTGATATGTACGTGAAATGTGGCATAGTTATTGTGCAACATTCCTAATGGCACTGGCCACATGTTGTGTATGGTGCAAATTAGTGCAAAAAATGCTGTATACGTCTACTTTCTCTCCATGTGACATCATCCTATTGTACAGAATTGTCAACATATTTTCTTCCAAAAGTAGCACTAGACAATATAAACAGACATCGGACTCAAATAACACTCATGTGCATGCAGTCACCTACACTGCAAATAAAACCATGCATATATAAATTGCTTCAACCATCAAATGTCACAGTTAGTTCTTCCTTCCCATAAATGTGGTTCGCTGTCATATCAACAGAAGGACATCCTGCATGGATCATAAGTCATTACAGATATATGAATGGAACAGGTCCCTCAAATGGGAACATTAGATCTTCAACTGTTTTTATCTGATATCCCCTACTTCTATACCATCTTTCCATCCTCTATGAATGCACATGTAATTCTGCATCCAAATTATGTCCCCAGGGCTTCTCTGAGCCCAATGTTAAAATCATTTTGCATTCCATTCGTCTTAGTTTTAATGTTCTATCCCCCATCCTGGGATTTAGCTTTATTTGTTTGATTCCATAGAAGGTCAGACTACTACAATCCCCTTTATGGACATCTCAGAAATGGTTTGCTAGTGGATAAGCTCTATCTTGATTTTCAATTGCTCTAAGATGTTGCAAACATCTGATCTTCAATTTATGAATTGTACATCCCACATATTTTTCTGACAACCACATTGGATAATATAAATTACAAAATCAGTTTCAAAAGTGATTCTCTCTGTGATGGAACGCCTTTTCCCTCAAATGTCTCAAAGGTTTGCATATTTGCAGGCTGTAAAGTGACCACAACCCCAGAAGCCCAAACACTTCTTTGTCAACCATGATGTCTTCCTTTTTTTACAAACAGACTCTTATTTAGCAAGTCTCCCAATGAGCTAACTTTCCGATAAGTGATCTGAGGGTGCTGGCCAATCTTAATTTTAATGTGTTGATCTTGTTGCAGGACATGCCAGTTACGATTTAAAATACCTTTAAATGCTTGATGTGGACAACTATATCCCAATAAGAGTCTAGGTTGGGACATACAATTGTCTTTCTGTTCCCTGGGGGTACTGATGTTTAAAAAGCAGAACCTCCCTTTTCTTACATTTTACCCTATTGTTTGCATCTGTAAGAACTTGCTGTGGGTGCCCTCTCTCCAGAAATCGCTGCATCTTCACCAATATTTCATTCTCAAATTTCAGGTCACTGGAGCAGACTCTGCGAGCCTGCAAGAACTGACTATATAGAATGCTCCATTTTACAGCCTTCGGATGCCCACTGTTGCAATGTACAATTGAGTTGCATGCTGTTGGTTTGCGAAACACAGATGCTTCTAATTTCTCATCGCTCACCTCAAACAAACATCCAGAAACTCAATTTTACTTCTGTTCCATGTTGTTAATAGGAGAATTTTTAAGTTATTTTCATTCAATTACTCAATGTATTCCTGTAGTGCAGTCTCATGTCCATCCCATATGAGGAAAAAGTAATTCATGAATTACACCCATAGCACTACTTTCTTCATACAGAAACTTAGGGCCATATTTATACTTTTCGACGCAGTTTTGCGTAAAAAATAATACCGCCGGCTAACGCCATTTTGGTGCGCCGTGCGGGCGCCAAATTTGTACTTTGACGCACGGCGGTGCAAACCACCGGTGGGAGTCATTTATTTTTACGCACACCCCAGCGTCAAGTTTTAAAGCAAAATGCTGTTAACGCAGCGTAAATGACTGTGGGTCGATTTACGACCCCGCAAACCAAATCCCAGCTGAGTTATGGCATTTTCTTTATTGCATCGTCATGTGTGTGGCAAAATCAGCACCAGTGCGATTCCCATTCAGCACCACAGACAGCCAGAACAACTCTGCACCCGGATGCCACGAGCCAGGTAAAACTGAACTGAATGTCGCGCCCTGGTCCTAGGACCAGCACAACCTTAACCTTGTAATGATTCTACACAGCTCAACTTCCATGTAGTCTTTTGCCACTAGTGGTTTTTCTTGATAGACTTCAACGTAACATTTAAATGCCTGTTTTACTGTGATTTAATTTTGCTTCTAAAATCTATAACTGCAGTGGTACTAAATTAAGATAAAAATAAGCTCTATTTTTATAAATTGGTGTTGCATTTCTTTTGAGTCATGTCAATTACTTATCCTCAATGTTTTTTTTGTCCTCATTTGCTTAACCCCATAGTCTGAACATCCAGCAAACGAACCACCAGGAATAGATTCCTTCCAATTTGTTCGCCATATGGAACTATCAGATCAGATTAGATCAGAGAGAGTCCATGTCTTAGGGCTGGGTTAACCCTCTGGAACACTGTGGTACCTTGTTCCTTTGGACGCAAACATGTATAATCATAGGACAGGCACTATTTCCCTGCAAACCAATTGATTAGTGGGCCCCAGAACTCACACCTCTTCCCACTGCGCCCCTTCCCCTCAGTGTCACACATTAAATTATACATTAAGGAATCTTTCCATTCCACAAACATTGGGGAAGTGTGGCTGGTCTGTTTCCTACATATGTCTCTTCTAGCCAGCAGTATCACATAAAACAGAAACTTGGCACTGTCCTTTTTGACCCTATCTCCCTGTGTACAGCCAAAGATAATCAGAGAAGCAGTTATCCTATACTTAGTGGATGGTGTCTTATTAATACAGTCACCAACCTCTGTCCAAAACCGGCTTAGACAAGGACACTCCACGAACATTTGCAAATCATCTGAAGATTCCAGACCACATTTCCGACAACTAACCTCATTCCCGGACTTTACTCTTGTTAACATTCTGGGGGCCCAAAAAACCCTGTGGATTGAAAACAGATGATTCCTTCTTAAACACGCTGGTTTGACTGTAGAATAGAACAATGCCATAGATATTTGCCATAACTCTGTTATCTGTACTCCTGGGAGATGATCTTTCCAGATGTCCTCTGGCATAAGAAATTCTCCATCTATCGTATCCAAGAGAGTCCAATACCAACTCGATAGTTCTTTTTTGTTCATATCGCCCTTCTGAAGTAGGCTTTTCTACTGCGTTAGAACCACCCACTCCCCCTCTGCTCTCTTTCACTCAACTCCTTATTTGGATATATTTAAATTTAGAAAAGTTTCCTCCTGTGTCTCTAACAAGATCTTCATATGGAATAAAACCCTCCACTGTACACAATTGGCCCCATTGCAGGAACCCACCCTCCCTCAGAGAAACAGCTAACACATCTTTGGTCCATTCTGCCGAATCCGGTGAGTTCCACATAGGGGCGTGTTTGCTGTAATACAGTAAATTTGTGGCCTTCTCACCTCGTACCATACTTTTGCTGCATCAAACAGTACTCTGAGCCTCACTTTCTCAAAAATGTTTGGATCTCCAAATTTGTACAAAAAACCCACCTCCACAACCTCCTCAAATTTCAACATAACATTTAGAATCAGCCCCAGTACCAAGGGTGTGCACCCACCAAAAGTCCTCTTTATATTTTTAATAAAGGTTGCCCATGCATAGAGTTGTAAATCCTTTAGTGCTAGTCCACCTTTCTCTCTCCTCCGCCTCAACTTCTTCCATGCTATACGTGCTCCCCTATTGCCCCATATAAAGCTACTAATTTTACTGTGGAATGTATCCATCGGTAGGATCATCATTTTAACCAAATTGGCCCTACCTGTAATAGTCAGAGGTAAATTAGCCCAACTCTTCATCTACTTACAGGACTCGGTCATAACTCATTCAAGATTCCATTCTGCGATCTTCCCCACCTCACGTGTTATCGTAGTGCCCAAATATTTCAACTCTCTGCTAACCTTTACACTCCCCTCTGGCATATCCTCAGGCATATTCCAAGACATAACTTCCATTTTATCTTTATTCACCACAGACCACGCTATTCCCCCAAATTCCATTATCAGGTCATCCAAAACAGGCAAGGATTGCTTTAAATTACTTGTATAGACCATCAAGTCGTCTGAATATAGGGCTACCTTCCTATACCAACCCCGCATTGAAATGGGAGCATCATCAACTCCCTTCTAATTTTACAAGCCAGGGGTTCTATATATAAGTTAAATAATAGGGGGGATAACGGGCATCCTTGTCTAGTTCCCCTCCCAATCATTAAAGGGTGAGTTAGGACGCCATTGACCAATATTCTTGCCATTGGGTTCTGATATATCAGCCTCAATATCCTTATAAGCCTTCTCCCCAGATTAAGAGACTCACAAAGAGTCATCAGGTAAGTCCAATTCACCATATCAAATGCCTTGGCAGCATCAATCATCACCACCACTAAAGGGAATTTACATGTACTTGCCAAACCTATTGCCCCTATCAGACCTTGAATTAGCTCATGTAGGTATCTGCCTTTTATAAACCCCTTTTGATCTACATGGATCAATTTCTCCAGCACCATACCTAATCTTTTCACCAAAATTGTAGCAAACATTTTATAATCACAATTCAATAAAGAGATTGGCCTATATGAAGCACACCCTGTGGGATCTTTTCCCGGCTTTAATATTAAGGTAATCGTTGCCTCCCTCCAAGAGGGAGGCATTGCTGCCCCTTCCATGCAGATGCCATCACATAACCCTACGAGGACGTTAGTTATGCTATCGCCCAAAATTTTATAAACTTCAAGGGGTAGACCATCTGGACCTGGTGCCTCCCAGATTTTCCAGAACAGATCACATCTTCCACTTCACCTTGACTACTTCATTTGTTCAGAATTTCTCTATCCTCATCCCACAGGATAGTAAACTCTTCTCCTTTCAACCAATACTGAACACACCCTGGAGTTATATCTGCCCTCTCTGAGCAGAGATCTTGAAAGTAATCTCGAAAGGCCTCTCCTATTTCCTCATTCCCGCTGCAGATTTCCCCTATATTGTTACCCTGAATTTCTCCCACCTTATTTCTCACCTGCTTTGATTTTATTTGCCAAGGTAATATTTTCACACAATTTTCTCCATATTCAAAATAAATTTTTCCTATTAGCTTCACATCTTTCTGTAACTCTATCATCTAATTCAGCTACGAGTTCAATTCGAGATTCTTGAAGAACCTTAGCTAATCTTTCCAAATTTTCCTACTGACCCTTTTGACTTATCAACTCCTTTTCAACTGATTGTATACATTCTTCCAGGATGCTAAATTTGTTCATATATGTTTTCCTCTTGAAAGAAGCTGCTTTAATAAATCTACCTCTCAAAAAGGCTTTTAAAGCATCCAAAATCATCTATGGTGATGACAAACCAGCATGTAATTTAAATAATTCTTCTGTATCCTTTTTCAAACCTACCACAATAGTTAATCTCTGCCGAGTGATCTGATAGGTGCACTCCAACATGGAAAATATTTTCAACACTCTCTCAACCTCCCATCTACCAACACTTAATCCTATCATCTCCCTCCAAATATCATGCACCCCAAAGTGGGACATCATATTAATCAGCTGAGATTGCATCTTCTCGTTCATTTTTTACCTACTCCCTTTTGACCTATCTAAATCATAGTTTAGTACTGTATTAAAGTCTTCTGCCCAAATTATGGGGTCTGTGTATTGTAGCAGATGATGAAACAAGTCTCGCAAGGGCTGAACATAGTCCCTGTTCGGACCACAATAGCCCACTTAAATAAACACCTGATTGAAAGCTTGCAACTTCACTATTACCCACCTACCAGCTTTATCTACTGGTCCTCCTTGGAAAGAAATTTCTGGGTGATTTTTGACTATTGTAGCCACCCCTTTACTACCCCCGGCCTGTGTGGACCTTAGTGTATGTTTGATCCATTGATGTGGCTTAAACAACTTGATACACTCCTCGTTAGATAGGTGTGTTTCTTGCAAAATGATCATCATAGCTTGGGCCTCCCTAAAATACTGTATTAGCCTCTTCTGCCTGCCCCTTACCCTTAAGCCATTAACATTCCAGGATAAAAGCCTCAATTCATTGCCCTTCATTTTCATTTTTAGCTTCACTCATAGTCTGCCCATCATCCCTTGAGGTTGACAAAAGATCATCAATTGTATCACATACATTTGATTGAGGACCAAAACTTTTAGTTTTTTTCCCCCATGCACCCCACCTTGTGCACCCTTCTGCCCTCCCGACCCCCACTCCTCCCTACAATCCCTCACTCCCACCTCCATTCCCCTCAGAGAACCCACCCTATCTCCTATCTAGGCGAAGCCGCCCTAGGAGGCTCCTCCCAGTCCATAAGAATCAGCAATAAGAATACCGTACTCCTTAACCCGATAAATGATAATCCTTGTCCATGTTCTCTCCCTCCAAAATTACTTATCATCAATGTTGGTGCTCTGAAATAGTTAACACATGCTCCTCCAGTAAAGCCTGACTGCTGTTTGCCACTGTACCAGGACTGAACTAAAGATTTATCAGTATGAATCCAAGGATAATTTCAGGATATTGTGAGAGTATTACATGCTGAGGACTAGCTCCCTGACTACATAATACTCGACTTTCCTAGTAATTATATATATATATATATATATATATATATATATATATATATATATATTATGTCACATTGATGAGATTCAACTCCTTACTCAGCTGCACCCCAAGCACGAATCCACAGCATAATTTGTTTGGCATAAAGGCAACCCGTTCTTTCCCTTATTTCATTTTTATTTCATGTGTAACTCCTGAACAAACAGAATGGCAACATGTTTCTGCTGATGCCTTCTACTGGACACTCCCCAAATTCAAACAACCACCGCATATACATTGTTAGTCCTTCATCAGTTATTCCAGCTACAGTGTTGGAAATATCGGTTCTGCTATATTGTAGTGTGAAAAGTAATATGGTTGACAATCCTATTATTCCTTTTCTCTTGGTATTATTCACAATTCTATGTCTTAATGTTATTCACATAATGCAATCCATTTTAAATCAAACACATGGATTAAATTGATGGAACATATTTGATTCTTATGCACAAATCGGTAAAGATGTCTATTTTAACTGCCAATATTAAAAGTCTCTGCTGTGCATATGAAGTTTCAAGAAAGTGACATGTGGATATACATACACCTAATTTGGAATACCAAAGTATATTAAATGTAAAGCACAGTGTAATAAAAGTCTCTGCTGTGCATATGAAGTTTCAATAAAGTGACATGTGGATATACATATACCTAATTTGGAATACCAAAGTATATTAAATGTAAAGCACAGTATAATAAAGACGTCTATATAGACTACCAATAAATACAGTCTATACTTTGATTTCAAAGTGTGACATATGCATATATATCATGATTTTGGACAAACATTTATGAAGATAGATAATCAATAATACAATTCTAATACTTAGATAGAGACATCCGCCTGCCTGTAATCACATATTGTATCAGTCAGTATCAAATAGCTTACGTCAATATTCCATAATTAAAGTGACATGTGCTGTGCAAACTGCAATCTGTGCAAGATGAGTAAATTCTGCATACATATGTCTATTTACACATCCTCCCCTCTATGATCTCAAATTTTAAAAGTTGGTATCAAATGACTTATTCCATAATTAAAGTGACATGTGCTGTGCAAACTGCAATATGTGCAAAATGTATAAACTTTACATATATCTGTAGTTGCACTAAGTATAAATAACTCCAGCTACAACTCTAATCTCATTCACTCCATCTAACTATCATTAGCTCCATACGCTTATATTTATTCAGAGGGGACAGAACCTAAAAAAAAAAAAAATAACATATGCTACTAAGCTAAATTCTACTAATAATGTCTCTGATATGTATATGAAATGTGGCATAGGTATTGTGCAACATTCCTAATGGCACTGGCCACATGTTGTGTATGGTGCAAATTAGTGCAAAAAATGCTGTATACGTCTACTTTCTCTCCATGTGACATCATCCTATTGTACAGAATTGTCAACATATTTTCTTCCAAAAGTAGCACTAGACAATATAAACAGACATCGGACTCAAATAACACTCATGTGCATGCAGTCACCTACACTGCAAATAAAACCATGCATATATAAATTGCTTCAACCATCAAATGTCACAGTTAGTTCTTCCTTCCCATAAATGTGGTTCGCTGTCATATCAACAGAAGGACATCCTGCATGGATCATAAGTCATTACAGATATATGAATGGAACAGGTCCCTCAAATGGGAACATTAGATCTTCAACTGTTTTTATCTGATATCCCCTACTTCTATACCATCTTTCCATCCTCTATGAATGCACATGTAATTCTGCATCCAAATTATGTCCCCAGGGCTTCTCTGAGCCCAACGTTAAAATCATTTTGCATTCCATTCGTCTTAGTTTTAATGTTCTATCCCCCATCCTGGGATTTAGCTTTATTTGTTTGATTCCATAGAAGGTCAGACTACTACAATCCCCTTCATGGACATCTCAGAAATGGTTTGCTAGTGGATAAGCTCTATCTTGATTTTCAATTGCTCTAAGATGTTGCAAACATGTGATCTTCAATTTATGAATTGTACATCCCACATATTTTTCTGACAACCACATTGGATAATATAAATTACAAAATCAGTTTCAAAAGTGATTCTCTCTGTGATGGAACACCTTTTCCCTCAAATGTCTCAAAGGTTTGCATATTTGCAGGCTGTACAGTGACCACAACCCCAGAAGCCCAAACACTTCTTTGTCAACCATGATGTCTTCCTTTTTTTACAAACAGACTCTTATTTAGCAAGTCTCCCAATGAGCTAACTTTCCGATAAGTGATCTGAGGGTGCTGGCCAATCTTAATTTTAATGTGTTGATCTTGTTGCAGGACATGCCAGTTACGATTTAAAATACCTTTAAATGCTTGATGTTGACAACTATATCCCAATAAGAGTCTAGGTTGGGACATACAATTGTCTTTCTGTTCCCTGGGGGTACTGATGTTTAAAAAGCAGAACCTCCCTTTTCTTACATTTTACCCTATTGTTTGCATCTGTAAGAACTTGCTGTGGGTGCCCTCTCTCCAGAAATCGCTGCATCTTCACCAATATTTCATTCTCAAATTTCAGGTCACTGGAGCAGACTCTGCGAGCCTGCAAGAACTGACTATATAGAATGCTCCATTTTACAGCCTTCGGATGCCCACTGTTGCAATGTACAATTGAGTTGCATGCTGTTGGTTTGCGAAACACAGATGCTTCCAATTTCTCATCGCTCACCTCAAACAAACATCCAGAAACTCAATTTTACTTCTGTTCCATGTTGTTAATAGGAGAATTTTTAAGTTATTTTCATTCAATTACTCAATGTATTCCTGTAGTGCAGTCTCATGTCCATCCCATATGAGGAAAAAGTAATTCATGAATTACACCCATAGCACTACTTTCTTCATATAGAAACTTAGGGCCATATTTATACTTTTCGACGCAGTTTTGCGTAAAAAATAATACCGCCGGCTAACGCCATTTTGGTGCGCCGTGCGGGCGCCAAATTTGTACTTTGACGCACGGCGGTGCAAACCACCGGTGGGAGTCATTTATTTTTACGCACACCCCAGCGTCAAGTTTTAAAGCAAAATGCTGTTAACGCAGCGTAAATGACTGTGGGTCGATTTACGACCCCGCAAACCGGATATGCGCTGTTTTTTGATGCAATAGCGTAAAAAAAAAACACGAACACTGCCATTTCAGCAGAGGAGAGCCAAAATGGAACCCAGATGCCACTACAGACCCCAGGAAGATGACAACAGACCGGGAGCCAGCCAGGAGGACCCACACAAGAACCAGGACACTTTTATGAAGAAAAGAAAGTGTTGCTTCAGTGCAGATGAGCAGGAAATTCTGGTTAAAGAGGTGACGGAACACCAGCACCAACTGTTTGTCACCTCTAAATTGCCAATTAGTAGGAGAGAGGGATGACATGGGGGCATGGCCTGCACAGACAGAAGCTGGGGCACACCATTACACTACACCAACAACAGTCCCATGGGGGCATGCTGCCATGCCAACGATGGAGCAAAGGGAAAGCCACGCCAGGAGGGAAGGGCACAACGTCAAACTGACATCCAGGCACACGTCAGCCACCATCCCCCTACATTAACATCAATAACCTCTAGCCATACCAACAACTGGAATGTAACTGCGACAACAGTTGCCACTACCACCTCCGCTCTGTGTGCAGCTCAAGTAGCCAATGGCAGTAACCTCCCCATGGATCATACACACCTAAATTAGAGGGTTGAGGAAGACAACTTCAAAAATCCCCTGAAAAAAGACAAAGGCCCCAGTACTGTCAAATGTCAATGTCCATAGTTGTTGCAAACATCAGCCAATGTCAACACTAGGAGCTACACAGCTCAAAGGACATACCCATGCTGCATATGTCAGGGTCCGTCCTGTGCCTGGGTCACAATGTAACATCCCAAATGTCATACTGCTCAGACAACAGCATTGAGGGGGAGGACACATGTAACTGGTCACTGAAATACACCTGCACAGTCAGAGGAGGAAATAGGACACTGCTACGATTATCAGGGCAATCCATTGTACCACACATTCCCAACATCAGCTGTACACATTACCAATGCCAACATCCATATCGTGCCATAACATTGCTATGCATAGGATACGCTACATGTCAACTACATTTAAGTGAATGTGAAAGATCAGAGACTGGGGCAGGTCCAGATTGTCAAGTGTGCTGCCAGTGCATTCAGAACACCCACAGCCAGTGAAAGGTCTCACCATGAGAATGGATGTAGACGGAGGGTTGAGTAGGACAAGAAGGTGGCAATTCACTATTTGGCCTAAACCAACACCTAGAAGAGATGATGCCGACAAGTCTAATAACTTAATACCATACATGTGACATGCAGGTGGGCCATAGGCCTGGGATAATGCCCATCTGAAAGACTGGAGCAATAAACACGAAACAAGATCACAATGTGAATTCATCACAAGGCAGGCATGTCACATCACTAATGCCACAACACACACACACACTAATTGTACCCCGTTCCATTGCAGAGGACAATGGATCTCCTGCGGCTATGCCTGTCCCAGAGTACCCTGATGACATGGATGACAAGCTGATAAATAATCCCCAGGAGACCATCCAAGAGGTCCTTGAATCCCTCCAGACCTCACCTTCAGTCACAAGGAGGAGCACATAACAAGCAGCCATCGCATAAGATCCACCCACCACCCCAATTGTGAGACCTGCCAGATCCAATACAGCTGAGGACTCAGACGACACAGGCACCAGCTTTGAGAGAACTGTAGTTGGGGTACAGCGGGAGCTGGCCAATAAGGTACGGGTGGTGATGCAAACTATGGCAGCCAGCCTAGAGGGGGTGCGTTCGTGCATGATGTCATCTGCACATCAGGCAGCAGCTATGTAAGCCCTAACATCCATCCTGCAAGGACTACAAGAAACTGACAAGGAATTCAACACTGCAGTAAGGGAGTTGCCACAACACCTCGCACCCCAAACCTTCCACTTCATGCACAAATGCAATCATGACCCCCTCAGGGCCGACCTGGCTACCTACCATCGTGATGTGGCTGCTATTCTTAAGAATCAGCAGATCCTCCTTGCAGCAGTACTGCCCTTAAGACCTTCACAGGTAGCAGGGACTGGGATGTCTGACTCCACGTCTTCTAACACTGAGGTGTGTGTTGCCCCTTCACAACCACCACCACCAAGAACAGAGGAGGCAAAACACACATCAGATGAAGAAGACAAGAAACAGATCACATCCACACGGAAAAGTACCCGGAAGCACTAGTCCCTGCCATATGGCCAACTATTACCAAGGTCCTGCACCTTGTAACATGCCAGTCTTACAACAACTCTACTTAATGACTGTTCTGCTTACCACTGTATCTCTTGTCAGCCCGCCCAGTGATTGTCTCTCTCTTACTCATTGGCAAATCCTGTCCCTCTGCACTGTCTGAAACATCACCCCAGCATGTCAAAAGCATTTCCGTAACCCTTTGTGTAGGATCACAATGTAAGATGTCACTCTAATGGACTCACAATCATGGACAATGTACATATACCACTACAACACTTTTCAATAAATTGCACTTACACAACAAATCTGTCTCTGGGTAATGTGACATATCAACTGTGCAGTAGATAACTGAAATGGGCCTACTGCCAAATAACGTAGCTTGTCAATACAACTGTCCTGATATTATGTAGTCAGATAATTCTGCACAGTGCCCATGATTGCATCATACTCTGCCCATCCTGAGGGACATATCTGATGAAGTGAGAAACCATACACCATCATGCTGTGTTGGACAGAATGATGCTTCCTCAAGGGATATCTAAGTCATCAAATAGTGGCCTCAAAATGTTGTCACCATGCAATATTAACAAATATAACAGTGCACACAAATCTAAGCAAACACTACAAAAACTGCATGAATGAAGCTGTCTGAGTTTACATACAAATAGGTACTCATGCTGAACTGTGTCACAAATGACGTATGTGAGTCATGAAGACAAGAATACAAGAGTGCCTAAGAGAACTCATCTTATAAGGGTGTCCTTGATCATCACACTGAAGTCAGACCTAAAACTGTTCACCCAATACCAAGTCTGGAAGCACTGTTTGTGACTTATAAAACATACTTATCGACAGAAACACATTGGGATCCATATTAACTGTGATTGGTGGTTGCAACGGATGGTGGAAACTTTGCAAGGTAGCTCTGGAATAGCTGCCAATCCTACAGCTCAGTTGGGATTTGTTTGTAGCATAGGACACAAATGTAATAGAACAACATTCATGTATACTAATTCCAAGCCCATGATCAAGTAGCATTTAACATATACTGTTAAGAGTTAACTATCTATTTATTAAATGCTAATCACAGAAGAGGAAACTGAGAGAAAAGTCTTACTTACCCTAATCTACCCTGACTACTCATTACCCACAACTGTCCCTAACTAACCTACTAAACTTACTTATCAGATGTAACGAAACGTTCTAAACATCCACCCCCCACCTCCTTTATGAGACGGGACACATGGAGGACAACACATGCTAACCTAAACACATACTATCCTATACTAAACAAATATATATTTTTTTGTATAATTTTTATTTTTATTTTTTATTAAACACAGAAGAACCCCAACATAGCCCCCCACCCACCACCCACACACGTAATAAGTAAAAACAGAAATAATCAGGAACCCCCACCCACTAACACTAACTAAACTAACAACCTATACTAACCTAACACTGAGCCCCTAAGCCCACTAAGTATGAGAACAAGGAAAGAGGAGGGACGGGAGGGAATCATGTCCATATCAAAAAGTCTACAGATTGGCCCTCCGGAGGGTCCTCTTTATGGACTTCACACAATGGTAATGTGGCGAACATCCTGGCTCAGATGGCTTAACTTTCGCAACACACGGTCCATCTTCCGTTCCATGTTGTGGAATGCTACAAGGTCAACAGATGGAGCTGGGGCAGTCTGGGTACTGGTGGAGGAGGTCTGTGTGTATGTGGAGCCAAGGCCAGTGGGCTGTCCTGCACCTGTAGCAATGCCCAGCATTGGGCCTGGAAGTCCAGCAGATGTAGGGACAACAGTCCCAGCTGTGGGTGGGGCCACCTGGCTTGAAGTGGTGGTTGTGTTGGTGGTGGCTGAGGTGTGCAAAGTAGGGCCACCCTGTGGGAAGGCCCTCCATGCCCCGGCGGCCCGTTCATGGCGGTATCGACGGGCCATCCTCCTGAACCCCGACTCCACCAGCAGGATGTGCTGGTATCTCATGGCCCGCCGCTGGAATTCACAGACCTGGTCTGGAGTCATGTTTGCAGCTGTAAAGACAAATGCAAATAATCTACATTAGGAACTGCATTGTGTGAAATGGCACAAGAAGTCAATCAGACAATACATGCACAGTACTTGTAACAGCTCATATCACAATACAGATCATTGAATGTCCCTGAGTAAGTACATGGAAGGCCAGCCTACAAAGGTCACATCACACATAGCACATCCAAAACCTACTAGATGGGTAACAACTGGCATTGACTTGCCATCTGAGTTCTGACAGTTATCAGCTAACGATCATGCTGCATATCCTCCGCCAATACCTGTGCTACAAATGTCAGTGAACGGAATGCAAAACTAAAGCCACATGGTCTGCAGGTTGTAACAGGACTTGATAGTATAGTACCCATGTGCCAAACCTGAGTGTGTATACTAGGTTCTGACCAAACAGTCCCTTATTCACATGTATGTGTAACATACTGGTAGCATCAGTCCTAGGTACCCTATTTACAAACCCATGCCTGTGTTTGAGGGTGGGTGGGGTGGATAAACAACTATCAATTCCAAACAACATGGACACCGAGGAGTGTATATAAAATTCCACACATGTTTGGCTCTACACACACACCACAGGTAAGGTCTATCAACAATTAGGAGTCTGCAAACCCTAGACCAATCATAGCGCCACACATGTCAGGAAATGCTGAGCTTGGTACACAACAAATACTTCCAGTGAGGCATGACTTACATCAGACACAGAGTTGCAAGAACACCCATGATCATGATTAGCATGCACACCTAGGCCATTGCACTCAAGTTCCACATACCTGTAGCACTACATGTGGAAGTACATGCTGCTAGGAAGTTCTACCTACAGTTTAATAAGCACCTTGGTAAATAGGGAAGCAGAAGTCTATTGGAAAGCAATTTGCTGTACCAATCTTGGAGAATGTGGGTCTGACAGGCTGACTAAATCTGAGCTGACTTCCAGTGCGACTCTTGGTGATACAAGTGTCATCCACATGACTCACCCCAGTACTGTGGTACCTACAGGAATGGCCTACAATCCCTAGATAATACAATAGAATACGCATTGGCCAACTCAAAACACTTGAGAAACTGAAATCCCACTCCTGGAACAAGACAAATGATTGCCCAACGCATCACACCTTGCTATGCGTTCAACACACAGGAGTCCATAACCAGCAAACACAACACATAACAGACATATCAACACTTACTGGAGTGGTCGGGATCCTCAAATGTAGCCACCTCTCCCACATTGTAGGGTGCCGGTCCACCTGTAAGGCATGGCAGGAAGAAATGTGCTCAGAATCTGTGCACTGACCAACAATTTCATAAACATATACAATGTGTAGGCTGAATAAGGAAATGGCAGCCATTCAGACATGATGATACTGCATCTGATAAATCACGACCTACTTGTAAATAGCATGGATCTCCTGTGACAGTTACACACATATCTGCACACATGCAGTGGCCCTAACTATCATGTGGTGACAAACATGCCCCGTCATTAGTGACCAGAAAAAAATATGGAGTGTAATCGTCTCATCATGTGCATCCAAGAGAGACATCCAAAGCCTGGTTACTTGAGGACTGCATTACCAGTCAAACAGCCTATCTGGCCATGACACATTTATTACACATAGGTACAATGTACAGAGGGACAGGGACTTTTGTAAGCCCTCATGTTGTTACAGTTTCTTCATTTGATGTGGCCCAGCTATGGTGATTTGCACCAACCATGGAGATGAGAACCCATGTGCACACCTTTGGACTGCCATCCCTAATTGGAATGTGGCACAACTAACTCCAAAAACCATTCTAAGATGATAGCTATGGGCACCTTACACCTTTTTACGATGTTTTCAAATCCGGATCTGACATGTATCCAAAAAGATAAAGGACCACAATAATCCCTAACATTCATAGAACTTCTGTGAACGCTTTCCTTCCACACTCACCAGACTCACATGAGACATATGTCTGGGCCACTTTGCTATCATCAATTGACGTGAAGCCAGCACTCATTTTCTGCATCATATAGTGATTCTAAAGTCAGTTTAGCTATTGCGTCAACAAAGTTAGCCAATATGTTAGTACATCTTTACTTCTCTGGCAAATGTGGCCTATATAGACATGATAGGCTCCTATTTTATTTGGTTGTCTGACACAAAGGCAGCACCAATTTACTTAATGGAACAGTATCCTGTAAGTTTGCTGAGCACGTGCTACCTGACAGCTAGCAATTGTGATCCTTCCCATAGTGCATCAATTACCCAGTATGTTTCCCCAGCATTACACACAGTCAGCAACTTAGCTGGCAGATATTGTACAAATCATCTGATGTCACTACAGAGCATTCAATTGTGCACATTTACATAATTTGTACTCACCAACAGTGCCACCAATCACGATTCCCAGGTGGTCCAAGAGATCCTGCTCCCTGGTGATGAGGTCAGCCCACCGGTGCTTCAGCTGGTGGTCACTCCTCTGGCTGGCATACACATGCTGCAGGTGATGCAGCACCTTTCCCCACCGGATTCTGCGCGCCTCGGTGTGATACCCCTGTATCACCCTGCCCCCTGCCTCGATCATCAGTGGCAAGAAATGACACACAAGCCATATGAAGCCCCCCAACTCCTCCTCACCCATCCTGCCAAGACGTGGTCTACCAGACATTGTATAAATGTGAAAGGGAATAGGGGTAAAAGAAATAGAAAGGGGAAAAAGGCTGAAAGTAGGGGTACAAATACAGAAGAAAAGTAAACTTAACCACTAAAAGAGCTCAACTATCCCCAAACTACCACTACCCACAACAGACACCCACAAACAACAAAAACACTAGAAAAATGTACAAATGGACACAAAACACAGTAGGACAGTATACAACAACAATATTTATTTCACAAATTGGCAATAGAGACAGCACACAGGACACAAAAGCACAAAATCAATGGACACCACTCTCAACACAGCCACACAGTCTAGAAGAATCACAGACTGCAAAGTGAAAGTGAAAGTACACCCACTGTACATGATCTGTAAACAGGATATCCTATTACATCACTTCCTGAATAAAATGTCTGCCCTTTTTTGTGTAATGTGTCATATTTTTTTTCACGCATACAGTCTGTGCGTGAAAATTAGCCCGCATCCAAATAATAGTAAATAGCCTGTACAATTATATGGATGCGGCCTAATTTTCACCTCTGTGCGTCAAAACAATTACGCAAATTCTGTATTGGTGTACAAAAAATGACGCATAACTCTAGCAACGTCAAATTTTCAGAGCATGGACTGGTTTTGGGCTTTTTTTCTGTTTTTATGTTATGTTACATTTGGGACTCATCAGAGATAGGCTGATGGCACCCACTATAGTGTTGATGGTGCATGTTCACATGTGTATACTGCAGCGGACCATGATTCGCTACTTCCTTCACAGTATTTTAACGGTTGGCTGACACACTAGATGGCCATATGTGTGGCCTACATATATGTATTTCACAAATTGGGCATGTTTAGCATCAGGAGAGAATAGCAATGTGACGCACATATGTACAATACCTAAATGCCTTTGGCTCAATGTGTGTGCTGTGGCAACTAATGTATTAGTTGACCAAGTGTGTGTGTATCACATGATGCATTATTGCACATATGCTTGTATGAATGTGAAGTCCATGTGTCCAAACCTTAGATGCAAGTCATTGTGGAAATGAAAGAGTACATGTGTTAGTCATACATGTAGCAACATCCGTTATGTGCACCTAAGATTTAGGGTAACATAGACACCACATATGACAAAGCATGCACCAGATAAATGGCAGACGCTTGTTCATGTCAATGGTCCACATTTTCAACATCTTATGTCCTAGAGTTTTGGAAACAGCTTTCTAGGCACTAGTTGGAAAATCCCCCAGTGGGTCATACACATGCATTGAGGAAGTGGGTACCATATTGTTTGCCCAGACAGACAAAGGTGAACCATAAATGTATGATGACACCACAGTGGAGGTCTTATAACTGAGCCACAACTCTCAAGTGGCTGTGGTGGACCAGCAGACGAGGCAGCACGTGTCCACATTTTTCCAGTGATCAATTGCACATAGGTGTCTTGTTTATGTGCGTGGTCCAATCTTGAGCCTGCATATTTTTTGGGGTGTAATTTGTCACAGTTAGGTCCAGGACTCATCATGAGTGAGTGACAGCTATTCCTGTATCTACTGAGTATCCTTTGTTGATCAATGTGAGTAAAGTGGATGTGGACATAAGAACCTACATGGGGATGGTCCCACCCTGTCACTAAAGACGTGTAATGAGACAGTGAACAGGGCAACCTTGGTGTGCTGAGTGAGATAATGTCTCAGGTGTCATGTTCCGGCAGGTGTCATTACAACATTCGTACACAGGTTAGCCTCTGCAGTTCCCACTGCATCTGGGAACATCATAGCCTCTGTGCTGATTATTCTTGCAGCTATTGATCACACACGGCCCATCAATATGTTGTGAGAAATGTAATTCTGTGTGTGAAATGTCAGGGTCCTGACATGTGTGGATTTTTCATGGACATTATCAGAGGTTGCTGGTTTTGCTGAATGCCCCGTACCCAATCCCTGCATTCGGCCCTGGAACACTGTCACACTTTGTCATTCATGCATAAATGAGACCCAGACAAGGGATGGGCCATGAATTTGGGTTTTCATAGAGGATTTAACTCATATGGTACAGTTAAAAGGCAGATGATGCTATACAATGTATTTGGGTATGCATTGAAGAAGCACATGCCCAAATACCCTCTGATGAATGAGAGGTTTGCTAATGCAAGTGTGGTACATATGTAGACACAGGGATACTTTAGTGTGATGCACAGACAGATGCCAGTCAGGCTGACAGAATGCAGGGTGAATCAGGATCTAGCAATTTGACAAGTTACATAATCAGTGGTCTGACTAAGACTGTTTGGAGGACGAACTAGACAGTTGCCATGTCCAACTGTGTATGTCCTGTGTTTTTGAAGGTGACAAATGAACCCAAGGGCTGTGTTACACAGCTTAATTAGTATCAATGCTTATCGGTGTATTTGACAAAATGACAACTCCTATGCTGTTCCAGGCATCAGCAGGGGCAGTGCTTGTTGAAATGGGTGGTGTGCATTAAGGTGATCACAGTTGTGGGCTGCATCTGTTTCTCACAAGTCCTGTAGGTGAGATTTGCATTCTAATGGCCAACAGACATTTTCACAAGGGAAGCAATCTACAGGTGCTAACAGGGCTTTGAAACTGGAAGCCAGTGTTTTAATTGACCTGACGTCCATGCAGTCAGATGTTCTATGACAATGGTATCCCATAGGACAGGGTGTAGCACACTGGATTGCTATTGACAAGCTGTGTGTGTAGAGGAGGGAATATCAGGGTACACATCTTACTATTCCAGGGACCTCTTCAGACAGGTGGGTTGTGACCAGGTGCATGGGTGTGTCAGGAGTTAGGAAATGGGCTGACATGTACATGGAACGTCATGTGCGCAATGCTGCTCATATGTGTGGCACTTGTGCTGTCTATGTACTGCTTCTATGGAACTCTAGTCACAGATAGTCCTTGCAAATATTGGATGCAGCTGGACTTTCTGCTGTCAAGGGTCTGGTCAGACATTCCTGTTACTGATGCAAAAGCACATCCACTGCCTCATGTATGAGGCTTGTTTTCCCCTTATTGAGTGATTGTGTCTTTGTTGTGTGCCATATGCTGCGTTGAACCATGATTTCAACATGTATGTGTGAAATAGGTGTGGTCCTCTGCTATTGCCTTTCAAAGGTGAAATGTACAGGATATATGTCATTTACAGTGTGTGTGTATGTGACCATTGTATTATACGCATCACATTTGCTCTGGGATTTTTAGTGTCCTAATCGGTATATCAGCAATGCTCCATGAGGCAACTCTCTTATTCTGATAGTTAGGGAGGAAGTTGTGTAAAAATGAATAGCCAAACTATGAGGTGGTGATTATTATAGGTGTTTATTTAAATTAGTTCATAAAGTGGTGATGATTATTTTATTTAAAAGAAATTGTTCATGATATGTTGCCTCCAGCGTAAACCAGCGGCCGTGTTCTGTTGTTCCCCCTCATGTTGCAGGCCACCAACCTCCTCTTCCTGCTCTTCAGGCATGTGTGGCTCGTGTTCCAGGAGGGGAATGTTCCTTTTTATGCAAATGGTGTGCAGAATAGCACATGTTAGGATGATCTTACAGACCATCTCCGGGGAATATAGGAGGCTACCACCAGTGATGTCGAGGCACCGGAACCTTGACTTGAGGATGCCGAAGGTCCTCTCGTCTATGGTGCGTGTCCTCCTATGTGCGTCATTGTAGGCATGCGCGGCTGCTGTACTCGGGTTGCCAATAGGTGTCATTATCCATGGCTGGATGCCATACCCCAGATCAGCTGCAAGAGAAAATGAAGGGGATCATGTTGATGTAGCTAGACCTATTGAAATCACCTTCCATGGCAGTAGTTGTCTTGTGTTGTCTGTGACTCTTTTGTGTTATTATGTTGCATCCTAGACTTGTTGGATGTACCGTCTGCATTGTGTTGTTTCCTTGGTTGAACGAGTGTTTGGCTGCTAACTGGTTGTCAGCAGTATGTTTTGGGATTTGCAGTACAGTGTGCCTTCCCTAGCATTGTGACTTGTGATACAGGTGTCCCTGTGTCTTAACTGGAGGTGAGATGATAGTTCCATACACAGGTTAAATTTGACAGTCATATTAATGTACCCTGGATATCCCATACCTTTAGACTTATGCAATGGATTAATGTAAACGTTATTGAGACACTTACAATTTGCAAGGTGACATTTAGGCAACCCACTCCAAACTTTGTGATCTTTGACGTCTTAACATTAGACTGTACACTAATTTCGGATGTGTGACAGGTTCAATGGTGACCTAAGAAACATGCCTAGCGGTGTAACGACCTCAGTGTGTTCCTGTCGACATGTTGCTGTTGTGGAGAATGTGTTGTGTGTCCTAGAGGGTTATTGTGCAGTGTGTATATAAGTAGGTCTCTGTACTTACCAACAAGTAGTCCATTGCCATACCGTCCATCCTGGAAGTGCTGATTGATGGTAGAGTGTCGGAAGATGAATGCATCATGGACACTCCCAGGATATTTGGCCACGATGTTGGTGATTAATCCTTGGTGATCGACAATGGCCTGCACATTGATGGAATGTGTGTGTTTCCTGTTGCGGTAGAGGTGTTCAGTTGCAGCAGGTGGCACAAGGTGTACCTGTGTGCAGTCGATTGCACCAAGGACGTGTGGGAAGCCACTAATGAGGTAGAACCCCTGTTTTGTTTCCTGCTGCTTTTGCAGTGTGTTAGGGAAGTAGATGTGGTGGGGTGTAAGTCCAATGATGGCATCCAGTACTTTTGGCAAAAAAGGCAGAGAATGATGGCTGTGATATTCCGGCAACCAGGGCACCAGTTGTTTGAAAAGAGCCACTTGCCAGCATGTGAAGTACGGCAAGCAGCTTGGTTTCTGTTGGGATGGTGCGGGGTGACAGCAAGGTGGGTGCCAACTGCGGCTCAATGTTGCGCAGCAGCTGCTGAATGGCCTGCCAGTTCAACCTGTACCTCTGGATGATGTCATGTTCCCTGAGGCCATGAAGTGTTCTGGGGTGGAATATCCTCTCCTGCCTTCTGCGCTGCCTTTGGGGTCCCTGCTGGTGTTGTGGTAGCTGCTGTTGTAGCTGCTGGGCTTTGCGTCTGCGTGTCTACCTTTTGCTGCTCTGCTGCTCTGCTGTTGCTTCTGTGTGTTCTGATTAAATACATTTTTTTTTGCCCCATTTTAACGCCTGCCCTGACGAAGTGTAAAATTTTGATGCAAATCGGGCTGTGCGTCATTTTCCGGCTCTGCCTCCCGGGCGTGTGTCATTTTTGCAACGAAAGCATAAATACGACGCACGCCCGTTTAAGTCATTTTTTGGACAGGAACGCCTACCTTGCATATCATTAACGCAAAGCGGGTTGCCGCATCCAGAAAATGACGCACACTGCAGAATTTTGTCATCCACGGGCTCGGACGTCAAAGTTTAAATACGGGGCAAGGTTTGCGCTGAATGTGTGTCAAAATGTGGGACGCACATTCAGCGCAGACAGCGTATAAATATGGCCCTTAGTTCATCAGACCATGCCACTTCTTTCTTCCACCATCCCATGTAAAGTTTAGTGTAAGTTGGTGCAAATGATGCCCCCATAGTCGTACCTTGTTTTTGAAGACAGTACTCATTATTAGATAGGAAAATATTATGTGTTAGGCAAAATTATAACATGATCATCAACATTTCGGTGTGTTGTGAAAATTCTATGGAAGGTGTTCTCAAAAATGGCTGCATGCTTTTTTGCCAAATAGATATTTGATAGCTGTTGTCACTGAAAAATAGCTGGTTTCGAAAGGAATGCTATCAATCTTGGATAGAAAATCTGTTGTATCCCATAGATAAGATGGAGGTTCAGTGACATAGGGACATAAGTATAACTTGCACCCACACCATGCACTGCTAAATACCCCACAAATAACGGCACTCATGACATCTTTGATAACATCGTTGATAATATCAAAGTAATATTTGACGAAAAAAACTGTGCATGGCGGGGTGCAAGGTTTCATTACCTTAGGGCACAGAGCTATAGTTCCTTGGGATAGCTCTAACTATAACAGGTGATTTTTTAAAGTTTTGTACGTTTAAATTGTGAGCCGAAACCTTTGTTTTTTTTCAGTGAATATCTATATATATCTATATCTATATCTATACATATATATATATATATATATATATATATATATATATATATATATATATATATATATATATATATAAAACTGGCCATTGATAGCGACGCGCCTCTCTGCCGGTGCAGTGTTAGGATTCTGGCCATGGACCCTCAAATATAACATCAAGGAAAAAAGCACCGCACTCCCGGAGGCTGAAATCCGTTCTTTATTGACCACATGAAAGTTTCCAAGCAAACCCCACAACGTGTTTCGACTACAAGTCTTCTTCCAGGTGGTTCGGTCTGCTTTCTCTGTTTCTCTCCTGCCATGTAAGTTGATACTTAAGCATTTTGGGATATTGAGTCCACGTATGCCTCAAACCTGCAACCAATTATGTCATGTTGTTCTCCCTTCGGCACGAATATTTCAAAACAAAAGTGTAGAAATATATAAATTCATTTCCTGTTGTAATCACACATTTTATGGAAACACGTCGTGGGGTTTGCTTGGAAGCTTTCATGTGGTCAATAAAGAACGGATTTCAGCCTCCGGGAGTGCGGTGCTTTTTTCCTTGATGTTATATATATATCTATACATCTATAGGGTTATTTATGACATCACATAATACATCACAAATGACATAGACAGTGACAGCACTGATGACATCACCGATGACATCTCAAATGGCATCACTGATGACATCACTGAAGATGTCATCCACAGAACCACTCACACACGCAATCATACTCTTACACAAACTCACGTAGATCACTACATACACAAATACTAAAATACTCATTGAAAGAGCAATACAACTACTGCCACATACCTACTCACTCACTCACACAATACTAACATACCCACTCACTCATGCATGCATAACTAACTATGCTAATACCACACTCATACAACCACATGCAGCCCAATACACCAATGATACACCCACTCACTCACCCATACATGACTCACAAATCTACTATAAAATACATAAAGCCACAGACACATCCAATCACTCACACACTCAACAAAAAAACACCCATGAACTCACCCATACAGACAGTTACTAACATATACTTTTTTCTTATGTGCACACCTTCTCACACATACAAGTAGCAGAACCACTTACCTGCAGATAGTCACTTATAAAGGCATTCACTCATCCATGTTCTCAGTAATAGAGAGAGTTGCACACTAACACAGTTGCAGAAAAATACAGGCAGTACTCTATAGAAACACTCACACACCCATTCTCTCAACTACTCAGCTACTCAAACACCCACACACTGTACCATTGCAGACTATCACACAGCCTCTTCCTCGTATATACACCTAGTAACACATCCACTTACAGTTTCATACAGAAACTAACTCAACCACTAACTCACCATTACAAGCACTCACAGCTTCAGTCATACATACATACATATGACCACTTACAGATACTGGATGATGTCATCAATGATGTACTTTGAGATGTCATTAGTGATGTCATCAGTGATGTGACTGACTATGTCATGAGTAATGTAATATGTCATAAACAGTGTATTACAGGAGCACAAGTTATAGTTAGCTCAGGTAACTGTAGCTACTGAATTTCTCTGGTTTTCTAGAACTAAATTCAGGACCTAACTATAACAACCCTGTAACCTTTGAATTGTTTCAGTGAATTTCTAAGGTTTTTTTAATTCTATTTCCTAACTATAATGCCCCTGTAACCTTTGTTTTTCAGTGAATTTCTACATTTTTAAAAAATTCTATTTCCTAACAATAACGTCCCGGTAACTTTTGTTTCTTTCAATTAATTTCTATTATTTTTTTTAACTATAGTAATTTTTATCACTATATCTTAATCCAACTACTGCCGCAGCCTATCTCTCTGGGTGTGAGAATAGGTATAAGAGGGTATATCTGGTGTGAGAGTGGCTGTGAGAGTCTCTTTCTGGGTGTGAGCGTGCATGCATCGGTGTCTGAGTGGGTCTGTGATTGGGTGCATGAGGCTTTCAATGGTCTGTGAGTGGGTGTATGAGTGTCTCTGTGGGTCTGTGTGTAGGTGCATCAGTGTCTCATTAGTTCTGTGGGTAGCTGCATCAGTGTCTCAGTGGGTCTGTGAGTGGGTGCATAAGGTTCTCAATGGGTCTGTGAGTGGGTGCTTGAGGATCAGAGTGGATTTGTGAGTGGGTGTGTGATGGTCTGAATGGGTCTGTGAGTCGGTGCATCAGTGTCTGAGTGGGTCTGTGAGTGTATGTGTCAGTGTTTGTGTGGGTTTCTGAATGGTATGTGAGGGTCTGAGTGAGTCTGTGAGTGGGTGCCAAAAGTGTCTGAGTGGGCCTGTGAGTGGGTGCATGAGGGTCCGAGTGGGTTTGAGAGAGGATTTGTCAGTGTCTGTGTGGGTCTGTGACTGGGTGCATGAGAGTCTGAGTGGATTTGGAGGGGGTACATGAGGGACTGTGTGGGTCTGTGAGTGGGTGTGTCTGTGTCTGAGCAGGTCTGTGAGTGGGTGCATCAGTGTCTCAATGGGTCTGTGAGTGGGTGCATGAGGGACTGTGTGGGTAAGTGAGTGGGTGCTTCATGTCTAAGTGGGTCTGTGAGTGGGTGCTTCAGTGTCTGAGTGGGTCTGTGAGGGGATGTGTCACTATCTGAGTAGGTCAGTGAGTGGGTGTGTAAGTGGCTGGGTTGGCCTGTGAGTGGGAGCGTGAGGGTCGGAGTGGGTCTGTGAGTGGGTGTGTGAGGGTCTGAGTGGTCTGTGAGAGGGTGTATGAGTGTTTCAGTGGATGTGTGTGGGTACATCAGTGTCTCACTCGGTCTGTGAGTGGGTGCATGAGGGTTTGAGTGGGTCTGTGAGTGGATGCGTCAATGTCTGAGTGGGCCTGTGAGTGGATATGTGAGGTTTTCAGTCGCTGTGTGAGTGGGTGTGTGAGGATCAGAGTGGTCTGTGAGTGAGCATATGAGTGTCTCAGCGGGTCTGTGTGTGGGTGCATCAGTGTCTCACTTGGTCTGTGAGTGGGTGCATCAGTCTCTCACTGGGTCTGTCAGTGAGTGCATGAGGTTCTGAGTGGGTGCACAAGTATCTGAGTGAGTGTGCGAGTGGGTGCATGAGTCTCTGAGTGAATGTATCAGTGAACAAATTAGTGTATGAATGAGTCTGTGGTTTCTCTTCCAAAATTTTCAGGTTTGCAAATAATTTGTGAAAATTCACAAGTATCGTGCATGGTGACACACATTTTAAACCCATAATTTGCCCCTAAAACACACCTATATCACACCCCAGGGGTCAGGGTACCTCCACCCTGCCCCCGTATGTAACTTTCAATTAGGATTTTCACCACTGAGGACCATGCCCCGTAAAATGAAATGGCGGCTGCAACTTTCTAGTCAAGTTCCGGTCAGCCAATTACAGCGCTTCTTTTCACACACGCATTCCAGAAATTTTGCAAATAGTCACAAATTATTCACAAGCCCAAATATAAAAATTTGGATTTCCCTTCATATCTCAAAAACTACTGAATGGATATACACCAAATAAGCAAAAGCGTACTCTGCTTACCGAAAGCTAGCTTTCTGCCAAATTTGGTGTAATTCCATTCAGTCGTTTAGGCAGTAGTCGTGTCTACAGTTCCTATGGGAATTAACATGAGAAACACAACTATTTTGACCCCCCATTTTTCTCAGCTTCCACTTGACAGATCACCCCCAAACATTCCATTTCCTCGCTTTTTCTATCTAACTAGGTCCTAACTATACCTATTAGCGACCGCCAGTAGGTAGTTAGGACCATGTTTCCATGGAAAAAGCATTTTTTAACTTGCCTAATTCTTTGGCACCGTTTGACGAGTCTTCACAAAATTAAAAACAAAGGGGCCGTGTGATTCTTGGTGCACATGGAAAGTTTCAGAGTGACACGTAAAATTGGGGCAGAGAAAAAGGGGGCTGAAGAAACATTGTTTTTCCCATTTTAATTCCCATCGGATCTGTCAACACATCTACAGCCCGAACTGCTGGACGGAGTAACACCAAATTTGGCAGACACCTAGCTGTTGGCTTGAGCCGAGTCCCAGAAAAAAAGTGAAACAAAAATAAAAGGGGCCAGGATAGAGGGACCGTGACCCCTTAGCACTAACCTTTATGATGCAAAATCGCAATACTCACGATTTCAGGGCAGAATATATTTTTAAAACAAACAAGAGCGGGCTCCTGTACATGTTTTTCAAAGGCCCCGGCCCTAAAGTAACTATAACTCGCGCCTTCACGATGCACAGCTAATTACTCCACATATTATATCATTGATGAGTTCTTGTATGGCATCTTTGATATTATCACTGAAACATTTGCAATCAAATTATTGATAAAAAAATCTGTGCATGGCAAGCACGTTATGGTTACTTTAGGGCTCAAGTTATAGTTACTTAAAAGAGCTCTAACTATAATTTCTCAATTTCTATGGTTTTGTACGAGTAAATTCAGAACCTAACTATAACTTCCTTGTAACCTTTGTTTTTTTTCCAGTGAATATATATCTATATCTATATATCTATATCTATATATATATATATATATACATATATATATATATATGTGTGTATGTGTGTTAGAAATTGTGTCTTTAGTCGACAAGCTCCAAGTAGGGATCCCAATGCTATTCAGGGTCAGGCACAACTTAGATGGCAACGTGTAAAGCATGTGTGCAGTAACTCATACAGTAACACAGTGAAAAACACTACACCGCACCACACCACAAAAGTACACCACACCAGTTTACAAAAATAGATAATATTTATCTGACTAAAATAAGATCAACATGATTAAAATTCCATATGCACAAGTTGAGACCACTTTTTAAAGGTTTATAGAGTCTCAGTTCTTATGAAACAGCGATTGTATCCTTGTAACACACAGTAACTTGGATGCTTCAAAAATAATGCCTTATGGGGACTGCAGAGGAGGAGACATGTTGAAAGATAGGGTATTGCATCAGATTTTCTTGTGCGGCACAGACAATGCTTCATTTCCTTCCACGCTACAAGGCAATGCGTTGAATTTCATGGACCACTGCCTTAGATCGTCTCTGAGATGCAGAGTTATTCTGACGCCCAGGGGCGAAGCGTGAAAATCCTTGACATGCTAGTAGAAAGGAGAAGGTGCTGTGTTGATCTGGTATGTGATGCAGTGATTTTTCATCCATGAGGCAGGCACTGTGTTGGATTTCCAGCATCGAGGATGGTTCTGTCTCGTTCCGGCCAGCGGTGTGGCAATTTTTCAGCTCTGATGCAGGTGCTGCATCGATTTCTATAGACTTTCCTTCAATTTTCCAACGCACAAGGGTTTCCTGGAGGAGGTGAAGTCTTTGTTGGCTCTGAGACTTCAGAAACAGGAGGCAAGCTTGAATCCAAGGCCTTGGAGAGCACTTTAGGAGGAAGGTAGAGTTCTTCCAGCAGTCAGGAGCAGCAGGCAGCAGGGCAACAAGCAGGAAAGGACTCCTTCGGCAAAGCAGTCCAGATGAGAAATTTGGGCATCAAGGCAGTCCCTCTGACAGAGTCCAGGTGAAGGTCCAAAAGTCTCTGATTTGGTAGGGTCAGAGATCCAGTATATCTACCCAGAAGTGCCTTTCAAGTAGGGGAAACTTCAAAAAGTGGTTTTGAAGTGCACAAGGTCCCTTTCACCCCAGCCTTGTTTACAAGGATCCCTGTGGAGAGCTATCCTTTGTGTGTGGTCATGCTACTGGCCTTTGAAGTGTGGGGTCATGCTTCTGGCCTTTGAAGTGTAAGTGAGAATCCCTCCACCATTCCTGCTCAGGAAGACCCATTCAAGAGTACATGTCTTGCCTTTTACTTACATAGCACCATGCCCTCTTGGGCCACCATAAGGGTGACTTATTTGTAGAAAAAGTGGAGTTTAAGGCTTTACAAGTTGTTTCAAAAGCCAAGTCGAAGTGACAGTGAAACTGCACACACAGGCCTTGCAAACGGCAGACCTGATACATGGTTGAGGGGTTGGTTATGTGGGTGGCACAGTCAGTGCTGCAGGTCCACTAGTAACATTTAATTTATAGGCCCTGGGCACATCTAGTGCACTTTACATTTTAACAAAGGCATATTTATCCGAAGGGAACAAAAAAAACAAAGAAAAAATATCTATTATCAAAATTATTATACATAATGAACTGAAAGTTCTACATATACAATGAAAGAATTAAATTAAGTCTGAAACATCTTACAGCCTTAGAGAGGCTCGAAATCCCATTCACTTGAAACATGACCCACTTTTAAATATTCTGTACAAGACCATTTCCCTAATTATTACTCAAAGTCCTCAGATGTTATACATATAAAAAGTCTGAAATAAAATAAAAACACTAGAGATTAACACTTAAAACCTGCAAATTATTAGACACATTATATGATTATAGCAAGGACCAGGAATTTATCTATCTCCCACTCCAGGTATTGAAAGCATTGGAGTGTTACTTCAGTTGAGAGTATTAGCAGGGAAAGTAATCCGGAGCCTTTTCACCTTTAGCTGTTTCCTTACTCACTACCAAAGTATCTGTGTCAATAATGGTTTTAGATCTGGTTCCATTGTTACTTTAAAAGTTTGCCACCTCGGTCACTGAGGGGTTGATTATGAGTTTGGTGGACAGAAAACTGAATCCGCCAAACTCCCAACTGGATGGCCGCCACCTACAAAGTGACGTCCCCGCTGGAGCTATTATGGGTTTCCTGCTAGGTCAGTTTCTGTCCTCTGGCCTAGCGGGAAACAGGCTGCAGCATTGTCACTGGCTCGTAATCAAACAGATAGTAAACATTGCAATGGTGCTGGCCAGGGGGTCCCTGCACTGCCCAGGCCACGTGCATGGACAGTGCAGGGGCTCTTCTGTGGCCCCCTGTACCGCTTATCTTCCAGCCTTTTCTTAGCGGTGCTACTGCCATGAAACCACTGGCGGAAAACAATGTCATAATCCCCAGGGCAGCGCTGCTTGCAGTGCTGTCCTGGCAGATTAGGACCTCCCCCACTGCCAGACCGCCGGGATCCAAGAACCTGCAGGAGCTGGCAGTCCGACCACCAGTATTGTAAGGTGGTGGTCAGACTCCAGCATTGGCGGCAGACCAGACCCATAATGAGCCCATAAGTCGCTGCACAGGAAATGTGAATTCCCTCATCTTTATTGGTAAAAGTATGTTGAGCATGGACCAAAACACGTGTCTTTAAACACAGCTGCCTTTCCCCAGAGATGTTTATTTTTATCTGGTTTAAATGGAAACACATTTGTTTTCTTTGGAACCAGGCAGTGGTGGTATGATGACTTTTCTGGTACTGTTTATTTCCAGGATTGGAACTGGTGCTCTGTAGGATGGACCAAATTCATTTTCAACAGCAATCTTTTCACGCACTAGATCCCCTACTTTAGCAATACAGCCTGTAGATGTTGTTCTGCAAATCTCTTGTTCCCAAGCTGGTTGCACAGGCAGATGAACTTTCAACACAGAATTGTTGAATCTCCTTTAAAACAGCAACTCATTCATTTATGTCAAACTGTGTGTATGCCGCCACTGTGCCAGAACCATTAAGATCAGGGACTTACATAGGTATCCCGAAGAGGGCCTCTTACAGGGTATGACCTCCCAATGGCCTTCTGTGCAGATTATTTAGTGCTCTCGGAACCCCATATAAGTGATGAAGCCAACTAGGGCCTGAACCTATAACTCTTACTTTTGAAGGCTACTTTAAGTCTCAGTTCTTTCCCCCCACAACACTATTTCCCCTCGGGATGATATGGTAATTAATAATGGAGTTGAAGACCCTTCATTCCCATGATGTCCCTGAATGTCCTAGTGGCAAAGGCAGGGACCTGGTCCGAGTGGAATGCTGCAACTGCATATGTACCAATAAAGACTAGCAAATCTTTAATAACAGTCCAAGGGTGGCTGGCCATTGTGGCCAGACCTACAGGAATCTAGAGTAAGAATCAACAGCGACTAAGATATATTTGTATACATCATCAGTTGTAAGGGAAACAAAATGGACTAGGTACACACATTGAAGTGGTTTGTTGGAATTTAGGAGGGATGGTTACAGTAGGCGTTTGATGGTGAACCCTTTAATTCATTGGCAAATGTTACAACAAAGAACATATTGCTTGGTCTGTTTGTAAAGACCTGGCCACTTAAAACATTTTTGCAACAGAGATATTGTAGCTGCCACTTCTGTGTGAGCAGAAGTAACATTCTCATGTGCTGCTTTGAAGAGATCTACTCTCTGGTTTGAGATCACATGATTTCCCACTCCTGGAATGGTTGCAAATGCAGCGTTCTGGGCACTTAGAAAGTGTGAATATTTTGCAGGTTATGCTTTTGGTAAAGGCTTGCCATCAGCCAAAGCTCTCATAGCAGCCAGCGTATCATTATCCATCATCATATGGGAACAGGTTATTGCAATAACAGAAGCCGTAGCTACTGCAGATTTGGCAGCTCCATCAGCGAAAGTCTTTCTGACAATGTATACTCCTACACTTTGATGGCCTAAGGAATGTACTACATGAGCGTTTGGTAGTCTGTCCTAAAGGTCAGCTACCTTTTCCCATAAGCTTCTGTGTTTGATGGTGTTCCCTTTTCCCTTTGGAATCTCTGAGGCCATTCAGGCGCAAGTGATTTAGGTAATTATTGGAGGACTGGACAAAATAATACAAATGACACACTATTAGTGTTGGTAAACCTGGATCCATATCTTCCAGTGCCAAGGCAAGAGCCTTAAGCTCTACCAATTGTGCAGTGCAGTCCCCTAGGGTCTGCATGTTGGTATTTTGAGGGTGGAAGGTACCATTCCTCATCACACCACTTCCAGCAGCACACGCGGCTGAATATTGGTGTTCAGTGCCCACAGCTTGTTGTGCTGAACCATCAGAGTTCGGTATTGATCAAGTGGTAATATGTTGTTAGATGGGGGGTTCTCCTGTTTGTATTCTTTGGTCTGAAGCATTGAGTCAAAGATGTAAACAACATCAGTGGCAGTCAGGGAGGTTGCCTACTGAATCCAATGTGGATGTAATGCTTTAGCGTTTGGAATGCTGGCTTTGGTAACTGCCTCAAGGGTAGGTCCTGGGGTAGCAACAATTATGTATTTCCCTTGGGCAAGTGGCCTCTCTTTCATGACAGCCATCCATACAGCAGTCAGTATTTCTTCTGTGGGTGCAAAATGTTGTTCTGCAATTGAGAACAAATGGGATTTGTATACTACAGGTACTATGTCGCCTTCATTAAAAGTGACATAGGTGAATCCTATAGTGACAGCAGTTATTCTGATGACCAAGATTGTTTTCTTGTCATGTGCATGTGTAAATTAGTTGCTTCTACCATGTCATCCTGCAGTTCTCTGAGAATGTGTGTGTGTACTGCTGGCCAGTGTTTACCTGATCTGGACGAATTAGGTCATAAAGTCATTTCATGCATTGTGCATAATCATAATGGATGTTCTGCCGAAGTTAAAGAAACCGAGCAATGACTGCAGTTTCCTAATATTGTACGCATTTTTTAGAAAGTGTGGGGCCAGGCTCTTGCCTTCATCTGATAGCTCATAACCCAAGAATAGAACATTTAAGAAAGCCATTTTAGTTTTCTTGAAATTGAATTAGTAGCCCTGGGTGGCAAATCCTAACACTATTCAGTCCGCCCTGGCCAGATGTATATTGAGGTCGTCATCTGTGAAATAAATATAATTCACTTAAGACAACGCCTCAGGAGCAATCTCATGTAGTATTGATGTCACTCGGACAGAAAAGAAAACAGGGCTGTTCTTATACCCTTGTGGTAATCAACAAAAGTGCCTTTGTAAGCCTAAAGAGTTAAAGGTGATTAGATCCTGACTTTCAGGGGCTAGATTTTGGCAGAAAAAAATGCTGGAAATATCTAAGGTTGTTTTGTATTTTTTGTACACTATTTTGTCAATTAGTGCTGTGCTGTTTGAGTTTTGTATTGCATTGGTGAGTGTGTGACCATTTAAGTGACTGTAATCTAAGACTATTCTATATGAATGATCTGGTTTGGCAACTGGGGATAACAGGTGGTTCATTGCAGAGACACAGGGCTCAAATATTTCTGGTACTTAAGTTGTGAGAGAATCTCTCTCACTGGAGCTTTAGACTTGTGTTTAATAGGATATTGAGCTTGATGCTATGGCTGTGGTGAAGATCTAATGGTTATTACATGGTAAGGAAAATCTATATTCCACCCTATGTGGTTGCGGTACAGCGCAGAAGCCTGCACCAAAGCCCAGTTAATGGCATAGACTTCCTTTACAGGTTCTGGAACCAGGACTGAGGAAGAAGGCAAAATGCGATCTTCCCCTGTGAGAGCTTGCAGATAAATTCAGGTGGCCAATCTTTTTCTGCCAATAGAATATCACAGTTTAGGTTTTCTGAGAATATTATTTCAAAAATGTGCTCAATGTCTCCCTCTATTTGGATATTTAATTCAGAAACCCTGTTGGGTAAGGAGACACACCTGTCGGTTGTCTTAATGACAAGAAGTTGTTATTTGTAGTCAAATCTAGATGACCTATAAGATTCTTGCAACAAATTGTGACTTCTGCCACACTGTCTAGCAGAGGCATTGCCCACATCCTGATCTTCAAAAGGGTTCTCAGCATGGCTGGCATTTTTGATTGAAATTGCAGCCACCTTTTTCATTTTAAATTGGTTTTTTTAGGAGTTTTGTCCTTTTTTAATGTAAGTCCTTCATCGGCTTTGTGTAGTCACCTTGCATTTCAGACCATCCAACTCCCTCACTCTGTTTGTCTGGTGTCCTGAAAGGAATCATGTGGACATGTATCAGTATATTTGTATTTATCAGGAGTTGTTTAGAATTCTCTCCTTCAGAGATTATGGCCCTCATTACGAGTCAGGCAGTATTAAGACCGGTAGACCCGTGGTGGCAGTCTCACCCCGACGGACCCGCAGTGAAGACCGCCACATTATGAGTTTGGTGGTTTGGCCTAAGCCAAAAAGCCAATAATCCATGCGACCCTCCACTTTTCTGTGGTCCTCCAGGCTGAAGGTGAGCACCTCTGGCCCGGTGCAGGCCGTAATACCACTAGCGGTATTACGACGCAGGAGACAACCAGCATTTTTTGTGTGGTCGTACCGCCTATAAAAGCTGTAGGTCTTGTATTCAGCGTCAGGAATCTGCATTCCTGTTGCTGGGATACTCCCTCACACACGTCCACATAACTGCACACATGCACCCACATACTCCCACACACAAACAAACAGACCTCCATTCACCCACCAACTCACATCATACACCCCCATTCACACTAATGGATATACACAAACACCGCACTCAGGTATGCATTCACTCTCCCCTCCAGCACATACTTACATTCACACCCCCTCCAGCGCATATATATATTCACTACCCCCTCTCCCCAGCACATCCATACATTCATGCCCCGCTCCCCCGGCAGCTCATACATGCACTTACCCACTGTCCCCATCCACTGACACACACGCACACGCTCTCCCCGTTCACTCAGACAAACACTCACCCTCATTCACATCTATTTACATACAAGTGCATACACATACACGCACTCACCCCTTCCATCTGCTAAATTGCACTCACGCACTCAATGGTCCCCACCTGCTCACATGCACCCACAAACACCCCTCTTCCCTCCCAGGGTGCTCAATACGGAGATTAGTTTTGTTGCGAGTAGTCTGGTTTGGGATAGAGGACCAATCTTCTGCTCCTGAGGAAATCAACTCCAGGTATCTGACAGATTTAAGTGCCATTCCCTAATTTACGGGGAAATCAGATTACCTCCTGAGCAGAATGGCAGAAGGAATATATGTAAAAGCAGTAGCCACCATATTAAAAGGGCTGCAAAAACAATTAAATAATACCATAGAAGAAACATTCCAAATAAAACAGCGAATAAATGAGTTGGGAAACACTTCCAAGTCTAGTAGCACTGCATTTTCAGAGACCCCTGGCCCCTCCACATCCCCAGGCATATCTACTCAAGTAGACTCATGCTGTTTTCCCTATCATTCATCTAGCTCAACCAGAGCGTTTTGTTGGAGATCCAAATAAAGCCCACTTTTTTTTAACCCAATGTTCATTGTATTTTCTTTGTCGATCCATAATTTGTTCAGAAGACCAATCCAACGTTGCATTTATATTGTCTTATCTGACTGGTGACGTAGCAGCATGGTCGATGCAAATCGTTTCTAGAAACGACCCAGTTCTGTATAATTAACAAAACTTTAAGGAAGAGTTCTTAAGAATATTTGATCGCCGAACTGAGCCCAAGCCACAGATAATGAACTATTGGAAATTAAGCAAGGCAATAAATATTTAGTAGCTTATTTGGCTAATTTTAATAAACTCATAGTGGAAACCAATTGGCCAGAGTCAAATAGAGCTGCAGGTTGAAGGATGAGTTAAAAGGTCCAAATAGACCTACTGAGATTTCAGAATTAATTGATCTGGTGTTACAAATTGACCATCGACTAACGGAACGAAGAGCAGAAAGAAGAAGAGAATATCAGCCCCTTCCACCAAGATTTGATCGAGTAAAGAGTGATCAAATGAGAATAGGAGAAGGGATAACAGTGGAAGAAACAATGCAAATTAGTTCCATTCGAGGTTCGATGTCCAAGGAAGAAAAGGAGAAGCGAAGAAAGAATCAACTAAGCTTACACTGTGGCGCATCTGGACATTTTGTTAAAGAATGCCCCAAGAAGCCAAAAATTGGGTTGTCGGGAATAGAACAGCTTCATCAGTAGGGGAGTTGCCCTGATGAAAGCAAAATCTAAGACAACTCCCTCAGAGCAGTGATTGACAAATACTTTACAGTCAGCAGCACCAAATTTGATACAAACTGTGTTGGTCAAGACCTCTGAGAAAGAAATTCAAGAAATATCAGTTATGATTGATTCCAGAGCTACTGGCAATTTTTGTGACATCAAATCCGCTCAAAAGATGGGAATTCGTTTTGTCAAAAAATCAGTTTTGGAAGTTGTAAGAGCAGTCAATGGTACCAGTCACTCTTCAGGACCAATTACTCATGAGACTGAACCAATTCAATTACGAGGCTTCGGAGGGCATCAGGAGCAAATTGTTTTCAATTTAATAGATGCCTCACAATTTCAATTAATTTTAGGTCTGGCTTGGCTCACTGAGCACAATCTTCAAATTGATTGGAGTAAAAGATCTGTAAAAATGAGTTCTTCCTATTTCATAGAGAATTGCTTCCAAGGGGAAGAATGAGCATTCACAGAGCCACAAGCGACCTGTTTGTTATCGCATTCCCCAATGATTTGCGCCATTGAAACAACAGGAATTCCCACGGAATATGAAGATTTAGCTACAGTTTTTGACAAGAAGGAAGCAGAGAAATTACCAATGCATCGACCAAATGACTGCAAGATAGAATTGGAGCCTGGAGCAATATTGCTGTGTAGTCGCATTTATGCTTTGACTGAAGCTGAGAACGAATATTTGAAGGAATATTTAGATCAATATCATGCTTATGTTTTTTTTTCGCCCAGCGTATTCTCCAGTTTCCTCCCCGTTGTTTTTCATACCCAAGAAGGATGGAGGACTCAGCCTTTGTCTAGATTATCGAGCGCTCAATCAGGTGACCATCAAGAATCGATACTCGTTGCCTTTGGTGTCAGTTCTTCTAGATCAAGTAAAGAATGCTAAAATTTACACCAAATTAGATCTGCGAGGAGCATACTATTTGATCAGAGTGGCAACTGGAAATGAGTGGAAAACCACCTTCCGAACTCGATATGGATTATTCAAATATCAAGTGATGCCATACGGATTATGCAATGCTCCTGCAGCTTTTCAGCATTTTGTCAATGAGATCTTACGAGAATATCTTGATAGATTCGCCGTGGTGTATATAGATGATATTCTTATTTTTTCCAACAGTTTGCAAGAACATGTTTCACATGTTTGTTCCATTCTCACAAGATTGCTGGAGCATCTTCTTTATTTAAAACTGGAAAAATGTGCATTCCATGTGGAACGAGTTTAGTCACCCAAAGGAGTGAGCATGGACCCTGCTTAAATACGGACAGCTCAAAATTGGCCTTCTCACAATAATGTGAAAGAAATTCAGAGTTTCTTGGGATTTGCCAATTTTTATTGAAGATTCATATCCCATTTTTCTCAAACTGTCACTCCCATCACTCGTTTTTTGAAAAAAGGGGTGAAGTTTGAGTGGACAAAAGAAGCAGAAAATGCTTTTAACTTTTTGAAGAACACCTTCACTACAGCTCTGATATTATTACACCCCAATCAAGATGAACCTTACTATGTAGAAGCAGATGCTTCAGATGTTGCTGCAGGAGGGATTTTGCCTCAGCGTCATACAAGTACTGGTCAATTGCATCCAGTGGCCTTTTTCTCTTGCAGATTGACTCCACCTAAAATGAACTATTCAATTGCTGATAAAGAACTTTTGGAAGTCAAAGAGACCATTCGAGAGTGGAGACATTATATTTTAGGAGCTGAACATAAAGTTACTGTTTACACTGACCACCAAAATCTGCAGTTTTTAAAGTCAGCCCGCACCTTAACAGCAAAAGAATTGCGTTGGTCTCTTTATTTTGCAGACTTTGCTTTTGTCTTCACCTATCGGCCTAGAAAAGCCAATGGCAAGGCCAAAGCTTTTTCTCGAATTGATATGAATGCATCTATAGAACTCCCAAAAGGAAGTTTGATCATACCACAGGAGACGTTTTTATTAGCTACTCATTATGCAGATTTAACAAAAGAAATGTACGTCTAGATCCCAATAAAATGCAGAAATGGTCCCAAGAAGCTCCAGAAAGGGAGATTAAGAATGGTTTACCATACCACAAAGATGCATTGTACATACCAACTCCAGAATTGCAAGAAAAGATTCTTCAGCCCTTTAATGATAATCAGTTGGCTGGACATAAAGGAATCTGAAAGACTCAACATATGGTACAGCGGAATTTTTGGTGGCCGCAGATGAAAACTCAGATAAGACAATATGTGTCAACTTGTGAGAAAAGTCAAAGAAGAAAATCCAATTGCTCCACAAGGTCTTTTAAGACCATTATGCACAGCACCTCACTCTTGGCATACACTTACGATGGACTGCATAGTAGATCGCCCCAGTAGTCAAGGGTTTAATACCATCTTAGTTTTTGTGGACACTTTCACTAAAATGGCACATTTCATTCCTTTAAAAGGAATTCCCCGAGCCCCACAGGTTGTTCAGTTGCTTACGCAACATGTGGTACGTGCTCATGGAATTCCCCAAATTCTAGTTTCCGATAGGGGGTCTCAGTTTGTTTCTCATTTTTGGAAGGCCTTTACTAAGCTACTAGGAACAGAGTCCCATTTCTCTACCAGTTATCATCCCGAAACTGATGAACAAACAGAGTGAATCAAGAATTAGAGCAATATTCTTGGGAGCCTCAAAATGACATAATGACATACATGCTTCAAGGTTAATAAATCATTTCCACAGGACCTATCCAAACAAACCAAAATTAGAGAACTGTTCCTTGAGGGGGAGTACTGTCAAGACCCTTGAAACCAGTCATGCCATAACTATGAAAGGTACCAGAAAAGTAATCAGAAAGCAGATGAAGAAGTATCCTCAGTTGAGACAGCGTCGTCCAGGCTGAAGGAAGATCTGATAAGTTGTGTTGCACCTTTTACAGAACGGTGGTCGAGAACAGGAATCCAATATGTCTGCCATTTAGGTAGACAGTGAAGTTGCTGCTCTAGTGTTGAATTAGTCCAGTTGCTAGGATACGCACACAAAGCCTGAGAGCTTCGCACTTCAACTGCGCTTTGACAAGAGTCAGGTGTTCGGCGAGAGAGCGCGTCTGTGAAGAAACATTCTGTGAGGAAAATTCGTCTTTGCAAGTATCTTGATAAATAAAGAAAACACAAGAGTGACAGCAAACGAAAACCCAGGAAGCAGAAAGCAAATTCTGAAAACAAACTTTATTGAAGGTTAATGAATATTCTGTGGTAAGAAAATATACAACAATTCAAAGAGCATTTAGGGAATATAAATATATTAACAACTCAAATAATATTGCATGCTTGACATAACCAACTAAACACAAGAAAAGCTATACCGGCAATATTTACGCTTATTTACCTTACGAGGAGGCTAATAAGAGACAGTTAACTAAAAGGTAATTCCTCTTCACGTGAATTCAGGATAATAATAGCAACAGTCTTGAGCAAAGGAAAAGAAAAGAATGCAGAGGAAAATAGAATTAAAAACTTCTCAGTTAAGAAGTGGACAATTCTTCTATTGAACTGAGAGAGTTTATTTAAAAAACAAAAAACAAAACGTATTTCTACTTCAATAACAACAGTAAGACAAACAGAGAGAGAGGCAAATTTCCCAGAGAGCTCAGGGTGAGTGATTATAGTATTGCTGGGTTGAAACGATTAGTTGCTAAGTTGATTAGTATAAAATAATATGTCCTTAATAATTGTGACAATAATCTTTCAGGTGCCGTTCACGAGGTAAGCCAACAGTGAGGTGGCAGTCCGCACCTTGATGAAGCATCATCTCTGAGGCAGTCTCTCTAAATCCCATTCCCCTTTCCCCTCCCAGGGTGCTCAATACGGAGATTAGTTTCATTGTGAGTAGTCTGGTTTGGGATAGACAACCAATCTTCTGCTCCCGAGGAAGTCAACTCAAGGTATCTGGCATAAGGCCGTTACTCCCTACTGCATTCTGCTTTGATAACCCCTCTGTTGTGACTATCCTTCCTAACTGCTTCCGACTTGCCTGTACTCCTCGGTCACTGTCAGTGTGGCATGTCCTTGTTGCATCCATCCGTAGTCTGTTCAGCTCAACTGTACCACGATAATACTACCTTACCTGCTGTTTTGCTTTCCTTATCTTATGACCGAGCTGACAAAACTTCTCTGGAATGCACTTCTTAGTTTAAAGAAGACATTTATTATTATTACTTCACCAGGAGGTTCCTGAAAGGCAAGATTAGTAGGTTGGAAGCACACGTTTAAAAGTAGTCACAGCAATGAAAGCAAAATATATCAAAGTACTTCTCAGTTGCAATGTACACGGCAAATACATGTGATTATATTATAGCATAACTTCAAAGCAAAGATAAAAGTCCAAATTTAATCACCGTACGGCCTATCACTGCTCGTCATCCTTCTCATGCCTGCAAGTTGATGACTCCTGTTCAACTGCGAGAAAGAGATTTTCCACCCAAACGGGAGGCCAGGCAGCTGACGTCCGCTCCTGACTGAAGTCATGGAGAATCTCCCCCTGCTGCTGGCCAGGGCCACCGTAAAAAGCCTGACCCCTTCCTCTCAGACCTGGGAAATAAACAAGCGATTGGAGATTGGCCAGATCTCCTAAGCCTCTCCCCTTCCCAAGGCTGAGCAGAAAGGAAAACACCAAATATACGCTCTCTTATCACGTTAGGGATAATGTATATTCAATTTGAAAAACACAGCTTGGTCTACCATGTGGAAAAACGCAGCTCATCTGCAATGTCTCAACTGCAACTCCACGTTAAAGCCAATAGGCAGCTAAACTGAATACAGAATGTAATGTCTAATGCCACGTTAAAGCCAATAGGCAGCTAAACTGAATACAGAATGTAATGTCTAATGCCATATTAAAGCCAATAGGCAGCTAAACTGAATACAGAATGTAATGTGCTCCTGATGAACATTGAACAACTAATATGCGCAGTGGTGAAACACAAAGTCATTGGTCAGACACAATTAATGGCATAACATCTCCACCCTATGAGCAAAGACTTTTGTTTACATACCTCTTGAATCAAACAAAAATAAAATAAAAAAATAAAAAAAAACATTATAAGCAAATCAGATTTGAATGATAAAAGCAATCACTGTAAAGCAATGTAAGTAGTTTAACATATTAATCTCATAACCTTTCAAATCAGATACAGCTACAATGAAAAGACTGAAGCTTATATACTCTGATTGGGATAATAACTGATTGAATAATGTCTCTAAAACAGCAAGTTGATGTAGCATGAGTTCTACTCATGTAAAGGTACACGATCCACCTGGAAGGTTTGCTGGAATGTAAATGAAAGTCAGGGTTCCACACAAAAAAACACAGACAGTTAACTGACAATGTTGCTTAGTTCCAGTGGAAGAATGTAAATCAAACAAGTTGACAAACTTTATATTGATCCCATGTAGAACTTGAACTGAAGGCGCCAGTTGCGCAAAATGGATCCATGGGGTTTGTACTTTAATCAATCAGGTTCAGGTTGGGGGGGCAGTCCCTGCCCGACCTCACACGTACACACCTGAAGGGAGACCACACAGCACACTCATGGTCAGTGGCGAGTGGTGATAGGATCTGCAAAAGAAAAAAGCATGACTTTTCTTGCAAATAACATTTGTCATCTGAAATGTGCCCTTCTTCTTCCTTTCCTTGTTTTATAACCAGCAGGACGTTATTGGGGTCCTTTGTTATGATTTCTGCAGGTACTGGAGGGTCATTTGGGGATTCAACCCACACTTTAGCACTGAGGTTTTTATCTGCTGCAGCACAGCTTCCCTTTCCTTGCACTGTCAGAAGGGCTGGGGCAGACTCCTTCTTTACCAAACCTCCATTCACTGCACTTATGACAAGTTGGGCAATTCTGTCTCCAATCTGTATGAATTAATCAGATTTTCTTCTAGTTATCAGCATAATTTTGATTTCTCCTTGGTAATATGCAGCAATCACTCCCCCTAAAACCTGATCAATTCGCCATATTTGTCCTGGTAACTTTCCTCTCCCCAACTTATCTTTGACTGTTTGTAGGACAGATTTCTGTTGTGCGTGCCGACAAATAGGACACTGCAAAATCACAGTTTTTATCAAATCTAGGGGAATGTGCATCTCTCTAATCCCTGCCCACCTGTCAGTGGCTTTTTCTCCAAGATGTCCACATTTTTGGTGCGCCCACTTAGCCTTCCCCACAAAGTCAGAATTCTGGGTTGACACTTCTGTCTCTGAAATTTTGGCTTTAACATCTGCAAGGGAATTGAACCAGTTATGTACAAGCCATGTGGAAAACCAAACGGCAAAACTATTGGCAGTGAACCAAGAATCAGTGTAAAAATGACACGTCTCAAGCAGCTCTTGCTTTAAAGTCTGACACACATTGTACAACTCTATATGTTGGTTATATTTTCCTTCTCCTGTGGTAGACAACAACTTTGCAGTGACCGGATTGTATGACACTGTTTTCCATTGTCTTTTAGTACTCATGCATTTCAATGAATCATTAATCAAACAAACAAGCTTTCTATCCTTAGGGGACAAGAATTCAAATGGTGCTCTCAACTTCACTGGTGATCTTTTACCTGTGGTACTCTCTGCACTCTCTCCTCATCCTGTACAGGGGCTTGTGACACCTGTTCACGTAGGGCTGCAGTGACTCTAGCCCTGTTTTGTATGTACCAGATCCAGTTTATGATACTAGCCTCTTGTGCCTGTCCTATACTGTGAGATTTAGGTGAACTCATCACCCACTGCATGATTGGTAGTTCAGGTTTTAGAATTACATTATCATTTAATATCATTTGCTCAGTATTCACTAGAGCCCAATAACAAGTCAAAAGCTGTTTTTAAAAAGGAGTACAGTGCTCCACAAAGTCAGATAGTTTTCTAATCTAAAGTTCCAGGGGCACCCTTGTCTTCCCCTGATTCTGATTTACATGTAAATCAGTGTTTCTTTCTTGCACTGCACACAAATTTAAAGTCTGTTGAATTATTTAATTTGCCAAATCAAAAGCACGCAGCTGCATCTCACTCCCTTCAAACTCATGTTTTTTCCTAGTTACTTTGTACCAAAGTGTTAAGATTTTACTCAGATGAGGGCTATACTGTTTCCAAAAATCAAACAAGCTTATGAAACTCGGTGTCTCTTGCAGAGTGCAAACAGTAAGAAACTCTAAAATCTTTTGTTTTACCTGTGACAACATCTGTCTATTATCTGGATTCCACTGAATTCCCAGAAACTGCACATTTTGCGACAGTACTGCTGCCTTGTCTGAATTCATTTTATACATCGTACTTTGCAAAAGCGGTCTGAAAATAACATTCTCAACTTCGTGCTCAGTGTAATCTTTTAAGGAATGAACTTCAACTGCCAACAACTGTGGGCTGCTCTGCACACGGAGATCTACACTCTTTTCAAGAGGCTCACACTGGCCCCCACCTTTTTTAACCTCCAGATTACATGGGAAAAGCCAGATTCTCCTGCAACAGCAGTTTTATCATGCAACAATTTGTTCTGGCTAATTTGCTCACGTAAATTCTTATTTTCATGTTCTAACTGCTTACATCTCTCATGCATTTTTCTGTAAGCAGACAAAAGTATCCAAACCCTTCTTTCAAGAACAAAAGGGACATCATTTCTTGCAAAAGGCACATTTTCTAAATATGAAAACACGTTTGCTTTATCAAATCACTCATCCCAAGACTCACAAAGTCCTGATAAACAAGAAAACATGTTTCTGACAGCACCATAAGGCAGTTTAACTGCACATGCATTTTCAAACATTGTCTGCCGTGCTTCTTTAATTCTCTAAACAACAAAAACAATTACACTTTTAAATAGTGCACTTTCAAGCCCCAATTCGACTCCCAGACTGTCGACTTATGCCAAAATGTTTTGCTTTCCTTATCTTATGACCGAGCTGACAAAACTTCTCAAGAATGCACCTCTTAGTTTAAAGAAGACATTTATTATCATTACTTCACCACGAGATTCCTAAAAGACGAGATTAGTAGGTTGGAAGCACACGTTTAAGAGTAGTCGCAGCAATGAAAGCAAAATATATCAAAGTACTTCTCAGTTGCAATGTACACAGCAAATACATGTGATTATATTATAGCATAACTTCAAAGCAAAGAATAAAAGTAAAAATTTCATCACCGTAGGGCCTATCACTGCTCGTCATCCTTCTCATGCCTGCAAGTTGATGACTCCTGTTCAACTGCGAGAAGGAGATTTTCCACCCAAACGGGAGGCCAGGCAGCTGGCGTCTGCTCCTGACTGAAGTCCTGGAGAATCTCCCCCCCCCCGCTGCTGCCCAGGGCCACCGTAAAAAGCCTGGCCCCTTCCTCTCAGACCTGGGAAATAAACAAGCCATTGGAGATTGGCCAGATCTCCTAAGCCTCTCCCCTTCCCAAGGCTGAGCAGAAAGGAAAACACCAAATATACGCTCTCTTATCACGTTAGGGTTCGTGTGAATTCAATTTGAAAAACACAGTTTGGTCTACCATGTGGAAAAACACAGCTCATCTGCAAGGTCTCAACTGCAATGTCTAACTCCATGTTAAAGCCAATAGGCAGCTCAACTGAATACAGAATGTAATGGCTAGTACCACGTTAAAGCCAATAGGCAGCTAAACTGAATACAGAATGTAATATCTAATGCCATGTTAAAGCCAATAGGCAGCTAAACTGAATACCAAATGTAGGGCCAGATGTAGCAAAGGGTTTGCGCCTCGCAATCGGCGAAAATCCCCGTTTGCGAGGCGCAAATGCCTCTTTGCTATGCAGAAATGCATATTGCGAGTCGGGACCGACTCGCAATATGCATTTCAGAATCGCAAATAGGAAGGGGTGTTCCCTTCCTATTTGCGATTCCGAGTGGAATGCAATACCATTTGCGACCGCATGTGCGGTCGCAAAGGGTATCGCAGTTACCATCCACTTCAAGTGGATGGTAACCCACTCGCAAATTGGAAGGGGTCGCATACAGAAATGTGGGGAAAATATGATTTTTTTTAGCTAAATTTGAGGTTTGCTGAAGATTCTGGGTAAGAAAACATTGGGGGATCCACGCAAGTCACACCTCCCTGGACTCCTTTGGGTGTCTAGTTTTCAGAAATGTCTGGGTTTGGTAGGTTTCACTAGATGGCTGCTGAGCCCAGGACCAAAAACGCAGGTGCTCCCCCTGCAAGAACAGGTAGTTTTGTAATTGATCATTTTCATGTGTCCACATAGTGCTTTGGGGCATTTCCTGTTGCAGACACTATGCCTACCCACACAAGTGAGGTACCATTTTTATCCAGAGACTTGGGGGAATGCTGGGTAGAAGGAAGTTTGTGGCTTCCCTCAGGTTCCAGAACTTTGCAGCACCGAAATGTGAGGAAAAAGTGTTTTTTGTTACATTTTGAGGTTTGCAAAGGATTCTGGGTGACAGAACCTCGTGAGATCCTCACAAGTCACCCCATTCTGATTTCCCATAGGCATCTAGTTTTCAAAATTGTATAGGTCTGCTAGGTGCCGGCTGAGCTAGAGGCCAAATCCACAGCTAGGCACTTTACAAAAAACAGGTCCGTTTTCTTTGGGAAAATGTGATGTGTCCATGTTATGTTTTGGGCCATTTCCTGTTGCGGACAATAGGCTTATCCACACAAGTGAGGTGCCATTTGTTTTGGGGGACTTTAGGGAATGCTGGGTGGAAGGTAGTTTGTGGTTCCTTGCATATTTCAGAACTTTCCTTCACCGAAATATGAGGAAAAAGTTAGTTTTTTTTAGCGAAATTTTGAGGTTTGCAAAGAATTCTGGGGAACAGAACCCCACAAGTCCCCCATCCTGTATTCCCCTAGGTATCTAGTTATCAGAAATGCACAGGTTTGCTAGGTTTCCCTAGGTGGCGGATGAGCTAGAGGCCACAATACACAGTTAGGCACTTTCCAAAAAACACGTCAGATTTCAATGTAAAAATGTGATGTGTCCATTTTGCATTTCCTGTCACAGGCACGAGACCTACCCACACAAGTGAGGCACCATTTTTTATCGGAAGACTTGGGGGAGCACAGAATAGAAGAACAAGTGTTAATGCCCCTGTCCTTCTCTACATTTTTTCTTTCCAAATGTAAGACAGTGTAGAAAAAAGAAGTCTATTTGAGAAATGCCCTGTAATTCACATGCTAGTATGGGGACCCCGGAGTTCAAAGATGTGCAAATAACCATTGCTTCTCAACACCTTGTCTTGTGCCCATTTTGGAAATACAAAGGCTTCCTTGATACCTATTTTTCACTCTTCATATTTCACCAAATGAATTGCCCTATACCTGGTATGCAATGAGAATCCATTGCAAGGTGTAGTTCATTTATTGGCTCGGGGTACTTAGGGTTCTTGATGAAAATACAAGCCCTATATATCCCCACAACCGGAAGAATCCATCAGATGTAACTGTATATAGCTTTCAAAAATCTGCCATAGCTGAAAAAAGTTATAGAGGAAAATGTGAACAGAAATGGCTCTTTTTTCACCTCAATTTTAATATTGTTTGATTTTAGCTGTTATTTTCTGTAGGAAAACCTTGAAGGATCTACACAAATGACCCCTTGCTGAATTCAGAATTGTGTCTACTTTTCAGAAATGCTTAGCTGTCTGGGATCCAGAATTGGTTTTACCCCCATTTCTGTTACTAACTGGAAAGAGACTGAAAGCTCAAAAAATAGTGAAAATGGGGTATGTCCCAGTAAAATGGCAAAATTGTGCTGCGAAAATGTAGTTTTCCTATGCAACTCTGTCTTTTTCTGAAAGCTGGGACGATGGTGATTTTAGCACCACACACCCTTTGCTGATGCTGATTTCAGGGGGAAAAAAACACATGCTTTCTTCTGCAGCACTTTTTTCCAATTTTTCTAAAAAAACGATATATTAGCTGTATTTTGGCAAATTTCTTGGTCTCCTCAAGGGGAACCCAGAAACTCTGGTCACCCCCAGAATTCCTAGGGTGTTGGGAAAAAAGGATGTAAATTTAAATGGATGACTTATGTGCACAAAAAGTTATGAGGGCCTAAGCGCGAACTATCCCAAATAGCCAAAAAAAGGGTTGTCACCTGAGGAGGAAAAGGACTGGCAGCGAAGGGGTTAATCAACTGGGCTTCAGCTGCTGAGACTAGTAAACTAAATAAGAGAGTATTCTGTGAATAATACTTTCCTCTCATAGTTTTTCAACTTATTTGTTTTCAGTTTTTTTCAAATTTTCCAGTGCCTTCTGAACCTCTTTTGTGTATGGCTGTAAACATTGTATTGTATCCCTTGTTTCTAGATCATTCACAGAGAATGGTTGTTGGTTTAGGTTTAGTTATTGGTACCCCATCTATCTTGCCTTAGGCACTATTAGGAGTGTTCCCTGCTTCGGCTCATGCATTTTCCCCCTCAACAACCCTGTTTGCCCATGCGTTTTCTAAATTGATATTATAACCTGAAATCTTATGAAATTTCGTAGTTCAACAAGAAAACAGGTAGTTCTCTCTTCCATGATCTAAAGACAAGCAGGTTGTCCACAAAGATTTTAATTTATTGGTCAATCTTGAAAAACTCAAAAAAGGTTATATCCTCCATGTCTGTACTACAGGTTATAAATTTAACACTTAGAGGCAAATGAGCACCGTGCTCTGTCCCCCACGAATCTTAAGGAAGGGAAGAATAATGCAGTGGACATACAGCTGGGCCATCATTCTTAAATAGAGGGAAATTAGAGCAGCCCTAGTGGAGGCCATCAAAGGCCTTCTTCATATCGAACAACACAAACATAAGCAAACAACATCAATACAGTCAAGCAGCACTGAACTATTGGATGCCATCTTTCATCCTAAAAATAAACCCCCTTCATCTGGGAGAACAATAGCTCTCAATACCTTATTTTCTGTGAACTAAATGACATTGGCAATTATATTGACATTTTAGATGAGCAAAGATACATAGGGCAATTCAAAGAAGGGAGTGTAGGGTCTGTGTTTTTATTATGTTCTTATGACCTTGGTTCAATATCATGGTCGTAAACTGAGTTAAAGACCACCATCAGATAACAGAAGAAAATAGCTGAGAATTCGTGATGAAGTTCAAATGAAAACATATTCAGACCATCTGTCTTCCCATTTTTTAATCCTACAAACTATTGATACTGGGAGAAAATACATCTAATATGACCTTTAGCAGTGTTTGAGATTATGCATAGGCTGCGGGGGCCCTGGGGCTTCCCCTGCGGCCCTCAAAGTGGATGGGCACCTGGTTACCCATCTATAATTCAGTAATTCAGAAGTGCCCCAGCATATGGGGCATGTGGGGGCAAGATAGGGTGGGGAGAGGCTCCACACTGCTGCCTCCCCTTTATGATAACATAGCGTCCAAGGGGATGGGGTCCCTGGGGCATAATAATTTTGACAGACCCATCATTATCTAGAAATAAATCAATAATCCTAAAACAGACCCATCATTATCTAAAAAGCAAAGGACAAATTTACAGATTTTACATCTTAATCCAGCTCTCTATCAAAAGTCATGCACCATTTTCTCATATTACAAAATCTGTTCCAGACAAAGAGGGCATCAAATGCAAACTTAAAACAAGGGTGACAGCCCAGGCAGAGCCCACAAAGTGATATATCCATAGTAGCATCTAATATTTTGCTGAAACAAGGTATTACTTGTTTCGAATGGAAACTGCCCCTCCCAAGTATCCTCCAGCCCCTATGTGTTAATCATTTGGAAGAGAGCTGCTTGAAACCTGGGCTTCCTGCCACTTACCTAGCCAATCTGTCCTGTCCAATTTAGTGCACTTGTCACCACCTGCGGGCCCCTGAACCATGGACGTCAATTCACCAAAATGCCAGGGGTAGCGGAAGTGACATCACGCGACATTCCATCTTTACTTTCACTCACACACATGCTTACACATACACACATTCTCTCATACACACACACTTTTTTACATAAGCACACTCTCACCCGTGAGTATGCACACAACTTACATGTAAAAGTGTTTTTTACTTACCTCAGCTATCAAGGAGGGTCATATTCCAGCTAACTGTAATCATTTTTTATTACACTAATAGTGAATATTATATTATTTACTCGTAGTGTTATTACAATAAATGATTTAAGAGAAGGAAGTGGAGCCGCAAGGAACGTCCATAAGGACGAGCTGCCCTTGTGTTCCTGTCACTGATTTTGCCACCTCTGAGGCCAGGGGTTGCAGTGGCAGTGCAGGGGGGTCGCAAAGGGCAAGCTGGGGGTCGCAGTTCCAATCCTTGGCAACTCCTAAATGACATCCATGCCCTGAACGTTGCTTAAACCAAATTAAGCTCATAAAGGAGTCTGGTATATCCATTTTCAAGCAACAGAATTTAGCAACATTGGCCAAAGACATCTTAAAGATTTTGGGTGGCCTGAGACAAACCTATTTGGAGTGGCCCTGTTCAGAATGGCTTTGAATTTATTATCCAGTTTCAGCTCTCTCGTGCCCTCTTTGGCAGACTGGTCCAAATTCTATCTGTATTTCCATCTAATATTCAGGAATAGAGTTGTGTTTTCAATATTGTATAATTTGCTTGACACAATCTCATGTCTCATATGTGAGGTCCTGTTGTGATCTACAATAAACATTTTTGCTGGCTGTTGCAAAAGATAATCAAACATTGCTCTGCAAAATGTCTGTAACAGACTATCACACACCACCCACTTAAAAAATAAATTAAAGGAATGCACCATTTAAACCTATTTATTTAAGAACATTAGGGCAAAACTCTCAGCAGAACAGCTGGCTCTATCAGGGTCCCCTTGAGAGGCTGAGGCCCTGGGCCAGAGATCACTTTGTCCCTGCCTTAAAATGTATCTGACAGTAACACAACAAGCTTTGGGCTTAGGACTCATCTAGCACTACATTTGCTGAATATCTCTGTCAATCTGTGACATATTTCTTCACTGTGAAATTACTTCTATTTCTTAACAGAATAATAAGACATTGGAGAGTACATTCATGAGTGGTAACAACTGATACTTACCAACTATGCGTTAGCAATGTATGTTAAGAATAGAGTACATGTGTCTCCTGTGCCAAGATTACCTCTGCTGAGATGCTCTGAAGATAGGAAGGCCTTCTGCTTTTACCTCTATGCAGTCCATTAATTTCCAACCTAACAATGTTCTCTGTATCTTGGTCATATATTCTATATCAACTAGCCAGAGCCTGCAGACAGTAACAATTAGATTAATATCATAGGCTTACCTTCAATAATGTTCTTTTTCTGCATTATTTACCCTATCTTGTGGCCCCATCACCACACTCCACTTCCTCCCAGCCTCTCTATCTACCAAACATCCAACTGTGCAGGAGCCCCCATCTTAAACTGTGCTGAACAGCACCACCTTCTCCTTAAATGCCTCATCTTTTGCAAACTCAACTCAAACTCAAAATGAAGAATGTAAATCCCAAAAGAGAGAAACAAAAACCTATTCAGAAGCCTTCTGACCCATAGGGTGTATAGGCACGAAGCAGTATTCTCTGCCCACCAGTACAAAGTCTTGATCTTAGCTGGATGTTGCAGTAAAATGTGGGAATAAAGTGATTGAGTCTATCCATGGAGTATGTTAGTTACTACCTTCTTCTGTCAGCTTTCTGGTTAACATTGCTCAAATCAATTTTGAGTCTTGCCTAACAGGAAAAGTATAAATAAAGGAGCCTTTATCCTTCTTAGAATGGAAAAGTGCAAAAGTGTAATCTGAATTTTATGATACTCACCTCTCTCTGTCTTGTGGAAAGGCATTATTGGGTTCTCAGTATATTTGTTTGATATCTTCTTTCAAATGTGCACTATTTCTCCTTTCAGAGACACCTAGCACTGGAACTCAATGAAGCATTTGTTTTGACTATTTTTAGGACCCCAAGCAATCACAAATAATTTCTCTTTGAATAATTCTTTATATTTTCTTGTTCTACAATTTATTTTGCCTTGGAGAAGAGAGTTTTTTACATTATGTTTTTTCTAGCATCTCTCTTAAAAAGTAAACATTTGTCAGTCTTTTCCAAATTTTAATTGCAAAGTGTTAACGATAACATCTTTCTGTACTCCAAGGATGGCAGTTTTAAGCTTTCGGAAATGTTGTGCCAATGCTGCAGCATCTTCTCTTTCACTTGCTATTCCACGTGACTTTGCATTGCTTCTTAATGGACTAAGGGCCTCATTATGACATTGGTGGTAAAATGCGGCCTATGGTCGCCGTGACTGCCACCAGCATAGCGCCACGGCAGCTACCATCTGTCCGCCATTTTATGAGCACTGACTGACTTCTGCCACAATATGAGTGGAAATCCGGCAGTGTTCATACTGGTGGACGGTGGTTATCTGGCACTGCTAACACCAGCACCGTCCCGCCAGTAGGACGCCGCCAGCCGTATTATGAGCATTAATAAAGCCTGGTAGTGTCCTGGATGTGGGGCGCTGCTGGCGGTAGCAGCACCCCTTCCCTGCCGGACGACCTCCTCGCCGGACAAGGTAAGTCGGGTGTCCAACAGGGAAGGAGATAGGAAGGTGTAGGGTGTTGTGTGTGTGTGTGTGTCCGAGCATGTGAGTTCATGTGTGAATGTGTCTGTGTGTATTGTGTTGTTTGCGTGATTGTATGCGTGTGAGCGAATGCATGTAAGAATGGTGAAGTGAGTGCGTGTCTGCATGTCAGTGTGAATGTGTGAAAGAATGTTTGTGAGTATGTCTGAAAGTATGCATGTTTGAATGCGTGTATGGCAGTGTTAGTGAATGGCTGTATGCATGGTGCATGGTGCGTGTGGGTGTCTGTGTGCGTGTATGCGGGGAGAGGGTGTGGGGTGCTGTGACTGTAGTGGGGGTAGGGGGAGAGTGGAGTGATGTCTGCGCTGTGTGGTCAGTTGTGTGGTGTGTGCTTGTCTGCAGGTGTGTGCGTGTCGGTGGGTGTGTGCATGTATGGTAGGGGGTTTGTGTGAATCTATCAGAGGGGGTGGAGGTTAGTTTGTGTATCGGAGCAGGTGGGACTGTGTGTGTGTATCGGTGGGGGTGGGAGGGTGTGAATTTATCAGAGGGGGTGGGGGTTAGTTTGAGTATTGGAGCCGGTGGGTATGTGTGTGTGTGTATTGGAAGGGGTGGGGTGTGTGTTCGTGTATCAGAGAGGGTGGGTGTGTGTGCGTGTATCGGGGTGGGGGGGCATCAGGTGAGTGTTGGTGGGTGGGGGTGGGGGAGCTGCCTACAGGTGAATGTGAATGTTGTTAAAGATTAAATAGCGCATCCATATAAATGAGCATGTTGTCATTGCCCTGGTTCCTCTAGTCACGTAGGTTCGTATTTCAATTTTTGAGGTTGAACACATTAATATGTGATATGGTTACTTCAGTGCTCCTCATCCTTTATTCCATGCCCCTGAATACTTATCCTGGAGATTACAAGGTGGCGGGTTCTTTTTAGATGTCTTCAGACTCTGCCAAAACCTGTCCGAATAGAATAATGTTTTGTTGGAGAGAGACATCAGGATACAATAATCACTATTCATTTTACCTTCACAAATTCCTCCTCTCAAACATGACCAGGCCCATGTACCTTATGAAGCCCTGACAACTCTTGGTTTGGTTGAGCTGTAGTTTTAGGCTTATTTAGCCTGGAGATTGTTGTTTTTCCAACAAATACACAAGAAGCATGCATGTGGTGAGCTGTTGCACTTTATCCTCACAGAATTAAATAGTTGACCCTTAAAGTGCAGCAACACACGGTGCTCCAGCATTCTATATCTCCAAAAAGGAATGCTGATGGAAGTATATCATTTGCTTTAATGTTTTGTTTTCTATATCCTGTTTGTGGTTTCTTTTTGACTGGTTTCCACATACCATGGATGCTACATGTGACTTAACTGTTAGTACTATGTCCTTACACTAAATAGTGAAACTTATTGGGTTTGACACCATTATAGTTTTCCCAAATAGTGAGAGATTAGGGCCTTATGTCAGTCCTGATAAATCCCACAAACTCTGCAGGGCCACTGGGTACAAGGAACATGGTGACAACAACCAAGACTTAAAGAATGATTATGTCTGGAGAGACTCTTGTCTGTTTTTAACCTTACCAGGGAACCCAACTTTTAATTTTGGTCCAACCTTTAGCCACCAAGTTCTCTGTAAGGAAGAGAACATCTCACTGGGGGAATTCGACAGAATCAAATGCTTTCACTGAACTTTAGATAAAACATCTAGTGAAAAATCTGTAAAGGATTTTGGATATTCAACCCCACCCAACGAGGAAGAAGGGCCCAGTGATGAATCATGCCACTTTGGTGGGTGAGGGTCCTTGTATCCTACAAAGGGATGCCCCATACTTTTGTACCATACCTTAGGACACTTTATTTTTTGTTTTGGTCCACTGAAACACATTCACAGGTGAAAACTGATTTGTAAAGGGCATACCTTGGTTTTGTGACACTAGGACTCCTACTGTAGTATTTATTGTTTTGCAGTTGATGGTTGACACTGTATGCTAGTGATAGTGACCTTCTGCTGTGCAAGTATAAGATGTTGCACACCAAGCTCTTCTGCATATGGAAGCGTTGAGGACTTACCTGTCTGGTCAACGTCTCCTTCACTCACTTACATGCACATGCAGAGGTGAAAATAAGCCTTTGATGAGACTAAGGGCCAGATGTACCAAACTTTTTTCTGTGTGCAAACAACCTGGCTTTTGTGAATAGGAGAAAGCACTTTGGGATGCACAAATACCATTTTGTGATTCAGTAATCTATTACCCGAATCGCAAAATAGGTTTCAGAGTCAGTATTAGGAAGAGGAGTATCAAGGACGAACTTTCCTAATAGCAAGTCATAGGAGGATGCAAGAATGTTTTGCAACCAGGATTACAGTAGCAAAAAATGTGCAGTTACCACCAACTTCAAGTTAGTGGTAACCCATTTGTAAGGGGGTCCCAAGGGACCACTGACTACTCCTAAAAAATGAAAAGAATACTTTTCATTTTTCTTTTTGTAATGCACCCAGTTTTCCTTTAAGGAAAACGGGCTGCATGACAAAAACAATGATTTATTTATAAAGCAATCACAGATATGGTGGTCTGCTGACCCCACCAGGCCACTCCCCTGTTTCTGTAGCCATTCACAGTAAGGTTGGAAATTGTGACCTACCCCATGACTATTGATGAGGCAGGCCTATTTCTGACCCACTGCGAGTTGTTAACAGTGTTAAACACACTGTTGTACATCACATTTTGTGATTTCCTAATAGGGAGGGGCTAAAATTCGCAATAAGGAAATCGCAAACCCACAATTGTGTACATCTGTCCCTTAGTGATCATAATAGATTCTAGTTCATGAAGGAGCGAAGCACCGGTAAAGTGTCTTTCTGATTCACATTTCATGTCAATATCATTCAGTGACACTCCATGCACTTATTGGAATGAGCTTGTTTCTTACTGCTTGCCATACACAAGCTGAAACTGTTATTTCAAGACCTGCCATGAAAATAGTCTCATTGATTCTGGGGTTTTTGTTATTTTTCACATATAGGTGAAGGTAGCACAATACATTTGCCTCGCCTTTCTTTATAATTTTTGGGGTTGTTTCTTTGAAATGACTGATCAGAGATGAAGTAAGCATTATGGGCACCTCGGAAGTGCTTGGACCAGGGCCAGCGAGCACTCTGGGCACCACCTCCAGAGCAGAAATGGTCATCAGACATCGTGTGCCAAAATAATAACTGGACACGTCTGTCTTTGAAGGAACTTTACGACTTCGGTGAAACAGGTTAAAAGTTTAAGCAACGTAGGACTTTTATTTAGTTTTCTTCTGTGGTTGGTAAGCAAAAACGTGCAAGGTCTAACTCTGAACCTTGTTCTTTAATTGCAAAAAACGTTATATGGTTAGAGACAAAGATCAGGACGTGAAGGGAACAATTACCTTCTAATTGCTCTCGTTCTGCAGCTGCGGCTCTCTGCTAAACTTTTTCCAAGTCCATCTTCAAGGATCGCATCCCTGGAGACACAAGGCTGAACGAAGACAGACAGGTATAAAAGTGCTGCACCCCTGGAAGAAGGCACATTAGCGGATCATGGCATTGTCTCCCTCATCTCCTTCTTTACTCCATAGCGTTCCTTGACTTACAGCTGTACTTTATGGTTTGCTTTTTCTTACTGCATTTACAAAGCAGCATTCATCTTGGTTGGATGGTTTTCCCGTTTCCTGGGTTGGTGCACAGCATCCTTCACTGAAGGATGTTTTAGAATTGCTGGACTCTGGCAGCATCGTGGACTCTCTTTGCAGGGAGAGCCGAGAACCGCCTTACTGACGAGGCCTGTTTCATGTACAAGGTTAGCTCCCCCTGTTTTATAATTGGAGATTTGTGTAAATTAAGAGTTGTCCTTTGTTTCATCGCCAGGTATCTGTAAATTACACATTTCGCTTAAAAATACAATTCACAGGACGGTTTTGACTACGAACTTGCCAGCTCCAGTGGAAGTAGAGAATTCGGGGTTTGGGGGTCTGCTGCACCCTCATAACACTTTAGACAAAGAATACACATTAAAGGGGGCTTTAAAATGTTTTCCTCTGAAAGTATTTGTGTTTTTAAAGTCAGACTGTCACATGTGCCCTATGGTTATAGTGAGTAATGTTATTGTCCAGCACACAGACTCCAGAAACTGTTCCAGCAGCCTGGAACGTGCTGTGATTGGACCAACTGGGAAAACTGTTGTGTTAAAACTTATTCTCAAGCGCCTGTGGTAGCCAGATGTTACTGGGCACTAACCGCGGTAGGTGCTATGGTTTACCAATGTTGTCCCAGGGACTTTGGCAGGATGGCTCTCCATTGCAGAACCAAATACTCTGGGCCTTATTGCGACCTTGACGGAGGGGTTTCCTCCATCACAAATGTGGTGGATATCCTGCCCGCCATATTATGATCCCATGATATTCAATGGGGATCGTAATACGGCGGACAGGATATCCCCCACATTTGTGACAGAGGAAATCCCTCCTTCAAGGTAATACGGGAGACAGGATATTTGTCACATTTGTGATGGAGGATACTCCTTTGTCAAGGTCGTAATAAGGCTGTCTGTCTGTAGTCCTATTCTCCATGTTAGCTTGGGTGAACAGCCCTGTGTTACTCCAGCACAGGGTAACAGGTTTGGAACTCAGAATAAGACAAAACTGTCCAGATTTTTTATTTACATTAAGCCATGCAGATTTACAGTGTAACACCAAATGAAATCAGAATGTCCTACAAGCTTTTGAAGTGGAGGTATGCCTCGAAAATATTATTGATAATGTGGGTTGCAGGCAATCCTATTTTACAAAGCATGAAGAGAGCAGAACTGTGAGGATATAGCAGAGTCCTCGGATGTATTCTGAGATTTACACACATGAGTGCCAGGCAGAATGTTACAGGGTATCTGTCTGCCTTTTTGTCCCAGAGCCTCTGCAGTGTTAGCATCAAGGAGCTGGTCCATACCTTCTGTAACACTGCAGTGCATGTGCTGTTATCAAAATTGGAAGCAAGCATGCTAAAGGTTTGTTAGACGACAACCTAAGTCTGACAGGTCTAATATGAATCCCCTAGCTGAAAGTAGGGAGAACTACCCAACCATCGGCATTTCTCATCAAAAAGGTGGAAGAACCTGGAGAGACCACCAGAACAACAACCAAACAAACCTCCCACCCAAAACTGAACGAGGAACCCTAGAAAATTGGAAAGGAAGAAACTGGGCACCATCTCTTTCCAATGGGGCATTGGGAATATGCCTCTTGGTTCCAGTATTATATTGGAGGATTAATGGACACAACCCGGGACATTATCTAGGGCTCAGACTAATTTTCAACAATGTTTAGGGTGGTAAAATTACACCACTCAAAAACAGCAGCTGACTGTGATATTATTCTGTTGAGGGGCACCTGCCAGGATGTTTGGAGCCCCACAGGGACCCATGATTTACAATTAAGGAGTCGCCTGACCTTCCGGTCTCAATAACTCATGAACCATAAGTTGTAGTTTGATGACTGCAGCAGCCTCTAGTTCAGCATAACCAATACACCCCATGTGCTATTGTGCAAGGGGAAACCTCCAAATGTTCTCTGGGACTTGGTAACTGGCTGTACAGGTATCCAGGAAGACAAAGACAGATTCTGTGACCTTCTTCCTGCTACACCCTGTGTCCCCACAGAGTCATCAGTACAGGGGGGCTGTAGACACAGTGTGGATGGGACAAGTTGAGGGGTCAGTGCAGGCTGAAGCACAGTGCAGTACAACTTCATCTCAGGTAAACATTTCTCTCTCTCTTCATGAAAATAATTATCTTGTGTTTCAAGCATTGTCCAGGCCAGCTCTTACAACTTGGGAAACATCTCTTGCTGTGTCACTCCGTGTACCTCTCTGTTAGCTGGGCTTCTGCTTATCTTAAATGGAAAAGAACACATCTCTTTTATTGGCAGTTTGGCTCATTCATCCTTAATAAATTCTACGTTTTTCTATGTCCTTTCCAGCCTCTTGGATAACAGCTGTATGTTGTCACTGGGTACCGTGCACTCCATTCACCTAGGACTCAGGAGCACTGTTTCCGAAACTGAGGATCGCTACGCACGGGTAGGTCACAAGCTTATCATTGCTGGATTTCAAACATTGAAATCTTAAAATTCTGAATTTAATTTGTCACATTTGCTGTGTTTCATGGGCAGAGGTCAATTGTCAGGCTATTTCTTCTGACAAATTGCAGCCTATTTTCTTAACATGGGGATTGGTCTATAAAGATTCCTCTCATATGCAGTCACAAAAAGGAAAGTAAAGCGAATTATGCAAGACTGGGGAACAGGGAGTGTGAAAGGGAAGGCTGGACAATGCCATTCCTGTAAAGCACAACCAATTGTGAATACCTGTAAAATGTGAACTGCACACATTCAGCAGTTTGGACAGCAAACCTGAAGCACATTATTTTTGAAATGCTAAAGTGTGCTGGAAGAAAAAGATTTTAATAGGCTCAAACCATATTGAGACACTTACTTGGAGATGCACATACGAGAAATATCCAGTGAAACCCAATTTCAACACATTATCATTTGTGTGCAATACAGATTTATCAATAAAGTTGTATGCCTGTGCAATGTTAGTGGACATTTCAATGGAAAATATCCTGTTGGTAAATGACAGTACGCTACCATGCAATGTTTTAGCTACATTAAAAAATCATCCACCTCTTGTCCATTAAAGCTAGGTAGATCACAAATGCTTGGGTTGTGGTTCTAAAAAAGTTTGGGAAGCATTGTTCTAGGGCCTCAATGAAAGTATTGACCTAAAACTAAGAACACTGAAAATGATTGTTTATTTAATAGGACTATTGACTTCAAATTGATATTTCTTGGCCAACTAGTTCAGAGAGGATCTTCATTGGTGATTTCATGGGCTTCTTGTGACAAATGTTATGACTGTCAGTTTTGGGAAGCAAAATGACAGAATTCCAGAGATGGGTCTACCCATTGCTGGACACATCAAAGAAGAGAGCTTCCCCAGCAGCCAAGGCAATCAGTTGTCATGAACCACATGTCGTTACCAGACAGATGTTGGGGTAAGAAGAGATTAGACAGAAACCATACATGTAGGCCTAAGTGGCTGTATAGGAAGAACAAAGGCAGAATGGATTTTTTCTGAATCAGGGAGGAACCATTATATGCTATAAGCAATGTGTCATCATAGAGAAGGCCGTTGATACAGAGTATCAAGCATTGGCAAAACCAATAGCTATCTGTTGTAAAAGGCCAAGCAATTGGCTTTGCCTGTTCTTGTTTGCATTGGAATAGGCGAAAGCCAAAATGGTTGCCAGAGCATCACAATGGGAGCGCTAGTGTGCATATGCATACAGACATTTTAGCAGGCACCTGGAATTAGGTTTGTAATAAAAATGGCATTCCCTGATTGATGCTTATGTGCACATATGTTGTGGTGCATGCATACCTGTGTCATGATGCACCTGCAGCCATTTTGTTATTCTTAATTTACTATGAAAGTACACAATAATGTAAAAAATATAATTAGAAGCCTGTAGGGCTCTTCCGCTGCGGAGCCCAATGAAAAAAAATGGGTTTGTTGGTTGATTGGGGTGGAAGCTCGTCAAGCAACAGCCACAGTCTCTTGCAGGGTTAACCACTAACAGTAACTGAAAATGAACCTGTGCTTAACCATGGGTAGCTGTGCACACAAGCAGTCTAACTTAGAGGAAAGGTGTAAAGTATTTATGAAGCACACAAACCGTAAAAAAGTGAAAATACAACAAAAGAAAAAACCTAAACCAATTTAGAAAAATAGATTATCTTTGAATACATTATTTTACACCAAAATGATAAACATCCAAAGAGTAAAACCGGAGTTATTGATTTTTACTGAATGAAGTGAAAATAGTACCAAAAGTACAAAGCGCCAATAAGGGATATCTAGTTGCACTGGATTGGGACAAAGTCAAAAGTTTAGGCCAACCGCGATGAAGTATAGGCCAGCTACAGGGACCAGACTTGTCTCACTGAGCAAAAGTACTTTAGCCCAGGATGCATTTCCGTTGAAGATTCTGTTGACAAGAACGATGCAGAATGCAGCCGAAGAGATGCATTAATGTTGGATCGATGCATCAGTGTCGATCCTTGCAGTGAAGCTGCACGCTGGTCCTGAGCTGCACAACAGCGGCAATTGGTTGGCTCCAATGAGCACAGTGGCTATGATGCAGGGTTCTCAGCGTCACCATCAAGGCTGCCATTGATGGATATGCAAAGACTTCCAGTCGGTGAGAGTTTCACACAGTAGTGGTTCTGAAGGCAATACAACACGTTGAGCCACGCAGCAAGGGCAATGCACTGGTTCTGGTCCTGCAACATGGGTTATGTGCTGGTTCTGATCCACACAATGGCACCTCAGGCCCACTTCCAAGGGTTCAAGACTGAGGTGGTGCCAGTTGGCAGGGCAGACTCACAGATGGTAGTGTCCAGGTGCAGAAGCAGGATAATTGAAGGTCTTCCATGTCCAGCCAGCCAATTAGCTGTAGAATCACGTTGGATCCAGGGGTCAAGTGGTGCTGGTCCAGTCCTTCTCACCCAGACCAGGAGGGCAGCAAGCACTGGATCAGCACAGCAACAAAACAGTTCTTCTAGAGCAGCAGTCAAGTAGATTGGCAGCCTTACTCCCTGACAGAATAGCCACAGGTCTAGAAGTATACTGAAGTGGTAGGTGCTGAGGTCCAGTTCTTATTCCCATTGGTACCTTTGAAGTGGAGGAGACTTCCAAGAAGGGTTTTTGAATAGCACAGAGGTACTCCCTTCCTGCCCTGGCTCCAGACTCACCAAAGGGGTGCATACAGCCTTTGTGTGTGGACAGAACACAGCCTATTCAGCCCAGGTGTAAGTGTGAGACTGTGCCCAGTTCCTCCCTCCCATCCTGCCAAAATGGCCCATCAATTCACACCTAAGCTCCTATTGTTTGTGGCTATCTAGCGGGAATACATAAAGTCCAGCTGCCACCCTCCCCTGACGTGTTTCAGAGACAGGCTGCAGGCACCCAGGGATAAGAGCAAGAAATGCCAATTTTGTAAAAGTGGCATTTTCAGATTTGTATAATAAATCCAACATTCCAGTTAAAGAAGATTTATAATTAGTTCAGAGTTAAAAAAATATAAAAGATCTACTCCTTCTTTTGAATTACAGATTATTAAATAAGGAATGCCCAATGTTATCCTATGAGACGGTTAGGCCTCACAGTAGTGGAAAACGGATTTTGGAGGGATTTTCTTACCACCAGGGCACGTAAAACGTAAAAGTACATATCCTAACTTTTACTCACATAGCCCCCTACCCTATGAGCTACAAAGGGCCTACCTTAGTGGTGACATATGTACTAAAAGGGGAGTTTAAGGCTTGACAAGGGGTTTTAAATGGCAAGTCGGCATAGCAGTGTGACACTGTCTTCAGGCTGCAATGGCCCGGCTAGGACACATTTCACAAAGCAAGTTAGGTGGGAGGCAAAACAAGTGCTGCATGCGCACAGGTAGCATTTAATTTGCAGGCCCTAGGTATGTGGTATACCACTCTACTCAGGACTTATAAGTAAATTAAATGTGCCCATTGAGTATATTCTAATCAAACCATGTTTAGGGATATAGGCACAATCATTTTAGCACTGGTTAGCCGTGGTAAAGTGCACAGAGTCCTAAGGCCAACAAAATTGAATTCAGCAAAATTGGAGGCAAACATGCAAAAGGTTTGGGAGAAGACCACCCTAAGACTGATAGGTCTAACATGTGTCCCTCCAGCTTAAAGTGGGGAAAACTACCCAACCATTTGGAGTTCTCTTCACTAGGGTGGAAGAAACTTGTCACTAAAGTGGAGAGGCCATCCACTTTGGTGTGGTCTGTCCCAGGTCTGTGTTCCACCATAACGTCCATTCCCTGTAGGGAGATGGATCACCTCAACAACTGAGGGTACTTTGGTCTGTCTGAATCCAGAAAATAGTCCTAAACAGGTATGGGCTCAGCTTCTTAAGTTTCCAGACCACAATAAAGGTTTCCCCTTCAATAGCACCCCACCTCTGTTCCCTGGAAAGTAACCTTCTGGAGATAAAAGCTACAGGTTGGTCAAGGATTTGAGCACAGGGGCTGTGCACTTGGTCTGCTTTAGGGAGCCACAGGCTTTCTGGCAAGCCTCTGTCCAGATTCTGGGCTGCTTCTTGGAAGTCAGCTCAGTCAAGGGAGCAACAATGATGCCATAGCCCTTGACAACCTGTGAGGCCCAGGAAGGCTCCCATCTGAGTTTGACTTTTGGGGGCTCCCAGGCAATGAAATTCCTACCATGGCCTGGAGGAGCTGCACCTTACCCCTGCCCACATAGTGTCTTAAGTACACAACAGATCCCGGCCTTATCTTGCGCTTACGGGCCTTGATAGTAAGGGTTGACTTCTGCAGGGCCTGAAGCACTTCCTGCAGATGATAAAGGTGGTCCTGACAGCTGCTACTGAAGACACTGTTGTCATCCAAGTAAGCATCACTGAAAGCCTCCAAAACAGCCAAATCCTGGTTCACCAACCTCCGGGGCAGGTGTCTCCAACCAGCCAATCGTGAGCTACCAGTAACTTCCAGACACCTTCAGAGTACGGGACAGCATTAGGTTTATTTTTAGACAAGCAAAAGGTCATATTTTCCTTTTAAAGTTAAGTAAAGGCTGTGTTTATTTTACCTCACTAACACCAGTCTGGAGCTGGCAGGGCCTGATAATGAGCAGTGCTCAGCTAGAGTTATGACACAGTCTGGGACACAGTGGTGAACAAAGTGGTATAACGAAACTTGAGGGGACCCCCCTGCAAAGTACATGGAGGAGCCCTCTCTGAACTCACTTAGAAGCTCAACGGCCAGGGAACTGTACTGAAGGGTCCCCCTGGAGCTCAGCCCCCCCACCCCACATGCAGGGTCTGCAGGCACCTTTGTTACCCTACTGGTGAACAGTTGGTTCCCTGAGGCATTTAATGCTTAAATAGAAGTTTTTGTCAACTCAATATCGAATCTGTGAATAAACTGCTGTTTCTAAATGCTTTTAAATGGGAGAAAACTAAAATGAAAAGTTACCTTAATGTTTAGGTTACCTCTTCATTTTAATATTCTCCCATTTCAAAGTGTTGCATTTGCAAACAGCAGGTCTCTTGTTCCCAATGGCCGTAGACAGTGTGCAATAAAAGGTTGGTCAAAGCCTTGAGCACAGGGGCTGTTCAAATGGTCATGGTGCAGAAATGTGTTCCGTATTATGAAAATTTTTGCAGAACTGTACTTTACATTTTTCCCATTTAAAAATGTGATATACGTGTCATGGTGCCACATATGGTGAAAGGTATGTCCTGTGCTGCAAGTACATATGACACATGCTTTCAGTCACCCATACAAATAAGTCCTACTTTTACACACATATGTTCACACATCTCCAAAGACCAGCTGTCAATGACACACATGGCAGCCCTGTCAGTGTGCCCCTAGTCAAAGTAATTTTTTCAAAACCTAGTATCTGGCTCTGTGGACATTAGGCTTAAAGTAAATTGTGGGGGTGTCTGGGAACAATGTATGAGTTGTTTCCACTTCAGTAGCTCCCAATGATTTTCACTGATTAGAAGTAGTTCTCACCACACAAAAGATTGGGAGACCATTCTCTGAAAGGTGACACGGTAGTCCTTATTTCAAAGGGCATCACTTTGACGTGGTAGTGGCCCTCTGAAGTGTAGCAGGATGACTTCTTCTTGGCTCCTTCAGTTAGGGCAATCTGTCAGTACCCTGAAGTCATATTGAAGGCACTCAGGAGCTGGACAGCCCCTAACCTGTCAATCAGCTAATCAGCATGGGTAATGGGATGAGCATCAGATTTGGTGACTGAGTTGAGCCCTCTGTAATCCACACAAAACCAGACTTTCAGGTAGTGTCCAGTGGGGCGGCTTTTGGTACCAGCACCACTGGGTTGGACCAGGGGCTACTGGAGGGCTGAATCTCCCCAACTCCAACACCTTGGAGACGTCCTCGATGCTGACTCTCACTTTGTCATGTAGCCTGTGTATTTTGTTTTTGCCAGGGAGGCTTTCTCCTGTGTCCACATTGTCGGCACCCAAATGGGTAATCCAAGGAGTGAGGGGAAAACAGAGAGGAGAACTGTTCCAGCAATTGGTACCAGTCAGTACGCTGTTCTGAAGTCAAGGTAGGAGAGAGGTTCACTGACCATCCTTTTCCTTGGAGCCTAGGAGGTCGTGGACCTGGTTACTCTCCTCTTCCTCCCCACTATCTGTCACCAGCAACATAGTGACCTCTGACATCTCAAAGTGTGGGTTGAGACAGTTGATATGGAGGTGCCTGTGGGTTTTGATGTCCACCAAGTAGGTGGGATCCTCTTTCCTCGTAACAATCTCATAAGGCCCAGCCCACTGCTCTTGGAGGGCTCTTGAATCCATGGGCTGTATCACCCACACTTTATGTCCAGGCTGAAATTACTCAGAGAATTCCACATCTGTCTAGTCATACCACTGCTTCATTATCTCATGGCTGTCCTCCAAGTGTTCAGAAGCCTTCTTCCAAACCATGGTCTTCTATCTTTTGAGGGCTATCTTGTATGTAATCACATGCTGAGGGAGATTCTTGGGAGCTGGCTCACAACCCTTCCCAACCAGAATAAGAAGTCCTTTTACAGAATGACCATACAGAAGCTTGAAGGGGCTAAATCAGATCCCTTTTGTGGTACCCCTCTCTAAGCAAAGAGCAGGCATGGTAAGAGGATGTCCCACTTACACTCCATGGGCTCTGGCAGGCCTTTGATCATGCCCTTTAGAGTTTGTTGAACATGTCAACAAGCCCATTGGTTTGTAACTCAACACTCCTTCCACATTGACTGCATATAAGCAAACATGAAGTTGGTGACCCTGTCAGACATGACTTCCTTGTGGAAACCAACTCTGGGAAAAATCCCCATTATGGCTGTATCCACTGCAGGTACAGTTGCAGTTCTCAGAGGTATAACGTTTGGGTATCTTGTGGCATGGTCCACTAGTACCAGGATAAACATTTTGCCAGAGGCTGTCTGGGGATCTACGCGCCCTACAATCTAACTGCCTACTGGTTTAAAGGGGGTGCCAATGAAAGTCAAGGGTTTCAGAGGAGCTTTCTGCTCCTGCACTGTGTTCCCACTGGCCTGGCAGAAAGTATCTGAGGAAATCTTCATCCAGGGGCTTTAGAAGTGGGGAACTAGCGTGACAAAGGTCTTGCCCTGCCCCAGATGTCCTGCCAGAGATATTCCATGAGCCAGCTGCAGCGGGAAGGTCCTAAAGCATTGGGGAACTACCAATACCCTTGTTGCCCCATTCACAGGTGCCTTAGGCTCACTATATAGGAGGCCATCCTCCCAATGGATGCAATGATTTCCAGATGCATCACCAGCTGCTTGGACTTCGGCCTGTTGCGTTATGCCTTCAAGGATTGGGCATTCCTTCTGTGCCTTACAGAACCCCTCCCTGGTGAGCCCTCCTTCTGCTTGCCATCCAGCAAGTTCAGGCAGGTCACCGAAGGAGGCATGTCCTGGCCAGTGGGCTCTGGGGAACCCTCCTCTGGTGCTCCAACCACCTCATCTGGGAGACATTCAGAGACTAGTTTCCCATATCCCTTGCCATTCCCTCTTTTGGTGGCAGTCTGGGCCACTTTCAAGGCTCCAGACATCCTTCACTCCCTTTCTGGATAGCCATGGACCTAGTGGTTGCACGAATCCACTCAGGCAACCCTAACATTTCCAGGCGTGACCTGATCTCTACTTCCTTCCAGGTAGAGTGCTAAAGATCATTCCCTAGCAGACAACCCACAGGCATGGCAGGGCTCACAACAACTTTCAGAAGATCTGAAAGCCCCCCACTCAGATGGAACAAGAGCCAGTAGTCTGCTACTACAACCTGGTGGATTATATTGTGTGTAATTTGCTCTGAGGCCCAAGCTGACTCCTTACTGTAGTAATACTGGATCCTGTGTCACTCAGAGCCTCAACTCCTTGCCTATTGAAGGTGAACCAATGCCTATACTTTGCAGTATTGTAAGACATGTGGGCTTTCGCCACCATCTCCACTCACCCAGAGAAACTAAGGGGCGTATTTATAAGCCCCTATTGCCAACTTGCGCCACATTAATGTAATTTATTTTGACATTAATGTGGTCAAACGAGGCCAAAATACTTGTGCCACACTTACAAAGTGGCACAATGCATGCATTGCGCAACTTTGTAACCCTTCGCACCACTTTATGCCTGGCCAGGCATAATGTATGCAAAGGGGACATTCCCCCTTAAGGGGGGCGAAAAATGGCACAAGGAAATCTAACAGATTTACTTGAGTCATTTTTAATGGCATTTTTAGCGCCTGTCCAGAGCAGGCGTTAAAAGGGGGCTTCCATTATTTCTAATGGGTGCCTATGTACTGTGCAGCAGTAACGCCAAATATTTTGGTGCTACTCCTGCAGAGTACATCAATATTGTCATGACAAATTATACTATTGCCCCCTACCCTGTGCCATGGTGCGCCTTATTTTAAATATGGTGCACACATGGTGGCGGTAGGGGGCGCTATGGGGCGCTAAGGGGTGTAAGGAAAGTGGCACTGCACACAGTGCAGAACCACTTTCCTTAAATATGCCCCTAGGTGTTAGAAATTGGATCTCTAGTTGGCAGAGGTATGCACCCTGTCCAAGTAGAGACTGCAATCCTAGTCAGGGTAAGTAACAAAACACAACCTAAATTATCCTGTGCTCACCCTCTTGTAGTCTGGCACAGAGCAGGCAGGCCTAACTTAGAAGGCAATGTGTAAAGTATTTGTGCAATAACACATAGAGTAACACAGTGAAAACACCACAAAAAGTACTCCACACCAGTTTAGGAAAATAGATAATATTTATCTGATTAAAATAAGACTAAAACGAAAAAACATCCAATGTGCACAAATCAACATACCACTCTTTAAAGGTTTAAATGAGTCTCAATCCTAAAGAATCAGTGGCTGTATTTTTAACACACAGTATTTGGGATGCACAAAAAATAATGCTGCAGAGGGCCGCAGAGGAGGAGATGCATTAAAAAGTAAAGCCATGAATCAATTTTTCTAATTCAGCAAAGTTGTTGCGTTGTTTCTTTCCACACTGCAAGGCAATGCGTCGGCTTCCGGGAGTGCAGCCTTGGTTCCTCACTGTGATACAAGGGTATTTTAATGCCCAGGGACGATGCGTGGAAAATCCTGACTGTGTTGAGAAGAGGTAACAGGTGCTGCATCAATCTGGCAGGTGATGCAGTGATTTTTCAGTCACAAAGCATGCGCTGCATCAGTCCACCAGGCATTGCTTCAAATTTTGCAGGTCTTGGATTGAATTTTGCAGGTGTTGCATCGATTTTCTCATGCGCTGGATTTTCTTCTCTTTAGTGAAGTCTTTGATAGCCCTGAGACCTCAGAACAGGAGGTAAGTTCAATCCAAGCCCTAGGAGAGCACTTGAGGAGGAAGGCAAAGTCCTCCCAGCAGAGTCAGGGGCCAGCAGGCACCAAGGCAACAGGCAGGCCAGCAGTCCTTCCAGCAAAGCCGTCCAAATGAGTCCTTTGGGCAGCCTGGCAATCCCTCTGACAGAGCCCAGTTGTAAGTCCAGACGTGTCTGATTCGATGGGGTCACAGACCCAGTATAGGTACTCAAAAGTGCCATTGAAGTGGAAACTTCGAAAAGGAAACTTCAAAGAGTGGTTTTGAAGTGCACAAGTTCCCCTTTTAACCTAACCCTGTCTACCCGGAGCCCTGTGGCGAGTTATCAATACTTTGTATGAAGGCCGGCCACTGATCTTTGAAGTGTGAGAGCCCCTCCACCCTTCCGGCAAAAGACCCATAAGTATGCAGATTAATGTGGATGCAGCTGAGTGCCCTGTGTTTAAGGCTGTCTGGGTGGAATGCACAAGGTGAGATGTCCAACAGCACAGACCAGACATGGATTGGAGACAGGCTATAAGGCACAGGTAGCAGCAAGTGAAGCGAAATGCCTACTTTCTAAAAGTGGCATTTCTGAAATAGTAATGTAGAATCCAACTTCATCAGTAATTAGGATTTCTCCCTATATTTCAACCATACCAAACATGACAAGTCTATTCTTCTCAGATCAGAAATTACCACTTAAAAGCATAAATGTTGGCTTATGAGAGGAGCAGGCTTCACAGTAGCGAACGCCGACCATGCTTTGAGCAGGTAGGTCGCTTCCTTCCCTCCTCTCTGCTGCCAGCTGCCTCCATTTCCTGCTGATAGATTCCGGTAATTTTCTTGTTTTCTCTCTCCTCCTGCTGTAGCCGCTTCGTCCCCACGGCCCACCCCACTCCCTCCTCGAATCCTTGCCTTCCCGCCCTAGCTCTTCTGCTGGCAAGCCCCCCGCCCTGCCATTGCTTCCCGCCACCCCTCCTCCCAGCTGACACACCCTCCCTCCTTCCCTCTTATGCCGGCCGAACCGCGTACGCGCTGATGGCGCGCCAAAGGCAAGCCCGTCTGCGCCCGTCCGCGCCAAGACCTTGCCTAGCGCCAGACCCCTGGCCAACACGCCCCTGCACTACCTTTCAACAATACACCGCCGACGAACTCCACGCCTTAAACCCAGGTTGTTCCTCCACCTGCTGCCAGTCCACACCAACGCGCACCAGAGGACCCTTCTCTTGCAATGCCTGCAACTTCACCTGCAAGCCAACCCCGCAACAGCATACCAAAACAACAGACTGCCACCTAAAATGCATCCTGCTGAACACCCGCTCCGTCCACAATTGAACTCTGGGACTTACTAACCACTCACTCGTCGGACATCGCATTCCTCACCGAAACATGGATGAACCCTGCCTCGGAACCAGACATAGCAATAGCTATATCAGATAATTACAAAATCACCAGAAGAGACCGCAACAACAAACCAGGAGGAGGAATCGCCATAGTCCATAAAAACACCATAAGAATCTCCACCAACTCCGATGACATCATCAAGTCCGCCGAGCACCTCCACTTCACGCCAACAACACACTCAGAGGAACACTGGTCTACAGACCCCCCGGCCCGAGACCACAGTTCTGTGACGATATCGCCGACACCATCAGCTCTCAAGCCCTCGCCTCAACGGACTACATCCTCAAGGGCGACCTGAACTTCCACCTGGAAAATAACGATACCAACACCACCAACCTAATCGACAACCTCGCCAACCTCGGCCTCAAGCAACTTGTCACCTCACCGACCCACTCCGCAGGCCACACACTCGATCCCATCTTCTCAACCAGCAACCACATCGCCGTCAGCCACACCACCGAACTCTACTGGACAGACCACTGATGCATCCATTTCTCCTACCAGAAACCAGTCACTCACCATCACCGCACACAGCCGCCCAATGCAACTGGAGCAAAATATCCACGGACCATCTGATCTCCACCCTCGCCCAGACCCCCCCCAGGACCTCAGACCCCAACACAGCCACCACCAACCTGCACCACTTGATAGAAGACTGCACCAACACCCTAGCACTGCTCAAAAAACACCCAAACACTCCGCACAGAATCAAGGCCAGCTGGTTCACCCCAGATTTACAGGAATCCAAACGACGATGCCGCAGAATGGAAATAAACTGGTGCTGTGACCCCGCCACCTCCAATCGATTTGCCTTCAAGGAGGCCCTACGCAGACACCACCAATTGATACGCACTGTCAAAAGGACCCACTTCAAAAACCGCATCGACACCAATGCTCACAACATCAAAGAACTCTTCGGCATCATCCAAGAGCTATCCACCCCGAAGGCATGCTTCAACGAACCCCCGCCATCACAGGAGCTCTGCAACTCAATCGCATCCCACTTCCGTCAAAAGATAGAAAACATCCACAACAGCTTCAACTCCAAGTCCCACCAGCTAACTACAAACACCCTCGAACCCTACGCTCCAAGAAACACCCACCTCCTCCACACCTGGACCCCAGTCAACACAGAAGACACCGCAAACACCATGGCCACTATCTACTCCGGATCTCCATCAGACCCCTGTCCACACCACATCTTCAACAAAGCCAACACCATCATCCTCCCCCATCTCTGCCACACCATCAACAGTTCCTTCGAATCAGCCACCTTCCCAGAGAGATGGAAGCACGCAGAAATCAACACCTTGCTAAAGAAACCTAAGGCAGACCCTGACGACCCCAAGAACTACCGACCGATCTCCATCCTCCCCTTCCCAGCCAAGGTCATCAAAAAAATCGTGAACAATCAACTGTCCCGGTTCCTGGAAGACAACAAGGCACTCAACACCTCCCAATCCGGATTCCACAAAAACCACAGCACCGAGACTGCACTCATTGCTGCAACAGACGACATCAGGACCATGCTAGACAAAGAAGAAACATCAGCACTCATCCTCCTGGACCTCTCCGCAGCCTTCAACACGGTATGCCATCACACTCTCTGCACACGCCTCCACAACGCTGGAATCCGCGACAAAGCCCTGGACTGGATCTCATCATTTCTCACTGAAAGGACCCAAAGAGTCCGCCTCCTGCCGTTCCGATCAGAAGCCTCCAATATCACCTGTGGCATCCCTCGAGGACCTTCACTCAGCCCCACACTTTTCAACATGTACATGGCCCCCCTCGGCAACATCGCACGAAAACACCACATCAACATAGTCTCCTACGCCAATGACACTCAGCTCATCATTTCCCTCACGAAAGATCCCACTACTGCAAAGGACAACCTCCACAACGGACTCCACGCCAGAGCCAGCTGGATGGAATCAAGACACCTTAGGCTAAACACAGACAAGACAGAATTACTCATCTTCGGCACCAACCCCTCAGCCTGGAACGACTCCTGGTGGCCTACCTCCCTAGGATCCGCACCCTCACCCACCACCCACGCATGCAACTTGGGCTTCATCTTGGATTCCACACTCAGCATGACTCAGCAGGTCAATGCCATCTCCTCTTCCTGCTACTACACCCTCCGCCTGCTCCGCAGAATCTTCAAATGGATTCCCATCGAAACCAGGAAAACCGTCACCCACGCCTTGGTCAGTAACGGATTGGATTACGGAAATGCCCTATATGCAGGAATAACAAACAAACTCCAAACAAAACTGCAAAGAATCCAGAACGCATCCACCCGCCTAATTCTGGACATCCCACGCTGTGACCACATCTCACCCCATCTCAGAGACCTACACTGGCTACCAGTATCAAAGAGGATCACCTTCAAAATCCTCATCCACGCACACAAGACCCTCTACAACACAGGTCCCACCTACCTCAACGACAGACTCACCTTTCACACCCCAACCCGCAACCTTCACTCCGCCAACCACGCCCTCGCCTACATTCCTCGCAATCCGCCGCACGACCACCGGAGGTAGATCATTCTCCCACCTTGTTGCAAAGACCTGAAACTCCCTACCACTCCACCTCCGCCTGACCGATGACCTTCTATCTTTCAGGAAACACCTCAAGACTTGGCTTTTTGACCAGTAGCTCCCCCCCCAGCGCCTTGAGACCTACTGGGTGAGTAGTGCGCTTTACAAATTCCTGAGTGATTGATTGATTGATAGTGAAAAATTACTTTTAGGGCTTTTCACTACCAGGGCATGTAAAACTTAAAAATACATGCCCTGCTTTTTACTAACATTGCACCCTGCCCTATGGGTTACCAAGGGTCATCCTTAGGGGTGGCATATGTAAGAAAATGGGAATTTAAGTCTTGGTAAGTAGTTTTATATGCCAAGTCGAAGTGGCAGTGAAACCGCACACAGGCCTGGCAATGGCAGACCAGGACCCGGAGTCCTAAAACCAACCAAAACGAGGTCAGAAAAAGAGGAGGAGGGCCATTTTCCAACACTAGGGTAACCTCACTAACTTTCCCACCAATGACGGGGACAAACTCCTCCCCAAGCACTACACTAGCCATCCCTGGGATCTTTCTGCCAGTGGAAACCTGTGCCATCTAAGGGCACTTGGGATCACCCCGATAATGTCTAGACAGATAGCACTTGGGACTCTTGTTTTGACTTTTATCAGGGAAACACTTCTTCTGGTGGCCAGGTTAGGACTGTGACACTTTCCCTTGAGAATCATTGTGGGTGCCTTGAGAAAATTCCCTCTTTTTATCTCCCCCCTCCTTCTTCTGATGGGAACCCTAACTACCCTTTTGGTTGCACCCTCCCCCAGGTGCCTCCTTGGACACTCTGGTGCTGACCCAGATGTTTGCCTCCTCAGGAAGCTTCCTGCGGTCAGCCAGCTTGCTATCAACCAGTTGTTGGTGTAGCTCTGTAAAGCAAATATCATGCATGGGCCCCCTCAGAATTAGGTTGTACAGCTCAGTATAGTTCTCTACCTTGCCAACCCTGACCCAGCCCATCAGGGCCTTACTCGAATATTCTAGAAAGTATACCTAGGTCTAAGTGGAAAGTTTTGTGGCTGCCCCTGAACTTCTGTCTGCATCTCTCAGGGGCAATCCAAATTTACTGACAAAAATGGCCTTCTTAGGAGTGTATTGTGTCTGAGCATCTAGTTCGAGGGTCAGGAGTGTATCTTTTCCCACCACGGGCATGTTCCTCCACAAGCTACCCCCAGAACCTTTTGCACCCTTACAGACACTTAATATGCTGGGAACCACTTGTCAAAGTCACCTCCCACCACAGAACTGGGTACCACAACGTTGGGGATGCAGACCCATTGTTCTCCAGTAAATATTGTAGGTATGCTACCACCATTACTGCTGGAATTAATCTGCTTATCTCTCAAATCAACCTGAGACTGAGCTCATGAACCATACTTCTCTCCTCCATGGCCAATCTCTTCTCCTCTAAATCTCTCTCAGCCACAGTTTTCTACTTCTCTAACTTCAATTTGAGAAGCACCAGTTTCGGCTTCCTCTCCTCTTTACTATCCTCCACCTCCTGTGGGATCAGACCCCTCGCAGGCACACTACTCCTTGCACCATCCCGGTCATCTAGGGCATCCATGTCATCTGCTGAGTTCAAGTTGGGCCTTCCTGGCAGCTAAGGACCCTAGCTGAGTTCCTCCCTCTTCTCGTTATCTATCTGTGTTCCCTTCTTCTCATTGTCATCCACCTCCTCCTCCTCCTCCTCCTCTGAGATGGCCTTGCATCTCTGCACTTCCTCATTGGCCTTGGGGGCTATCTTGAAATCCAGGTTGGTAGCCTTTCTGTCTGCTTTCGGTCCCTTCTGTTTGCAGAGTTCCAGCAAATTTAGAATGGGGGGAATAACCAATTGAAAAAAATATGAAAGAATTTTAAAAGGGCTCACTCTAATGTCAAATTACTTATCCTGTACTTTTGTGTAACAAAAATCACTGTAAGGTACTGCAAGTCCTGATCCACACCGCTGAACACCAATGTGAGGAATGGGATTGTTCGTTGACTGGGGTGTAAGCTCTGGTCAAGCAACAGTCTCAATCCCTTGAAGGTTGAGCCACTAAAAGTCACAAAATTAACCCTGGGTAGCTTGGCACACATGCAGTCAGGCTTAACTTAAAGGCAATGTGTAAAGTGTTTATCCAGCACACAAACAGTAATAAAGTGAAAACCCAGCACAAGAAAATTCCCAAACACACTTAAAAAAATAGTTTATGGCCCTTATTACAACCTTGGTGGTCTGTGATAAAGTGGCGGCAATACCGCCAACAGGCTGGCGGTAATTACCGCCAAATTATGACCATGGCAGAAAGAGCTCAGATAGACAGCCACTTTACCAGACCGACCGCCAGGGCGGAACCAACAGCCACCACAGCGGAAGCCGGCTACAGCCAGGCAGAAGACAATGTTCCCCCCACCCTATTATGACAGCCCAATCTGCCACCTTTTCTGAGCCGGTACTAACGACTTCAAAAGCCTGGCGGAAACACTGCACAGAAGAGAAAGGACTCACCATTGGAGACACAGGGAACAACCAAGCCTCCATGGAGACCGAGCAGCAAATATTTCCGATGATCTTTTACGTCCTTCTCCACCACGAACACCAACGACGGCAAAGACGACCACGGTGAGTACAGCCACCTAGCACACAAGTGAGGGGGAAAGGAAATGAGAGTGACACACACACACACAACACACACCCCCACCCCCAACACCATACACACAATCAGATGCATGACGAAAACATATATACCCCCCTCAGGAATAATTCAAGGACAACACGAATACATGAAAGTGTGTATAATAATATAAATACAGTAGAAATACCTACATCCAATATAAAAGTAAATACATATGAACAATTCAAGGGACACTGCCAAGTCCTCAATGTGTGTCGTGGGCCAGAGGGCCACGTGACAAAGTCCAAGGCCCCACTTGTCTCCTACCAAAACACGGAGAGAACACTGCAGGGGCATAATTTGGAAAATAGGCAGGCACTTCAGGGGGATGGGGAATAGGGGGGACACCTCAGCCGGCAGATGGAACAACACCACTGTCCTGGAGGGGGCAACATGCCCATTGCTCTGTCCTGGGGAGTGCAAGGCTACAGTCTCTTAAGTGGGAGACTTGCCACTGCTTGGTCTTGGGGAGTGCAAGGCCACAGTCTCTCGAGTGGGTGACTTGCCCACATGCTCTGGAGGGGGCAACATGCCCTGTGTGCTGTCCTGGGGAGTGCAAGGTCACAGTCTCTCAAGTGGGTGACTTGCCCACATGCTCTGGAGGGGGCAACATGCCCTGTGCCTGGTCCTGGGGAGTCTGGGGTTGGTGGTTGTCTTGCCCACTGGTTCTGGAGGGGGCATTGTGCCCTGTGATCTTCATCCTGGGGAGGATGGGGTGAGAGGGTGGCTTCCCCACTGGTTCTGGAACGGGCCACGTGCCCTGTGATGCAGATCTTGGGGAGTGCAGGGTCACAGTCTTTCAAGTGGGTGTCATTCCCACAGGATTTGCAGGGGAAGGCCGCACAACAGCCCACGGAGGCAGGTCTACAGATTGTCTGCCGGCGGTGACAGCTATTCAGTGGTGGCAGTGGTGGTGCTGCTGCTAGTGCTTGTGGTTATGGGGGGAAGCTCCTGCCCATCCCCTGCAGCCTCGGGCGGCTACCCACTGCTAGTGGTGGTGGTGCTGCTGCTGCTGGAGGTGGTTGTGGGGGGAAGTTCCTGCCCATCCCCTGCAGCCTCGGACGGCTGCCCACTGCTGGTGGTCGTGGTGTTGCTGATGCTGCTGGGGGTGGTTGTGGGGGGAAGCTCCTGCCCATCCCCTGCAGCCTCGAACGGCTGCTGACTGCTGGTGGTGGTGGTGCTGCTGCTGCTGGCGGTGGTTGTGGGGGGTAGCTTCTTCCCATCCCCTGCAGCCTTGGATGGCTGCTCAACCATGGCCGGTGGTGGGGGCTCCGAGTGAGTCCCAGCACCAGGCTACTTGTCCTTCCTGCCTGCTGGTTTAGGCCCCTTGCCCTTCCTGGCAGCAGCTGGGGATGGCTCCTTGCCCTTCCTGGCAGCAGCTGGGGCTGGCTCCTTGCCCTTCCTGGCAGCAGCTGGGAATGGCTCCTTGCCCTTCCTGGCAGCACTTGGGGCAGGCACCCTTTCCGTGAGGCAGCCTGGTGCCCTGGATCTTTTCCCACCACAAGTGGGCGTGGACACTATTGGGCCCGTGGAGGGGTGACTGAGGTGCTTGTCTGGGTTTTAGCCACCCTGGCCAGATGTGAAGGACAGGGGGGAGGGGTAGGGAAGAGGTCAATGTGATGCACTGGTCCTGATCTACGCAGCATCAGAGATGTGTTGGCTCCAATGAGCACAGCAGCCGCAATGTGGCATTCTCAGTGTCGCTCTCGAGGCTGCCGTTAACGGAGATGCGAAATCCTCCAGCCGGGGGGAGCATCAAGCAGTGGTGGTTCCAAAGGAGATGTATCCAGTTGAGCCACTTATCAGGCATGATGCGCTGGTTCTGGTGACGCAAAAGATGCAATGCTCCAGTTGCAATCGACGCAACATAAGTGATTCTCCAGTTCAAGAGAGGAGGTGTGGGTTTGGCTGAACCAAACAGCTTAGGCTTACTTCCAAGGGGCCAGGACTGGGATGAAACCACTTGTCAGGCCAGACTCACAGATAGCATTGTTCAGGTCCAGAAGCAGGATAGTTGGACGGACATCAGGTCAGGGGCCAGCCAACTATCCCTTGGAGTCACTCTGGGTTCTAGGGGGTCAAGTGATGCAGGTCCAGAACTTCTCACCCAGACCAGGATGCCAACAGGCAGCAGGTCAGCACAGCAAGAAAGCAGTTCTTCCAGAGCAGCATTCCAGCAGAGTAGCAGCCCTTCAATTGTACAGCAGTCCTTTTACCTGGCACCAGTCCTGGAGTAGTAGAGTAGGAGGTCCAGTTCTTATACCCAGCTGTGCCTTTGAAGTGGGGGAGACTTCAAAGAAGTGTCTTTTAAGTGCACAGAGGTCCTCTCTTCCTGCCCTGGTTCCAGACTAAGTACAGAGGGTATCTAGCCCTTTGTGTTGAGTGAGGATACAGCCTATTCAAGTTTAAGCAAGGCTGTGCCCAGTTCCTACCTCCCATCCTGCTAATGGTGGCCCATCTAGGCACACCTTAAGTCCCTATTGTGTGAGACTGTCTAGGAGGAATACACAAAGCTTAGCTGTCAACTGCACCCATTCATGTGTCCCAGAGGCAGGATATAGGCTCCACATAGCTAGGATAGCAAAATGGCAACTTTCAAAAAAGTGTCATTTTTAAAATTGTAATTAAAAAACTGACTCTACCTTAAGAGATGATTTCTCATGAATTACAAACACACCAAACATAGACTGGCTACCTGATCCTATTTGGAACTTACAGCTTAGTAAATTTAATTAGGTAACTCCAAGGTTGTCCTATAGGAGAGGTAGGCCTTGCAGTGGTGAAAAAGAAATGTAGGAGTTTTTCACTACCAGGACGTGTAGGCAAAGAAACAATTGGTTCAAAATGAGGGTCATGGTTGGAGTCGTCTGCGGTATCGTTAAGTGCTTCAGGTTCTGATGGTGATGCCTGGAACTTATGGTTCAAAATGAGGGTCATGGTTGGAGTCGTCTGCGGTATCGTTAAGTGCTTCAGGTTCTGATGGTGATGCCTGGAACTTATAAGTATGTGCCCTACTGTTTTAATACACTGCACCCTGCCCTGTGGGCTATCCAGGACCGTATTAAAAAGGAAGTTTTAGGCCTGGCAAATGTTTATTTTGCCAGGTCGAAATGGCAGTGCCAAGTGAAACAATTGGTTCAAAATGAGGGTCATGGTTGGAGTCGTCTGCGGTATCGTTAAGTGCTTCAGGTTCTGATGGTGATGCCTGGAACTTATGGTTCAAAATGAGGGTCATGGTTGGAGTCGTCTGCGGTATCGTTAAGTGCTTCAGGTTCTGATGGTGATGCCTGGAACTTATAAGTATGTGCCCTACTGTTTTAATACACTGCACCCTGCCCTGTGGGCTATCCAGGACCGTATTAAAAAGGAAGTTTTAGGCCTGGCAAATGTTTATTTTGCCAGGTCGAAATGGCAGTGCACAACTGCATACACGGGGTACAATGTAAGGCTTTAGCCATGTTTAAAGGAATGATGAGTGGGTGACAAAATAAGTGCTGCAGGCCCACTAGTAGCATTTAATTTACAGGCTGTGGTCACATGTAGTACCCCTTTACCAGGGACTAATAAGTAAATTAGGAATACCAATTGAGGGATAAGCTAATGTTGCCTCCTTGTTTTGACAAGTAAGCACATGCACCTTAGTGCTGGTCAGCAGTAGTAAAGTGTGAGGAGCCTAAGCCCAGCAAAACTAGATCAGCAAAAATAGAGCAGGAAGGCAAACATTTGGTGAAAGACCACCCTATGGTTAAGAGATCTAACATGCCCCTACACCTATATTTGAGGCATCTGTTTGAGGATTAAAGGTAGCGTTAAAGTCTGGTATTGTAATACTGGATTAGACGAGATAATTGTTTTCAGTGTTTTAAAGGCCTGCATTGTTACCACAGGAAGTTGATTGAAATATTTACTAGAGGTCTTCCTCTGTAGCTTATATAGTTAACGGTCCTGATATCTGTGAGTAGTTAGGAGTAAACCTTCTGTAGTAGCTGGGGATACCTAAAAAGGCCCCTATGTCTTTTTTATTTTGTTTTTTGTAACGGGAAGAGAGTGATTCCCCTAACCTTTTTTTCTTGTGTTTCCATTAGGCCATTTCCTTATAGGTATCCTAGACTTTTAACCTTATTGTACTCTAGTCGCAATTTTATATGCATTTATCTGAAGCCCCACTTCTTTTAAGGAATGCAAGACACTTGTTAGGTGTATTAAATGTTCAGCCCTATATTTGCTGAAAATAAACATATCATACAGATATGACAAGGGGCTGGAATATAGCAGCACAACATGCAATCCGAAAGGAAGCACAGTAAAGTGGAAAACATCAAAAGGGGTGAAAATATAGTGGCAGATTTAAGAAACGTGGTGCTGTACCCAGTGCAGTGCCACTTTTCTTGCACCCCTTAGCGTCCCCCAACCCCACCATGTGTGCGCCGTATTCAAGATATGGTGCACCATGGCGGTAGTTAGGAACTAATGTTAAACGTTCTGATGCTAGTTTGGCTCTTGGCGCTTTGCAGGATTAGCATAAAAAATGTTGACGCTAAACCTGCAAAGGCCAAAGCACATTGAGGCCCATTATAAATAATGGTGTGCCTCCTATTAACACCTGCTCTGTGTAAGCGTTACAAATGCTAGAAAAATGGCAAAAAGAAATCATTTAGATATCTTTGTGCCATTGTTTCGACCAACCTAATGGGGGAACGCCCCCCCTTGCATTCCTTATGCCTGCATGCATTGCGCCACTTTGTAAATATGGCGCGGTGATTTTATAAGCCTAACGCCACATTAGCTTAAAAAAATGATGCTAATGTGGTGCTAGAGCTTCTTAAATCTGGGCCATAGTCTTTTGCGTGTCTTCATGGCATACTGCAATCTACCAATATCCCTTAGTGAGTTCAATAGTAGAAATACATTGGGATTCCCCTAACTGGCTGACAAGTTCATCAATTCTGAGTGATGGGTAGTAATACACTTTTGAAACCTTCTTTAGAGCATGGCAATCAGTACAAAAAGGATGCTCCAATCTGGTTTGGAGAAAAGTACAATCGGTTAACATCAATTACTTGATGAGGGTTCTATAACGTTCACCTTTAACATTAATTTGAATTCTTTTTGGATTGCTATGTGACGTGTTTCTGGAATATAGGATGGTCACTGTTAAATAGTTTTTATGGGTTGAATTGGATTAGCATTTTCTGCTAAAGGAGTTCTACTAGTTAAACTAAGTAAAAAAATTGTAGCCTAACCTTTTGCTCTTCAGTTAAACTTTTCACTATGTTCACCTCCTGTACGGTACTTACATCCATAGAAAATGGATAGGTTACGTGTACATCCTGAGGAATAACTCAATCATTTTCTAGCAGATTATTATGGTACATCTCGTCCTTGTTTTTCTTTATTTGTACTTTGTTAGCAACTTTACCTGTCTTTGTAAGTGTTTGGTAAGGTATTTAGTAATGTCTTTGCCAAATGGATTTCAATCTGTTTTAAAGAACTGGGTGACAAAATGAGAGCCCTGTCACTGGGTGTCATGGTCATTCAGGGCACCAGAGGGACAATCCCCAGCTGGCTTGATTATCACCATTGAGTGGCTCAGTTTCCCCAAAAGTTGAGACCTGGAGGCTAAAGGTGACCGCATGGAGATGCAAGCTGTGGCTGTGCACCCTGAGTGCAGTAATAAGGTAGCGAAACGGTGTTATACTTTGACAAGGTATCACTGTCATGAAGTATTGTCAAGCTGTTACCCAATTTTCAAATGTAAACACTTATTTGCCAAAAGAAAGTTCAGCATAGGAGTATGCATTGCTTAAAAGCAATTAAAGGTTTTAACGCACAAAGGCCCTATTCCGACATTGGCGGGCGGCAGACGCCGCCCGCCAAGCGGAAATTGACATTTGCCCGCTCCGCAGTCAAAAGACCGCAAAGGCCATTCTGGCTTTCGCGCTGGGCCGGCCCCACGACACCCGTTCCCGCCATCCTGTTCCTGGCGGTAAAAACCACCAGGAACAGGATGGCGGGAAGGGGGTCGGAATCTCTATGGCAGAGATTCAACCCAAGCAGGGGAGATCCGGCGGGAAACCGCCGGATTCCCTTTTCTGACTGACTGCGGCTTTAACGCCGCGGTCAGAATGGGCATTGAAGCACCGCCAGCCTGTTGGCGGTGCTTCCGTGGGCCCTGGCCCTGGCGTTCTTAGACCGCCAGGGTCGGAATGACCCCCATAATCTACAAAATGCATAAAAGAGATTCTGGAAGGTTCTGAAAGCTTCCAAGATGATCCAGTGAGACTTTCAAATCTCATTAGTGATCTTGGAAGGAAGGGACTGTCAAAGCCACACCTCAGCACCATTCCCTTTGCTAGGCATTGAGGGCTCTTAGCAGGCTCATCCCTGGAGATAGTCTTACTGATTTTGTTCTTCACCCTTTTCTTCCAGTGCCAGCATTGTCAGTCATCTTGCAGAGCCATTCGGTCTTCCTCGAGGCTCCACATTATTTGGTAGCAGCTCCTGAAAACAAGAAAATAAATAATAAGTGAAATACTTACCTTTAGCCATGAGCACACTCTCACAATTGCAGAAAAGATATTAACCTACCTACAGGTGCTTTAGACTTTTTGTTGAAAGCATGAAAGATACAGACTTTATTGAACCAAACTACAGATGTCTTACCTATCATAATAAGACTTACTAGTAGAGTTAAACTTCCAACTGTGTTCACCAACTTTGTACTGTAATAGACATTGGAGATTAGCGCAAGTTGCACCAACCTATTGAAATTGTATTTGACATTGGTGATTAAGCATGTCTTGCATCATTCAAATTGAGAACCAGATTCCGATAATCTGGCCATTTTAGCAAGGTAGAACAGATTGTGTTTATGTAGTCTTATGGTGACACAAGACTGAAGCTGGTTAAGAATGAAAACTGTGAAGAGAAGCATACAGTGGATAATATAACTAATGTGTATCTCTTTTTCTGTAGCACACGCCTAACTCACTAGTGGAAACTTCTGCAGGCCATATTGCGGAAGAAATAGAGAGAGAGTACAGGGGTCTCAAATAAAACTACATTCTGGACTCTCACAGTCTGGATTCAGGAGCAACCACAGCACTGAGACAGCCCTCCTCGCAGCCACAGATGACATCCGTGCCTCACTGGACCACGGAGACACGGCCGCCCTCATCCTCCATAACCTCTCTACCACATTGGACACAGTCTCGCACTCCACCCTCTGCACCAGACTCCATGACGCTGACATCTGCGGCAAAGCACTGGAGTGGATCCGATCCTCCCTGATCAGAAGAACCCAGAGTGTCAGACTCCTACCATACACTTCAGCACTTAAAGAAAAGAAACATGCTGCGAAGTAACCAAGGGATCCTCAATAAGCCCGACCCTGATCAACATCTACATGGTCCTGCTCACTAAGATCACCAGGCTGCATGGAATAAACATTGTCTCCTATGTCGAAGAAACCCAGCTGATCCTCTCCCTGACCAACGACCCATCAACAGCCAAGAGAAATTTCCACAGTGGCATAAGATCAGTCACCACCTGGATGTAAGCCAGTTGCCTGAGGCTCAAATCAGACTAGACAGAGATCCGCATTACTCACCTCCACCTGGGACAACTCCTGGTAGCCAGCTGCCCTGGGAAACGCCCCCAGGGACCACGCATGCAACCTGGCCATCATCCTAGACTCAACGCTTTCCACGTCCCGTCAAGTCAATGCTGTCTCTTCAGCCTGCTTCCTCGCCTTGCGGCTCCTTCGAAAGATCTTCAAATGGATCCCCACTGAGACTAGAGACAGTTAAATATTGTCAAAGCCCTTCTACCTACACAACTTAGCCATCAGAGACTAGGAATGAAGTCAATACCACATCAGGGGTGGTGTCAGGGGGGTGTAACTGGTCAAAATGCCTTCCTCCCTCCTTGTCTCATTGCCCTTCTCATGTGTGCTGCATCCTGCACCACACATTGAAAGGCCAGTTTAGCAAAAAAAAGCTTGTACATGTGCAGGAAGGGACCCCTCCCTGTATTTAAACAAATTATCCCCTCAGGGCAGTCACCCCTTCATCATGATACAGCAATGCCTGTGTTGGTGCAGGGAGAACAAATCTGTGCAGGCACAGGTGGAATTGCAGGGGAGTACCGTATTCTAGTAATCATGGCATATCCCTGCGTTTCTAAACTGGTGCAGTGTTGCGCAACACATATTGCTGCTGCACTGAGCCTTGTTACTTAAGAAAAAATCAGTCCTAAAGCATGCATCCTGTGGAACCCACAACAACTCACACACAACTATATGCGCCATATGGGAATGGCCACAAAATAAAACACATACAAAACTTGAAGTATGACTGTGAACATCATGTGTGCAGCTGTACAAGTAGCTGTAATCTCACCATCTGACAAGATAGAGGGGGCCATTATGACCCTGGCAGTCTTTTGACCGCTAGGGTTAATGTGGCGGTATCACCGCCAACAGGCTGGTGGTGTACACTGCCACACTGAGTGTGGCGGGTTGGCCACAGACAACCTGCCTCATGTCCATTCATACCTCCATGGAGGTATGAGCCGCCGGGATGTTAATCTCCGACCCAGCGGCCCACAGAGTACTGCTGGTGGCATTATGAGCTGGCTTACCACCATAAAAATAATAGCGGTAGGGCCTACCGAAGACAGGGAATACCTTCCCTGTCACCGGTAGGCGGCTCCCCCGCCCTCCCCAAGTAAACACCTAACCTCCCAGCCCCCCTATCAAAACTCACCCCCAATTCAAACACACACACCCTCCGATACATACACACACACCCCACCCCCTCCGATACATTCACACACACCCCCACCCCCTCTGAATCATACACAAATACTGCCATACACGCACACACCTGCAGACACGCACACACTCACACACACGACACCCATTCATGCACATGCAGACACGCACCCACCACACAACTGCCTCCACCCCCACAGCCCTACACGCACACAGCCACACACATTCACATTAACCACCTCCCTGCATACGTGCATACAGACACCCACACGCACCACGCATATACCCATTTACCTATACTTCCATACACGAATCCACTCACACCCATCCATAAACGCATTCACGCAAATATACTAAGAAGCATTCAGGCACCCATTCATACAGACATACTCACACACATTCATACTTGCCTACATACAGACATCCTAACACCCATTCAGGCATGGATACACACAGACATGCACTCACTTCTCCTTTCATACACACATTCACTCACACGCATACAACCACGCATACACCAGAACACTCCCAGACACATTCACACACGCACTCACACATTCATACACACACACAGACACCACAAACACACACACAACACTCCTACCCTCCCACCCACCTCCTCTGTCGGATGCCCAACTTACCTTGTCCGGCGAGGAGGTCGTCTGGCAGGGAACGGGAAGGGGCACTGCTACTGCCAGAAGCGCCTCACCAGCTGGACACCATCAGGCCATATTGATGGTCTTGATACGGCTCACAGCGTCCTACTGGCAGGGTGGTGCTTGTGTTAGCAGCGCCAGGATGCTACCATCTGCCAGCATGGCTACTTCACGATTTCTGACCTTATTGTGGCAGAAATCCTGCAGTGTCCATAGTATGGCTGGCGTTCTTCTGGCGCCCGTCACATCAGCCATATTCTCAGAATACCGCCAATGTCAAAAGGAGGGCTAGCGTGTCTTGTGTGAAAGGTGGTCTACTGCTTAATGGCACATTAGACATGCGTGATAACTGGCACAAGTGGCATCAAAGTTGCACTACCAGGCTCAATGTCGTTAGCTTGTAATGCAACTATCATTATTCTAATAATAGCCCATGTGGAACTAAGCTGCACATTCCCCAGTGCCACATCTACAAAGTCACATAATGCATGCAATGATCCACATTCAACATCCTTACACCAACACATGCCTGTTGCTGATGTCTTTTGTACAAGGAAACGATATACAGTTAGGGAGGGACAATATAATGGGGCAGACAGTCCATAATGGTTGCAATGTCACCTTTAATTAGCACATGAGTGGGGCCTGCTACAGGCAGTTGAAAAATCATTGTATGCAATGGCTCTACCTGTGCTATGCTGCACTAGTCCCATCATTCATGGTGCTACTACTGTGGCAATGTCCACCATGGTGAATAGGAAGTCTAATTACATACCACCATTGTGTCAGGGGCAAGGAGCCTGAAAGGAAGTAGGTTGTGTGGGATTAACTCATAGAGGCCCAGATGTAACAGGAAATTATGGTGTTCCACGCAACCGCAAATGTGGCAGCATTGCTCATCGTCACTTTCAAAATGCACTGATGGCCGTCCAGTAGTCACTAGAATACGGGGCACCCCTGTGTCAGTCCCTGTGCCGGGGCTAAATTAGCTGACTTGGGCCAACGCAGCAAGCCTTGCACCGTAATGCAAGGGTGTCTTGTTGAGGGGATAGATTGTTTATATGCAGGAAAGTGTCCCTTCCTGCACATAAACAATGATCAATGGCATTTTGCTTCTTCTATGTGTGCTGAAGAATGCAGCACACATAGAAGAAGGAAAAAACGAGGAGGGATAGTAGCATTCCTCCTCCTTTTACCATGCTAACATCACCCCTGGGGTGGGGCTAGTTTTTAGCGCTGTCTCATGTTTACGAAAACTCAGAAATTTGAGGCTGCGTCAAATCAATGGGTGTTGCAGTGGAACGCCCACCCCAACACCCATTGCACGCCCCTCTGATGCAGAAAACTCTGTTGGAGTGGTCCATATTTACAAGGAGGCGTGAACCCACAAAAATGTGCTGTTACTCTTGCTTGTAAATATGGAGCAGTGCTAAGCACCACCGGAGTGTCACAAAAAGTGACACTCATGTGGTACTAGGGGCACCTAAATATGTCCCAAAATACCTTGTGGGTTTGACCCATGGGTGATGCACAATGTTACACATAATGTACAACTACAACCTTGGGTCAGTAACATGTCACTGAGCCTCGAGAAGCAAAAGAATGATATGCCATGTCAATAGCCAAAACAATCTAAGATTGACCTTACACTATCTAATTGCAGAGGATGATGGCTTACCTCCTTCCGACCTGCCTGTCCTGGATTTTACAGATGACATGGATGACCAGCTGCTGACCATCAATGAAGAGACTCTCCAGGATGTCCTAGGATCCCTCCAGACACCACCCCCAGTCGCAGGAGTACACACAGCATTGTGGGTTCTCCACATGAACCACCCAGCTACCAAACCTCAAAACCAGCCAGTACTGACACAGCCCTGGACTCTGAGGGCCCAGAGATCACCTTTCAGAGGACAGTGGTAGGAGTCCAGTGGTAACTGGCCAAGCAGGTGCGGATGGGGATGGAGACCATGCCGTCAGAGGCTCCCACTCCCCGCTACATGGACTCCAGCAGTCCCTGGCCAACATAGCTGGTGTCATGAGGCAGAGACTACAACAATTTCCCTCCCAAACTGGCAGCAGCATGAAAGACAGCAGGCTGGGGGCTATGCAGAATACCCTGGAGTCCATACATTGGGAAGTGGTCTCGCTCGAGGAAAACATGGCTGGCTACCACTGTGATGTTGCTGCGGTGTTTCAAAATCAACAGTTCCTCCCTGCTGCAGTGATGCCTTATGTGTTCCCCCATATGGTAGCTGCCAGGACCTTTGACTCCACATCTCTATCCCCTGATGTGTGTGTGGCTCCCTCTAAAACATCACCACCTATGGCACCACACAGATCAGAGGATGAAGATGTGGAAGGAATAACATTCACAAGGAAGACCACATAGTAGCACCAGTCTGTGCCACATGGACCGTATTTCCTTATTTCTGGGCTTAAGATCATGCCAGTGTTGTGACAGTAGGAAATGTGCTCTCTTCACTCAACCACTTTTGACCTGTCTGCTATGTACTGTCATTTTCTACATTCTTACCAATTGTCAATTTTAAACCTCTTCACTCATATACACTTCCCATAACCATATCTCATGACATGTCCCTCACTCCTGGACTTTGATTGTGCTACATATGGCTAAGGTTAACCCATGGCGTCTGTGAACTGGACATTGTATAGCATTTCAAAATACAGTTGTGCCTGTAAATAAAGCACCTCAAATCCATGTAGCATTTCTACGTTTACTGTGATCCTTCTACTCAGCTAAATGATTGCATTGTGTGAATCCATGTCAATGACTACAGAACATCATTACATGAGTGCATTGCTGTCATACAGAAAGCCGTACACTAGGATTCTAACACGAAAAAGGTGAATGATGGTGTTGTCAGCTACAACCAACTTACAGAGTATTCTATACAAATTTTGAACAGATATCTTTTGAAGTGGACATACGGCATGTATGGCTCAGAACCAAGTCAATGGTAATTTACCCAGTTGGGAGTACCAGTATAACTAATTTGTGTGGTACAGAAGAGGCTAACCTTATTAGTGATGGGCACCTGTCAGTGTTGCAGGATACAGTTAAAAAAATGGCTGTTGTCATATGTGCCACACTTGCCAACAATGAAACTGCAAGACCCCACCAATGACAGTTGAAGTTCCATACTTACCTGTCCATGATAAAGTATACATACACAATGTGAATGGCTGGAACAGTGGATGACAAATGTATGGACTAGTTGATGTTATTAATCAAATCTGACAGCTCCTTGGTCTGGGGATGCGCATGGTAATCCATGGAAATCAAGCCAGTAAGCATACCCACGGCATTCCTCCAACTTGGCCAGTGCACACATGAGAATGACGAGATATCAATCAACATGGAAAAAAATAGTCTTATACTAACAGAAATTACTGTACATTATTATTAACTACGTACCTAAAACTATCCTAACAACTACCCTACACTAAACTAACCTAAACTACCTTAACTTAACTTACAACTACACCGATCAAACCTATTCTAAACTAATCTTACACATGTAATGCCACACTCTAAACATTGTCCCCCTGCCCCCTTAAGAGACAAGATACAAGTATGAAAACATAAACTATGACTACACATGTACTAACTTAACCTATGACCTAAACAAATATATATATTTTTGTTTTTATTTTTAAAATATTTTCTTTCATATTTTTTATTTTTTTACACAAATACACCAACATGATCCCCCAATAAAAAAATAAGTACTAAAACCCACCCCCAACTATACTTAATCTAATCTATGCCTACCCTACACTACAACACTACCCTAACACTACCCATCTAAAACCCAATCTAAAACTATTTACAACAGTAAAAGGGAGAGGGAATTAACTTGGAGGTAGTGTCTATACCACATCACAGTTTTGTAAGCTTTTGTTTGCAGTACTTCAAAAGTTTCTGATTTTGAGCACTTTCCTTCTTTAACCTGTCCAATCTGGCCATCATGACTGCCATGTCCCTTCTCATGTCTCTTTCAAAGTTTACGCTCAAAACTGCAGCAGGTGGCTACTCAGGTGCCAGGCTCGTGACAAGTACAGCAGATGTGGATGGGGTTGGACCCACAGAGCCCCCTGGACTCCTGAATGTGTGGGCAATGTCAGCTGCTTATGTGGTGTCTGCTGCAGAGGTCCCCTATGTGGGAACACACACCATGACCCTGTGGCATTTTTCTTCTGGTACCTCCTTGACATCCGCTGGTTCCCAGCACCAACCTCTATAATGTGGCGGTACCTATCTTCCCTTTTGTGAAAAGCATGACGTTCATCAGGTGTCATATTGGCAGGTGAAAAATGAGGGGAATCAACCTTTAACTAAAACAGTTGGTGGAGGTAGAACAGATGTATAATGCACACTGCATCCGCAGATGACACATGCAGTCCACCAGACATTCTTCAACAATGACTTACTCCTAATCCAAGACTATTTCCTACCAGCCATCTACGGTATCACGTACATGTCACTGGGATGAAGGTTATCCATTGTTGATCATCAGGTCCCAGAGGTGAGTGGACCAATGAGTCCTTGCTCAACATATGTATTAACAAACATGTCAGGATCAGGTGGTCCTACAACTCTAGATTTCTTGTCAATATGGGGGGACTTTGTATGCATTCCACCTCCTTGACACCCCTGGTGCTACATCAGAGCTTGCCCAGGCATCATGTATGCAAGGTAGGGGTCATCAGATATGGGTTCTGGAATGTTTCCACTGTCCAATGTAAGGTTTTGTAAAGCTTCAATCATGTGTCCAGGTTTACACCTGGTCTGAACATACTTTACAAGAGGGCACACCATTGCTCATGATGGACCCAAAAGTGCAAATTATGCATGACCAGCACATCAGAGTTGTCTACAGTTTAAGTAATTTATGCCCCCTACCCTGTGCTATGTTGTGCTTAATGTGCAAAGCGGCACACGCACAGTGGCTATACGCATGTCCTTAGGGCCACAGTGAGTTTGGCACTGCACTGAGTGCTGCTACAGTATTCTTAGACATTGAGCATCATGTGCACATGCATGTCAGACACTATTAAAGTACCAGGTACGCACTCAGCATTCACGATGCATGTGTGATTTGACCAAGATCACTCACAAATATCATGGTGGCAGGATTAATTGTGTACAGTATTGACTGTTATCCAACACAGTATGCCTCCTTGCAGTACTGCAACATCAATTTAAATCTGAAGGGTACTGAGGCACCACTGGTGCAAGTGTCTCGTACATAAGCCTCCTAGAGACCTCTATACATTTCCTTCATCTGTATAGTTTTGTGAGTAAGTGTAAGCTATGTGTGGCACACAGTGCTGTCAATAGTGCTGTGACAAAGTTGCCAACAGGCATGTTAATTACAGTAACAGCTGCTCTGACACCTATCTTGATAGATGTCAATTAATACGCGGCCATGCATTCCATTTCCTAATACCCACAATTCCATACCAGCACACATTGCCATTTGTGCTAAAATCAAGCCATTCTCAATGCTCAACATTCCAACAGACATTATGTCACCATCGTAACTCCAATGATATCATGGCATTGGTCAGGCAAGCCTATTATTCATAGCATTGTACACATCAGCTGACTCACACCAAACCCTGGCTTGGCACACATGACGCACAAGATGACACTTGCTGGCTGCATTGGGATCTTCAAATCTGGCAACCTCTCCAACAGTGTAGAGTGGAGGTCCACCTGCAATACAAGAAAGAAAGACATAGCTTTGTGACATTTGGACATTTCTGTTAAAGGATGACATTGTTTAATATCAGCTTGGTAGGCTGAGTGAGAAAGCCAGCCTAGTGGTAGATCAGACCAACTGTCAAACATCTATGATCAGTCAATCACACATAGGCCCTCATTCTGACCTTGGCGGTCGGCGGAGAGGCGGCGGTCGGACCGCGAACAGACCGGCGGTCAGAAAAATGGCATTCTGACCGCGGCGGTCACCGCCGCGATCGACCGCCACTTCCCCACTCCGACCGCCACGGCGGTCATGACCGCCGGGCTGGAGTTTGCGCACTCCGGCCCGGCGGTCGTCCCAAGACCGCCAACGGTATCATGACCCTGCCTACCGCCGCGGTTTCTGGCGGTCGGGAACCGCCATGCGAACCATGGCGGTAAGCACTATCGGGGCCAGGGAATTCCTTCCCTGGCACTGATAGGGGTCTCCCCCACCCCCCACTACCCACCCGAGTCCTCCCCCCACACCCTCCACCCCCCTGCCACCCCCCAGAGGTGGTACGAACCCCCTCCCCACCCCCACCCCGACATGCACATACATGCAACCCGACATGCACACACCCCCAACATGCACATATACACACCCCCTACACACACATACACAACGGGGACACATACCCGCACACATACATGCAGACATGCGCACCGGCCGAACAGCACACATTACCCATAGACACAGCAGCACCCCCCGCCCGCATACACGCACTCACACACCCCCTCTACACACTCATGCACGCCCACATCACACAACACCCCCCCTCCCCTCCCCTCACGGACGGTCAACTTACCTTGTGCGTTGGTCCTCCGGGAGGCGACGGGAGCCATGGGGAGGTGACCGCCAACAGAACACCGCCAACAGAAGACCGCCACACAGATATGTGGGTCGTAATTCTGTGGGCGGTGTTCTGCTGGCGTGGCGGTGGAGGTTGACCAGTCTCCACTTTTCCGCCGACCGCCAGTGTGGCTGCTGGCGGTTTCCCGGCGGAACGCTCCCAGCGGTCGGAATGCGCACAGCGGCATACCGCCGCGGTCGGCGGTCTTCACCGCGGCGGTAACTCGGCGGTCTCGCGAAAAGACCGCCAAGGTCAGAATGAGGGCCATAGTCTCAGATAATGGAGACCCTGCCACCTACAAACCATCACTTTCCCAGACACTTCTGTGCTGCTTTTCACTGCACCATATACACATGGCATTGTCATGCATGTGTTTTTTAGCTTTACACCCCCATGATTATTTGGGACTGCATGACACTGTATACTGCATCTGAGGGGCATGGGATGGTTGTTGCAGTGGCCATCCCATTGTGACATCCATAGCTTTTGAGCCTGCCACAGATGTTGAAGACATCTACCTCACTGTCACCACAAACTGACAAAGAACTGCCCAGGGGTTTTGTGAGTATTCCAAAGTGTGAGCAATTCTTTGATACATCCTTGCTTGTAGTTACTAATATGTGTGTGCCACCACAAGCAGTAATGCCATGGGAGTTTACTTATGTTCATTAGGTTGTACCTACCTGCACATTGACTGATTTAAGTTACACATGTATTGTGCCATCACAAGCAATGATGCCATGGGAGTTTACTTAAGTTAATTAAGTTGTACCTACCTGCACATTGACTGATTTAAATTACACATGTATTGGCAATACTGTCTGGCCAGCCATTGTTGCCATGGTATCCCAGTATTTTTCCAGGAAGGGATTAAAACATTCGCATAGACATATTCCTCAACACAGTCACACTTGTTCTGTGGTCCAAGGATGCATGTGTTGGTGCAGGTTTCTGAGTAATGTGCCACTGATGGTGATGGTTACTGTCAGTAAGATGCAGCAGGCCTGTGGAACTAAATCAGCACATGTGTGTGGGGTAATAGACTAAGTTAGGGGTGTATGTGATACACAATGTACAAGAAGAAGAAAGTGGTAGTAATCTAGACCCAGTGAATAGTAAAGCTCCCTTACATGGCGCTGGCCAATGACACAAAGGGACAGATTGAAGGAAAGTGGTGCAGCAACAAGTGCATCACTACAGACCTTGTGGCCCTCAGTGCACCTCTTTCCCCCACCATGAGTGCGCCTAATAAGAAATAAGGAACAACATGATGCAGGTAGGGTCCAACTGCATCTATTTATATGGAGGCAAATGATCTACTCAGCAGGAGTAGCAACAAAACTGATCACAACTTCTACTGAGTACATATAATACATTTATATGCCCCCTTTTAACACCTGCTCTCAGCAGCAGTTCAAAGTGCATGAAAGATGTCATGAAGTTGTTTGTCATATTTCCTAGAGGCTTGTACAATTGCCGCCCAAATATTTATTGGGCCCCTTCCCCTACATGATGCATAGTGCAGGCCTCATGTTGTGCTGCTGAAAACAAAGTTGCTCTATCCATGCATGACATCACAACACTTTGTTATGGTTGTGCAGGAAAGATGGCACTTCTGCCCTGACTCTGCTTCATAAATGTATATTACAATAGTAGCCCTAAGGTGGCACTGGGGCTCATAATACAGGCAGCATACGATATGTCCATATCCTAAGACAAAACATGCTGCACTCAACCATATTAGCACCTGTCATGCACATGCAAATAATGGTGTTTGTATGGAAATGGAATACTTACCTCCAGGAGATCTTTTTCCCTTGCGATAAGGTCAGCCCAACTGTGTTTTGTTGGTGGTCATTGCGTCAGGTGCCACATACTCGGTCAGGTGGTGGAGTACCTTACCCCATCGCAGCTTTCTGGCCTCTGTTGGGTAGCCCGGGACTTCACGACCACCCAGTACAATCATCAATGTGAGGTAATGCTGGACAAGCCAAATGAAGGCCCCCAACTCATTTGTCAACATCCTGACCATCCTACCTTTCCCTGACATCATGCAGTGTAAAATAACTGCAAATGCAGTTGCAGGAAAAATAATAAAAGCTTACACTACCTCAACTACCCCAACTACCCAAAAATCTATTATTCCCCTAGACAAACACACCACAATACAGTGACAGACACAGAACAAATACAATACAGAAGACTGATTAAAAGACAAAAAATACACAACAGCAACAGGACACAACACAAAAACACTCCAATAACTCCAATTCACCAACAACACCAGCTCCACACCCTAACACAGTCACAGACAATAAGACTGTGAAGTGAAAATAAAGGTGAACTAACTGTACCATGTATGCAGGTGGGATGTCCTGTTTCATCACTTTCTAGGCCTGTGCATCACGTTTCAGTCATGACGGTCATGCATCATATTTTTCCCATTGTGCGTGAGAAAGGCCTGTGGATGTGCAATTGATGCTCAGGGGTCAGACGTCTTTTCGCTTAAGAGAAAAGTATGTTTTAGGTGTTTGCATCTAAATTTTTGAATCATGATGGTTGTGCGTCGTATTTTCCCATTGTGCGTGTAAAGGCCTGTGGACGTGTGATAGATTCTCAGGGGCCAGGTGTCTTTTTGCTGAAGCGAAAAGTATGAAGTTTAGGCGTTAGCGTTTCCATTTTTTACGGCTGACAGTCATACGTCAATTTTGTCCCGTGCGTGAAAAGGCCTGTGGCCTTGCGATAGATGCTCAGGGGCTAGGCGTCATTTTTCTGACGTTGCAGAGAATAGGTTTGAGACATTTGCGTCATAAAGTTTGGACGCATGGAGGGAATGCGTGGAAATCTGCTATGTAGGCCTTGAGTGCACATATCGCGTCACATGGGCTATATCTTTACGGTCTCATTGGTATGTTCAACCTATATATTTGTGTACTATGTGTGTACATATGTGTTTGAACACTTAATTTTGGTTGTACCACATTGTTATGTGTGATATACTAATTGAAACATACCAACAACACAATAGATAAGATGGCCTATGTCCAAAACATGGTAAGACATGTGACCGCCATGACAATTTGTACTCAGAGGATGCAGTGGACTAGGACTGGGTTGACATCATTTTATACCTGGCAATAGGCGTGTGCATGTGTGTGCACTCTGTTTTGTGTTGTTGGTATAGCCTTCATGATGTTCTGCTGCACGTGTGACATGTAGTTCCCCATGAATCTTAGTTGCAGGAGATGGTATAAATAAATGTGTCACTGCAGAGTTGCTACATGCCATTTATGTGTAAAGATATGTGTAGTGGTATTTCTGTAACATATGACCACCGTGATGTGTTCATGGGATATGAAATCTCACATATCTATCTTCCTGCATAGACACATGTTGGACGTTGACAAATGACTGTGTAGTCACATCACTGCCACTTATATTTCGGTATGTCGGAACACATGTGAATGTCATTTATGTCTGTCAATGATCTTGTGATACATATGCACTTACATTTGTAGTACGTTGCCTTTTGTTCAGACCCACACATTACCATGCCTGAGCCATTTCAGTGGTACATATGCACTGAGATATCTGGTATGTGTGTGCATATTCGTCCACATAATTTTTGTTATGATTGTCACATTCAATGGTATTCCACTGTGTAGCAGTGTTGCAGTCTGGCATAGATGGCAGCCTATTCTTCATCACTACTGTGGGATTTTTATGCCCATGGTTACATGTCAAGGGGCATGTTTACGGAGCTCCAAATTACTCAGTCCACTGTGCTCATGCATCAGGCCCCTAACAATGTAAGCAGTAGTGTTAGGGTGTTTTGAGTGGGGATCTAGCCCCTTCATGATTGCTAATCAGCAGAGCAATGCACAGTCCCCTGCACACAGACACATGCACAATTGTGATCCAATGTACTGGGATATCATTTTTTCCTCTGTGGTAATTAATATAAGCCTTTCCCTATCATGTACAGAGGACTGGCTACTTGCATGTGTTGGACATGTCTCATCATTTGATGTCCTTAGTAATTTCCATGGGCAGCTGGGTTAGGGATTACATCTCTGTTGTGACTTCTATTTTGGGAATGTGCCAGGGGGCAGATGGTGTATTCTGTCACTGCCTCCTGTCAAGTTGGCATGCAATGGACAACTACCACGTTATGGTAGTGGCAAACATGACTGAGTTATATACTGACCTAACCACCCTCTCTGTACATATGTTGGGTGTTTACATGTAGACATTGATGTGTTGCACAGTCAGTATTGATCTATGTGTGTTCCTTCTCCACGTTTTATCACATTACTTCTAAGGTATATTTTGTGTCCTACATTGCTGCCATTCTTTAGGCTGCTTACACTTTGTACACATCTTCTACAGCAACATTGTCTGGTCATACATGGACAGTGTGCAACGTGTGACTTGGTTAAATTGTAGATGAACACATCTTATACTACTGGCTACATGATAGTTACCGTCCCATTGCCGGTCAGATGTAATGAGTGCCACACACACATGACATTACACCAGCCACTGTACTTGTGTCGTCTCAAATTGACCTCCCATGTTGTATTTCAAAGTATCTGTGGGTATCTCTCAGCTGTCCATCCACATCCTCCGTTGAACATGGATATGCATTTATTCCTGCATGCCACAACCTATGTAACTCTTACCATGACTGAATGATGTAGATGTGTGAAATCATCTCAGTGATGCTTTTTTCATTAGGCAAATGCAACATATATTGCTACTTCTACTCCCTAATCTAATATTTTCGATGGGTCTCCAACATTTTTAGACATTGCTGGACATAGTTGCACATCCCGCACCTGATTGCCATGTTGGAGCCCAAAACATGTTGGGAATAATTTGTAACTGTTGGTACCTTGCTCTTGGTCTGGCATGTGAGTGACAAAGAGTGGTGTGTACTGCTATGTGCTGAGTGATGTTGTTATACAGAGCATACTAGGTAACCATGCTGACACATGTCAACCATTGTTAGTACTAACAAACCCTTTGCTACCTAGGACATACACCCGTACATCAGTCTTCACATGTATATCTGGAATTGCTGTAGGCATGTGTCAAGACAGCAGACTTGTGTGACAAGTGTGCTTCTTATGTACATAGGGAGTGTAACACATTCCACATAGACAATAACTTGGTGGTGCATTTTTCTTTGATCCTGACAATTGGTCATATGTTTGTATAGTGAATCAGCACCCATTCCTGCTTAATTTGTCTGGCAACCCATAGCCCACTCTACAGCCAATGTATGTGTGCCATTAGTGAAGTACAACCCAGCATGTGTCAGGGTTGTGCCCAATGGCATTGCCAGGACATAATCCCATGGGTACACAGTGCAGACTCTGCCTTTGGCATTGGTTACAAACCCTGTACAGTTACTGAAGGTCCATAGTTACCAATGTTCTCCCCCCCTTGTCACACATGCACAGTCCAGGCGAAGCAGCCATCCCCCTGAGATGTGACAGTGGACCGTTCCCACATTACTAAAACCCCATTTGATCACTGCCCCTACCTTATGTATGCCCCTCTTGCATACATCCTGGCAGGCATGGTGATGATGTGGTGATGAAGCTAGGAATTAGCACATTGCCTCCTTGACGGCACTTTATATGTTCTGGTGCATAGATCTAGACCTTCAAGAGTTGAAGTTGAATTGAACGTCACTGATATGTCAAACGGAGGCAGTAGACCCTGTTACATCACAAACAATGTTGCTACCATACCTGTAACTATTGTGCTTCTTTCCTGCTCTCTGAGGTTTGAGTTACATTCCATTTGTATATGTAGTGAAAATGAGTAGACCAAGGAGATTCAGGTGCAAAGTATTTTATTGGTGCTATTTACAATGTGATGATGACTGTACAGTCACTATGTGTAAAAGTTCTGTACTATGTAGAGTCTCTTGTGAACTCCTGCAGCAGCGTTATGTTGCTCCCCCTCCAAATGTGCTGCACCATTGTCATCATCCTCCTCATTGGGGACATCAACTAGTTCATCCCAGGGAACATTTGTCCGTATACATATATTACGCAGGATTGCACATGCCAGTATGATCTTACATACCAGTGATGGAGCATACAACAGGATTCCTCCTGTCAAAGCCAGGCACCGGAACCTTGACTTCAGAAGCCCAAATGTCCTCTACAGCACTTTGTGTGTTTTTCTGTGCCCTTCGCTATATGCATGCTCTTCCACCATTGTGGGATTGGCAAATAGAGTCATGACCCATGGCTGTATGCCGTAACCTAGAAGGGCTGCAAAGGAATGAGAGAATGTGTTGATAAAGCTTGATATTGGTTTGGAATATACCATGGCAGTTGTTAGTTGTAGGTGGAGTGGTGTCTCAGACATGCTTCTGGTAGAGTGGATGTTCCTGTTTAGTGCAAGGGTTTAATAGGTCTGTGTTGATGGAAATGACAATCTTAAGTTGTGGCTCAGGGGAACTGGGAATTGTCAAATTATATCCAAACTGATGGTTAAACCATTGCAAAGATGTGTTGTCTAGTCCATATTTGAGGCAGTGTCCTATTGTTGGATGGAACCTAGCAGCTCCTTGCACCACAGTGGTGTCATATGTAGAGACACCATGGTAGCCCTACAAAGCCAAACTCTGGCCTCCATTTTACCACATGGCACTACGCATGCAGTGTGACACTTTGTGATCCTTTGTGACAGATGATGGTTGTGCCGGCCATCAAGTGTACAAGGGTGTGAATCACAAATTTGTAGGATTATCAAATTTGATGCAGTGGAATATCCCACATGATTTATCACAGACACTTTCAACACATGCACTGTGCAGGCTTTGGGAGGGAGAACACCATTTTTTTTACATGGGTCCCTATGTATGGTGTATGAAAGGTCAGGTATTTTCTCTTTACTTCTACCGAATCCTACTATATCATCCATTATCCTTACATTTTTGCACAAACTCTTCACCATGGTGGTCTGTTTCTTATATACAGAACACACATGGTAGAGTTAGGGGGTGCTAAGGGGTGCATGTGAGGTGGCACTTGAGTAGCTGATGCACCATTTCTCATTATTCTGCTACATGGTCTTTCATAGCAGGGTAATTTGTCTTCCTATGTGTGCAACACAATGCAGCAGGTGAATGTGCACACTACTGGTATGTCAGGTATGTGTAGGTGATATGTAGTTGTTGCATCTTGGGTGGCATTTGATATTGGTGCAGCTAGAGGCTTGCACACCATGATTAATGTAGGGCTGTGCCTATGTGTGGCTTTCTTTACATGGCCATGGCATATGCCATTTACGTAGGTGAGCTATTCATTGTTTGGTGTAATGTGTGTGGGATCTGTATTTACTTGTCAACCAGTGACACTAGTAGTGTTTTGTGACCAGCTTCTGTATGCACAGGGGTCATTGCTCCACCTGTCCTCACATGGTCTGCCAGTCAGTGTTCTGTACATGTGAGTGTATGTGATATGCAATGATTGTGGTGTAGTGTGGAATGTTGCATATGTGTTGTTGTCTGTACAGCTTTGTTCCCCTGCCCATGTGTATTTAGTGTGGTGTATGTCTTGTTTGTTCTACATGGTAGGTGTGTTGTGTGTGTACTCATTGGTATGGTGGCTTACCTATGGGGAGCCCATTGCTACATTGGCAATTCTGGAAGTGCTCATTTATAGTGGAATGGTGTAAACTGTAGGCATCATGGACGCTGCTGGGATATTTGGTTAGGATGTTAGTGAAGACTCCCACACGGTTGTCCACAGAGGCCTGCACATTGATTGAATGGGTGTGCTTGTGGTTCCTGTATAGATGTTTGGTTGCTGCAGGTGGCACCAGTTGGACATGGTTGCAGTCCATTGCTCCCTGCACATGTGGGAACCCAGCAATTAGGTAGAAACCTTGCTTGGTCTCCTGCTGCATTTGTTGGGTGTTTGGGAAGCAGCTGTAGTGGGGTGTGAGGTGTGTGATCGCGTCTAGGTCCTTAGGAAGGAAGACCAAGAGGATGGGTGTGAGATACCACCCACATGTGCGCCCGTTGTCTGAAATAATCCAGATGCCAGCATATGGAGGACAGCGAGGAGTTTGGTCATTGGTGGAATAGTTGTTGGAGTTTCCACCCTTGCAGTGATGTCTGGAGCAATGTGATGCAGCAGGCTTACAATGGACTCCCGGTTCAGTTGGTACGTCCTGATCACATCTTGTTCCCTGAGCCCAAGGATTGTTGTACACTTTGTGAAGATCCTCTTCCACCTTCTGCACTGCCTTTGTGGCTGTTGTGGTAGTGCTTGCTGCAGTGGTGCAGTGAACTATAGCCTTTGCTGGCATCTGCGGCGTGTGCCAAGCTGGAGTAGTACCACTTCCATGTTGTCCTGGAAGTTGCAAATGCTCCTTCTGTGTGTTTTCCTTGAGTGGTGGTGTGTGGGGCTTTTTTCAACGCCTGGTCTGGCCAGGTGTTAAAATTTGATGCTAATCGTGCTTTGCATAATTTTTTGGTTCACTTCCTTAGTGTGTGTCATTTTTTGCGTGAGGGGGTAAACATGGCGCTAGAGGACTAGCGTGATTTTTTGAAAAGGGAACTCCTACCTTGCATATCATTGTTGCAAAATGATGCAAGGTGGGTTGGCGCTTCCAGAAAATGAAGCTAACTCTGATATTTTGACGCTAGACGTGTCTAGCATCACAATATAAACATGGAGCTAAGTTAGCGTCACTTTAGCCTAAAAATGATGCTAAGGTGGCGCTAACTTTTCATAAATATGGGCCCTAGTTCCTGAAAAATCTGAGTTTGCCTATCACATCTGCCTGGATATATTCCACCAGGGCATGGCACAGGAGCAAGCGGATGTGGTACTGGTTCCATGTGTTTGCAAGAAAAGATAATTTGTCTTGCTTGCTTATCTTTTCCTTGACAGCTGATGAAATCAGATGTATAGGTGGACATCTGCGAGACCTACCCAGTGTTCATTGGAACCTAAATAGCAGATTCGGACCAACTTTTATAAACCCAAAGCGAGAGTTTGTCATTAAAAAAAAAAAAAACTAATGATCCCCACATCCTGGAAGTTTCCTACCAGGATGTAGTGATCATTTTTCTTTTTTTCTGTCTATTACTGCAAGCTTTTTCCTTGTAGTGTGAAACAGAAAAAAAACTATACTAGACCAAGGGTTTGATGACTAGATTATTCCAACCACATTCATGGCATAGTACCCTATCCAACAAGTTCTACCAATCTGACCCTTAGCGTAGTTATTAGGAATTGTAAATTGAGAATGTAAACATTTTGTGTGGGCCATGTAATCCCACAGCTGGCCACAATGGATTTGCCTTACCTATTTAGAGGCCATTGAATAAGTTCAATACCTACTTGGTTAATTTCTTAGGGCTCTATTTATGCATCTTAGCAATTATTTGCCCTCCCCAAAAGACACATTTTTTCAAAAAAGTATAGGTGAAAAAGCAGTGTATGTTAGAGGAAGGTCTGGAGTAATTAAATATTTCAGTAAATACCATTTTGCAGCAGTACTCAAGACAAATATTTCTCCTTAGCAACAAGTCATGCATGCATCTGAAAGAGGTTTGAGTCTTGGATTCATAAGTATTTGTGCAGCAGGAAAAAGTTACCTGACTGATTTAATGTACCACACTCAGAAAATGACTAATTGAAAGTCTTGTGCTAAGAGAAGTGTTTTTTAAAATTATTATGCCAGGACATGTAGCCAATTTGTACACTCCATCAGTAAATAAATGAAACCTCATTGTGATAATTTAGGTTGAGGTGTGTGGTGAAACCTTACTCAAGCAGAAACCCCAAATTAACCTGTGCTCAACCCAATAGCTTTGCAAAGAGCTGCCAGGCTTGCGTAAAGTATTAATGCAGCTCTCCAAAAGGTAATAAAGTGAAAACACAACAGAAAACAAATTCCATCCCACTTTTGAAAAATATAACAATTTTTAATACATGAAACAAGGCCAAAACAACACAAATGTAATCAGAAAAACTGAAAATATGCAAATTTAAAGATTTCAGTAAAAATAGTGCCAAAAAGCACAAAACCTCAACTGAAGGATCTGGGTGCGACAGATTGGGACATGAAACAAGGCCAGGCTGACCACAATACGGAGCGGGCCAGCTTCAGGGACCCAGTTAATCAAGTTGAACAGGAGTAATCAAAATCCTGGTTGCTTAGTATTGTGAGATTCCACATTGAGGATGCAGCTGAGACATTGTGTCTGTTCTCAGGAGCTGCAGTCAAGGAGATGCGTTAATTCCAAGGAGTTGCGAGAGCCTGCATCATTGCTGCCGTCGACAAGAGATCTGTGGTGCAAGGGCCTGAATTGAGGAAGCTTTGGCCAGTGGTGATTCCAATGTGGTTTGCAAGGTCGATTCAGAGTCCTTGTGCTGAGGGAATCCTCCCAGCAGAGGCGATGCATCAGTACTGCTTGGGGATATGCTGCGGAGTAGAAGAGATGCATTGGTTCTGCTGGGTCCCCAGGTGGGCTGGCAAAGCCTCTTTAGGCCCACTTCCTAGACCCAGCACTGGGGTGGCACCACTTGCCAGGGTTGGACTCAGAGATGGCAGAGTCCATGAGCTGTGTTCAAGGTTGTTGGAGCCTGCTGTCCTTGAGGCTCCAGTTAGGTGGCCTGCCAACTAGCCCTTCGAGTCACTCCATGGTTTTTGGTTCAACAGATGCAGGTCCAGTCCTTTCCGCCCAAGTAAAAGATCAGCAGGTCAGTTCAACAAGGCAGCAGTAGTTCATAGCAGCTGTCTAGCATAGTAGAATTCCTTTCAGCAGCACAGCAATCCTTTTACCTGGAAGAGTATCCACAGGTCCAAAAGTGTACTGAAGAATTCCTGTATGAAGACCACTATTTTTACCTGGGCTTTCCTCTGAAGTGGGACAAGCTTCTAGACATTTCCCTCTCTAGTACACAGGCTTCTTCGCTTCCTTGCCCTAGCTCCAAACTAACCACATAGTTTATTGGGGTTAGGCAGACCTCTGTATGGAGGCTGGACACAGCTTATTCAAATGTAAATAGAACTGCACCCAGTTCCACCCTCCCATCCAGCCAGTGATGGCCCTTCTAGGCACATCTAAGCTCTCTATTGTATGGGGCTGTCTAGGAAGGATACACCAAGCCCAACTGTCAGCTGTCATGTGACCCAGAGTCAGGCTGCAGGCTTTAAGGGCCATATTTACATCTTTAGTTATGCAGGTCAGCCCAGCAAGGTCACTTGCTGGGCTGCCCTGCATCACAGAGAAAGGGCAGGAATGCACAGTATTTATCCCATGTGGCATATTTCTGCCATTTTCACTTGTGCTAGCACAGGTATGAAGCCGAGCGCAAATGCAGGCATCCTTGCACCATGGTGCAAGCGTCTCTGTGTTGTATGCAGGATTGTTTTTATGCAGGAAGGGTCACCTTCCTACACAAAAAAGCAAACCTGAGAAGTTTTGTCCTCTTTCAATGTGTACTGCAGCATGTAGCACACATAGAAAGAGGAACAAGCGAGGAGAAATAAATATATTTCTCCTTGTAATCCTCCACATATCTTTTTTTGCACATTCCCAAGTTTACAGGGTCTTGCAAATCTGTGAATACGTCAAAAACTATGGAACATCTACCCAGGGCAGACAAAGGCAACACAGCAATTTGCGCAGCATTGCTTTACTGCATATTTTTAAAGCCACTCAAAGCCACGCAAAGTGGCTTTGCATGGCTTCAAAAATATGACTTTTAATATGCGTCACTTTTGCATCACATTGCATGGTGCAAAAGCAACGCAAACTAGGTCATAAAAATGGCCCTAAATCACTACTGAAAGAAAATGCCAACTTTCCAAAAGTGTAATTTAAAAAATTGAAATTTAAGTTGAGAGAGTATTTTTAATTACAACTGCAATGAACCCAAACATGAACTTGCTACCTGCTCCCAGTCAGAGATTGTCACTTATTAAATGTAATAAGGTAACTCCAATGTTATTCCATAGGAGAGGTAGGCCTTGCAGTAGTGGAGAACAAATTTAAATGTATATGTCCTACTTTTTAAATACACTGCACCCTGCCCTCCAGGCTGTCCAGGGCCTAGTCTATGGATGATTTATATGTATTAAAAAAGTAAGGGTTGGGCCTGGCAAAATGTTTATTGAGACATGTTTAAAGGGCTACTTAAGTGAGTGGCACAAATACTGCTATAGGCCCAATAGTAACATTTAATTTCCAGGCTCTAGGCACCAGTAGCATAACTTTAATAGGGATCTACAAGTAAATTAATCATGCCAATTGGGTATAAGACAATCCTACAAATTTAAAGGAGAGAGCACATGCACTTTAGCACTGGTTATCAGTGGTGAAGTAAGCATAATCCTAAACCCAGCAAAGCAGTAAGTAAAAAGGGCTTCAAGAACATTGTTTATTTTGTGCTCCTGTCTCTGCTTTCAGGACCCCTTAGGACAAGAGTAGGAGGGGCAAGGTGTAACAAAGGGAAAGCTGGGGACTTAATTTACTACCTTCAGAAAACCCTTCTTGATGTCCATGGGTATATATATATATATATATATATATATATATATATATATATATATTTCTTGTTTTTAATCATTTATGTGCAATCATGCATTTACACTCTAAATCATGTGACTATTCCTAATAATGTACAGATACGTCATTCTAAATTCTTGATAGTAGGGTAACAAGGCAGGAAGCTTGGGGAGCAGAGACATTGTAAGTCATGGGCATAGTGGGCAACTACCCAGGGAGCCCATCTCTCAACGGGCCCCACGGCAAGACTGCAAATCCAGCAAAACTATGTGATATTAAAAAATCTCGTCTTTTTAATTTAATTTCACACATTGCACTCCAGGACACAATAAAAAACTGCCTTGATGACTCCTAGGTTGCGAGGATTTACAGTTCCTGGTTTGGCTGGCATGAGTGTGCATGCCTAGGAGCCAAGCTGAACTGCACATGCTGTGTGGCTTATCAGCAACCCGGACAGGGCTGTAGAAAAAGGGGGCCTTGGAGGGGTCGGCCCCCTCAAATGACGAAGGCAGCTGGCACAGTATTTATCAAAAAGTAAACTTATTTAAACAACTGCACTCTCATTTGAATGCATACAATGTAAAATTCAAGCCTAAATTATAGTCTTAATGAACGAAAATGTTTCCTATGTGGCATCTTTGAAAGGACAGCCAGCCTGCAGAAGAAGGAGAGGCAGCTTGTCCTGGGTTTGACCTCTTATGGCGGGCAGCAAAAGGCCACCTACATGAAGACTGAAGTGCCAACAGCACTGTCTCTGCTGAGTTTTGCAAGTGCATATGTGGGGCTTCTAATGCGAAGAGGGTTGGGTGATTCCCCAGACAGAAAGTCTCTCTCCATCATACATGCCAACATTTTACAACGGACAAGTGGGAGATTTAAAGAAAATAGTCAGCAGAATGTATTTTCCCCATTGACTTATATTGAAGCAGAGGCAATCTGCCTGAATCAGGACTATTGGTATGTTGGTGACATACAATAAACCTTTAATTTTTGGCAGTTTAATAACATAGCACAAACAAAAACAGAGGCCCTCATTATGAACATGGCGGTATGTGCTAACATGTCGGTGGTGGCAGTAATTACTGCCATCGGCATGGGGGCCCAGACCGCCATATAATATTCGTGGCAGAGCTGCCACTGGTGTAACTGCGCCACCGCCAGGCTTTCGCCGCCAGGCAGCACTTGGCATGGGGAGTGCAGGGGCCCCCTTGCACAACCCCGTTGTGCATGTCACTGCTGGAATTACGGGTAGTAAAATTCGTGACGGGTGCTGCTGCACCCGCCGCACTGCTACATTGCCGCAGGCTCTATTTGGAGCGTGCCTCAATGTACAGGCCATGCATTCAGCTTGGCCGTCTGGTGGAAACATTGTTTCCACCCGCAAGCCCAGCTGAATGAACATTATGTGGCCGGCTGGGTCTTCTGCGCACTGGCGATCTTTTGTTAACTGCAGCGCCAAACTCGTCGGGTTTTCCCGGCAATCTCCCACACTGCCTCAATTCAGGAAGGACCTCAAGACCTGGAACACACCAGAAATAGCTTACTTGTCACCTATTTTGTATCACAAATTAAATTGTTTCTTTCTGATAGTAAATATATGAATTGTGACTGCAACACATTCACATACATTTCCTTCCCAAAACAGTGGGTGTTTCAAATTGACTTTCCTTCTTTTCTTTGTTTGCAGATATTCATGTTATTCCAACTTTGGAACACTGTATTTGAAGACACATGAAAGAAGAAAACCAAACATTGACAGCTGAGTTCACCCTTGTGGGTTTTTATGATTTTCCGCATCTTCTAGTTCCACTTTTTGTGTTCTTTTTGCTGATTTACTTGCTGGTACTTGTGGGGAACCTTCTAATCATGGTAATTGTCTATTCCAACACACAACTGCACACACCAATGTATTTTTTCCTTACAAACCTAGCTTTTCTGGACATCAGTTACACAACAATGATTTTTCCAAATATGCTGGCTCACTTCTTTCTGGAGGTAACACACATTTCTCTAAGTGGATGCTTTCTGCAGATGTTTCTCTTCAGTTCCATGGTGTCTACGGAATTCTTCCTTCTTACAGTTATGGCTTATGATCGATATGTGGCCATTTGTAACCCTTTACGGTATGTGACCACCATGAATGATGTAGTATGCATGAAGATGGCTGCCGGATGTTGGCTATTTAGTGTTTTAGACCCAATACCACACATTGTACTAACATCTAGACTCTCATTCTGTGGGTCTCGCACAATCAACCACTTCTTCTGTGATCTGGCAGCTGTAATGAAGCTTTCATGTAGCAGCACTAGTGCTGTTGAGTTAGCAATCTATGTCGAGGGTATTCTAGTTGCAGTTACACCTTTTGCTTTAATTATGACATCTTACATCAACATCATCTCAACAGTCCTGAAAATCCGGTCTACAGTGGGACGACACAAGGCCTTTTCCACCTGTGCCTCCCACCTCACTGTGGTTATATTATTCTATGGAGTTATCTGTTCTACCTACATGAGACCATCATCAACGGCTTCAGTAAAATACAACAAAGTAATGTCTTTGTTATATGTTGCTTTAACTCCACTCTGTAATCCCATTATATACTGCCTGAAAAACACAGAGTTTAAAAACACCCTGAGGAAGACAAAGAATACAAAATAGCATTTAAGAAACAAAATGACAGATTTTTTTTTATCTTCCGAAGAATGTTTTGCCTGAATACATGTTATTTATAACTGACGGTTATCCCAGAATTTGGTAGATTCTAGCATTAATATTTCTTGTACCATTAGCACCTTTTCAATTTTATTCCAAAATTGACACTATGATTTTAGAATCACAGTGGGTCTATGGGTTTATTCTTTTGAATGTAGCTCTGTTGTATCTGGGTTGTTTAGTTATCTTTAAAGAACTGTACTAGGTAAGAAAGGACTGTACTGGGGAATCTAGAATGCAGGGGGGAAAACAGCATTCTTATGAAGGACTGACGGGGAGTCAGACGTTGGGTTAATTGCGGAAATAAAAGCTTCACATTATTCCTACGTGTACAGTGTGAAGATTGCTACAAGCTCACAGCAGTCATACGTGGATTTAATTTAGGCTTTGATGCAAGAAGATGAACTTCTGACTTTGCGACTGGTTAAGCTGTTGTGTGCCCTCCCATCATTTGGATCATTCTCTGTTAGATTCTGATACTCCTGGGTTTCAGAACTAGGACAAAGGGAATACCAACGGATATTTAACACCACTCTCTATGGGCTAAACATATCTGGAAGTGTGTGGAAGACAAAAGCCCTGGTAGATGACTGGCAGAGAATAAGAACATTCTACCCCAAAGCAGCAAACATACAATAGGCAGTTCAATTAGTGTGGGTTTAATATATGTTAACCTACTGTAGAAAATATGGACTAGGATTATCATGATTTGAAAGCAAATATAAGCACACTCATAATAAGATTTGATTAAAAAATAATCAAGTGACACGTGATCAGGGTGTCATGCCAAAACATGCGGGGTGAGATGCTGGAATCAAGAAACTGAATAAACATGGCATTGTACAAATTCCAGTGTGCGAATGTGTTTCCTTTCCTGGTGTGCCACAAGTCAAATTGTATATATATATATATATATATATATATATATATATATATATATATATATATATAGGAAAGTGCTCCTTTGTGCACGGCCCCCTCTTCTTTTTGCCCCCAATGCTGATGGTTGTGAAACTGTTAGTGCACTGGAGCCTTCTTGTCCTCTCTCCTAAAACTTATTTGTCAACTTGGTAATTCTTTGACAGGCAAAGACTTTAGCCCCTAGTAAATGGTACCCGGATCATAGGTGGTAGATGGGTCCCAGGAGTGGCAGCACACGTTTGTGCCACCTTGAGTGACCCAAACAAACTACTGATAGTAGGCCTGTAACTGCAGACTGCAGGAATAGTGCAAACTGCTCAAGTTTGACTGAGCCCTCACCATGGGTGACACAGTCCAGTGCACTAGGTTACTAATAACCCAGACACCAATAAGGAAAGCCTCTGCAGCCCAGGAGGCAGGGCGTGTTATATTTACAGTGCAGGAATGTAAATCTGGGCTTATATGCCTCTATAGTATCTTTTCCATTAAAGTACACTCCTAAGTGATAGCTGATCCATGGGATAACATGGACTTGCAACCGGGCAGACCTGAGTTGCTAGCGCCATCAAGGTACCACCTAAATATGTCCAGTTTGGGGTCAAACAACATGCCCCCTCACCTGACATGAATCTAGTGTTGAGTGATGGCTGGCATGTACCCAGGTGGTACCTTAGAGGTGCACTGTTCCTAAGGGACACGAAAAACAAACAACTAAACAGGGAGAGTGTTAGAAGATCCTACTCAATAGGGAGTCCTATTTACTAGGAGCAAGAGTCCTCACACACCCAAATGGGTGTCATGCTTCATCATCGGACCAGCTCCTCGTCAGACCGGCGCTGCAATGTCTGACGGGCACCACCCTTTCGGGGGGCTCTTTGCCGGAGATCTTTTTTGATGATGCCACACTATCCCGCAAATGAGTCGGGAGGAAAGATAAGGAGGGAAAGGAGAGCTAGAAAAACTAAAGGTAAAATTGGCTCAAAAACTCTCTGTAAGGTTTATCTTTATTGGTGCAGGGAGCAGGCCAAGATTAAAACAATTACTGGGAGAGTTAGGTCAATGTGATGTTTGACCATTCTCACATGAAATAGGAGGTCAGGAACTACAAGACCTCCCTCAAAAATCGGGTCGACATGTTTCGCGTCTGTTCGGTCCAAAAAGGATCCTATGACGCTTCCTCAGGACCTAATGTAATGCTTCTCCACATGTAAACTTATAGTGCTCAAGTCTAAAAAAGGCTGACATGCAAAAGCAAAGAAATTAGTATAGTCAGTTACTTACAAAAGTCCCTTTGGACCCTGTATGTCAGTCCTATCGGTCGCCCTGAAAATGTATGAAAATCATGTCAATAATTGATGCTTAAATCAATACAGGAAGAAACACATACAATTAGGTGTGTATTAATGTGGCACACAGTGATCGTGAAAAAAGTAGCACGTCATGCCAGTGTAAAAATGTTATGCTTACCCTCCCAAATTAGAGACAGGGCTTCATGGGATCACGCAGACCGTGGGCCTGGTCCATATAACACACTGCATGTCATATAGAAGAAAATAGGATCACAGAACAACGATGAGTCAAGGTAACATACGTTCCAATCTTCTAAGGGGGGTAATAATAGATTTAGGTACCCCCCATCTTAAGTGTATGGTCAAAACAAGGGAAAGAGACTGTAGGTCCCTTTAAGCTGAACACTCGCTTATCTATTATAGTCTTCTCAATTACAATAAGAATAGTTCGTTTGGACTATCTTTGTACAATGACATAAACACAGTCTATCTGTTAGAAGTGGCTGTATTCCCTTTAATAAAATACACGAAAATCAGAATACAAGTGTGCCTAGTGTCAAACCACGCTATCTAATCAGTGTCGTTGCTGATTAAAGACAACCTGTTAAGGTGCTGGTAGCTAGCCCATAGAGTACTGAATATTAGATCTATCGAGTGCATAGCGCGTTAAAAAGGAGTGCATGACGCGTTAAAAAGGAGGTGGTCTGAGTTCAAAATTGTCAGAATGAAATGGCCAATTGTGCTCCACTCGAGGTATATCGAAAAGTACTCACTTGGTTCAGGCCAGCCATCGGACGTTGTGCCTACCCTGGGTCGCGCTCCCGAATGAGTAAGGGAGACGCGATCCCGGTGGGTAGAAAAGAGGAAGCCAGAACCGGAAGTCGGCCGGCTCGTGCGTTGCTAAGCAACGTATACGAGCCTCAGAGGCCACCACAACGCAGTTGTAACGTGAAGAGGCTGATTGCTATCGGGCTCTTCCTGCCTAATGCGATCGCCATATTTGAGTGTCTCGAATAGAGATACTCCATAATACAATGAATACACGAATATGACCAGTGCGCCCAATAATCGTGGTTATGACCAGGATACCACATTTATTGTAATATTATTATCAAGCAATTCAGCGGTTGCCATCAGAATTATTCTTATAGTTATGGTCAAAATATCGTCACCTTTAAAAAGGAAGGATGGTGTGTAGCATCGTTATTATCAAAAAAAGGGGGGTTCATATCAAGATTGGTATTATCTAAATATTTCACAAGAGTGTTAGAGGACAAGTAGTCTGTTGATATAGAAAAAGAAGAAAGAGAGACACTGAAGGCATATGGTTGCACCACTGTTCTCATAAAAGAAAGAAAGAAAGGAACAGCCTCAATGGAGTCTAACCCACTGTTGTTGGTAATTCAAGAGGAAAAATTAATCCAAGGGATATCATCATTTAAACCCTTACGGTGGGTCCCCAGTTTAAATACCCAACGTTGTTCTAACTCAAAAAGGGAATTGGAACCTCCAAGTGGACGTGTCTGTAGTACAACCCACCACATGTCATCTGGACTATGTTTTGTTTCGATATAATGGATGCTTAATTTAGTCGAAGTTCTACCGCATCGAATATTACTGCGGTGCTCATTAATTCTCAATTTTACCGCTCTTGTAGTCATCCCCACATATCGCAAGCCACAAGGGCACGTTATCAAATATACGCAATTGCGGGTGTTGCAATTAGTATGTTTAAGCAATCGCCAGTGCCCAATCGGGTCTAACTCCAAAGAGTCAAGTCGTTTTGTCAAGGAGCATACATTACAGTTCCCACACGGGAAATGGCCTTTGACTGGTGGTAACTCCCATAGGGTCCCTTGTCTGTTTGACGTCTCTCTGGGTCTGGGTCTTGTATGAACCAACATATCTCTCAAATTGGTGGTCCTTCTAAAGGCAAAGAGAGGTTTGGGAATATTCTCACCCCCGCTCCGGAGGATCTCCCATCTTTTGTTGATAATTTTCTTGACTGAGTTAGACAGAGGTGTAAACGTCGTGACGCATGTTAATTTATTATCTGTACGTCTGGGTATCGTCTGTAGTAATAGGTCCCTATTACTATGTTTGGCTCTTTTGTAGGCAGTATCAACCACTCTAGATGGATAGTGGCGATCATGTAATTTATGTTTCAATTCTGTAGCTTGTATGTCGAAAGAGCGAATGTTACTACAGTTACGGCGTAATCGTAAAAATTGGCCAAAAGGTAAGTTATCTCTAAGTGCTTTTGGATGATAACTGTCATAAAGTAATAGGCTATTACGGTCTGTAGTTTTTTGATGTGTGCAGGTCGTGAGTGTACCCCTGTCAATACTAATAACCAAATCCAAAAAGGTGATTTTGGTAGTAGAGACTAGGGAGGTGAAATTCAGAAAAGGGTCCAGATTGTTAACCCATGTAGTAAAGGATGTTACTTCCTCAATGGGACCTTTCCAGATGACCAAAATGTCGTCGATATACCTGCGCCACAGTATGATATTACCAAAATATGGGTTAGAGGTGGGTAGTATGAATCGTTTCTCGAAATCATACATGTAAAGGCATGCTAGACTGGGTGCAAAAGTGCTGCCCATTGATGTTCCGCGAATCTGATGAAACAGCAAGTCTTCAAACTGGAAGAAGTTTTCAGTCATTGCTAAATGAGCACAGTGCATGATGAAATGTATCGGAGTAGTTAGATCCAGTGTAGTTGATAAAAGAGCTGATTCTACCACTGACAAAGTTGCTTGTTGAGGAATATTAGTATACAATGCTTCCACATCCATGGTGATCAATGCCTGAACCTCCCCTTCCAAATTGAGAGATTCTATGAGGTTGAGGACATCTTTGGTGTCCCGTAGATATGTGGAAGATTGCTGCACAAGTGGTTGCAAAAAGTGATCGCAAAAGGTAGACAGTGGTTCAAGGATAGATCCTATACCGGACACGATAGGCCGGCCCGGAGGAGGAGTCTTCCCTTTGTGGATTTTTGGCAAGCAATAAAAGTAAGGTATTCTGGGATTACTGGTATCTAGGAAATCAGCTTCTTTTTGCGAAATCCAGGAGTTGCTGATAGCCTCGTGAATCATTCCTCTAATCTCCGCTTGTATTCTGGCGGTTGGATCTTGGTCAATTCGTGTGTAATAAGTAGAATCACTCAGAAGGCGGAGACACTCCTGTCTATACTCTGATGAATTCAAAATGACTATGGCGCCGCCCTTATCTGCTGGCTTGATAGTGATATTATTATCAGCTGTCAGTTTCTTAAGAGCGGCACTCTCTACTCTAGGTATATTCACAAAACTGTGCTTCGGTCGTAGTTTATTAAGGTCGGTGTTTACCGCTTTTTCAAATGCCAGAATCTCGCAGGGCATGGTCGCTGCGGGAGGCATAAATTTGGACGGTTTTCTCAGACCTGTGTCCGTGGGTGCTGCATCCACCGGTCTGTCACAAAAGAAAGATTGTAATCGAATTTTCCTGAAAAACTGAGTTAATTCACTCTGTAGGCGGAAAAAGTCTTCTCTGGGGGTTGGTACAAACCCTAGACCCTTATTAAGAACAGATATTTCTTCAGGAGAGAGAGGTCTGGTAGACAAGTTGATGACTAGGTCCTTGGTGGTTGGTTCTTGCCCTGGCTCCGTGTGACCATCTGAGGCTCCTCCTGTGCCCAGTGGACCCTTCTGCCTCTTCCTCGTCTTCTGCCTCTTCCCCTGCCCCTGCCGTTGCCTAAAAAAGGCCCATATGGGAACATGGGGCGGGGTTGATAAAACGGGAAGGGTTGTTGCCACCCTATCGGTTGATTAGGGTGGAATTGTGGAAGGTTGTAATATGGATGAGATCTCTCATCATCTGTGCTCCATCCATCGGATGAAGAGCTGTGACTATATTTACGAGGTTTTCTAACTGACGTAGATGAATCGTCAGATGAAACCGATTGGAGATCTATTGAATAATCTTCCTTAATATAAGGGTAAATTTTCTCTCGACTAAATTTGCTGATGTCTTTTTGTAATTTCGTAATTTTTTGTTGAGTTAGAAATTCTTTTGACACATTCAACTCAGAGTTAATCTCAGCTAATCGATTTTTAAATGCTGTGATAGAGATTGTGGTTTTCAATGTATTTTCCATGAAGGTAATCTGTACAGCTATGGATTCTGCTATCCGTTTGGAGGTATTGATAATCAGTACCAACCAGTCACGGGTGCATTTCCAGGCAATTTGAGCCCAGTCTTTCCTAAAGACCAAATCTTGTAGGAAAATCCTAGGCATGTTTGACACAAGTAATCCATTGGGGGCTATGTTAGCTCTCAGATATTCCGTCATAATTGTCCCATGAAGGACTGTCTTGATCAAATCTCGTTTAAGTGAGGATAATTTGTCCCATTCTGCTTTGGTGGGGCCCGAAGGCCCTGCACCTTCATTCACCAGAATGGATGGAGTCTGGAGGATCGCGGAAACAATGTCATCGTCGAAGCTTAACCCCTGGAAATTGTCCATATTGGGGAGGTCTCGAGGGAGACTGGTGAATAATCCCGCAGCAAAACTGCTGTGCTCAGTACATCAAAAAATCAATAGGGATTAGGAGGAATTAAAGGTCCAGTGTATACCCTCCGATAACTGTTACTAATAATGAAATACACTGTTCCTAAGGGACACGAAAAATTTTCAGGGCGACCGATAGGACTGACATACAGGGTCCAAAGGGACTTTTGTAAGTAACTGACTATACTAATTTCTTTGCTTTTGCTTGTCAGCCTTTTTTAGACTTGAGCACTATAAGTTTACATGTGGAGAAGCATTACATTAGGTCCTGAGGAAGCGTCATAGGATCCTTTTTGGACCGAACAGACGCGAAACATGTCGACCCGATTTTTGAGGGAGGTCTTGTAGTTCCTGACCTCCTATTTCATGTGAGAATGGTCAAACATCACATTGACCTAACTCTCCCAGTAATTGTTTTAATCTTGGCCTGCTCCCTGCACCAATAAAGATAAACCTTACAGAGAGTTTTTGAGCCAATTTTACCTTTAGTTTTTCTAGCTCTCCTTTCCCTCCTTATCTTTCCTCCCGACTCATTTGCGGGATAGTGTGGCATCATCAAAAAAGATCTCCGGCAAAGAGCCCCCCGAAAGGGTGGTGCCCGTCAGACATTGCAGCGCCGGTCTGACGAGGAGCTGGTCCGATGATGAAGCATGACACCCATTTGGGTGTGTGAGGACTCTTGCTCCTAGTAAATAGGACTCCCTATTGAGTAGGATCTTCTAACACTCTCCCTGTTTAGTTGTTTGTTTTTCGTGTCCCTTAGGAACAGTGTATTTCATTATTAGTAACAGTTATCGGAGGGTATACACTGGACCTTTAATTCCTCCTAATCCCTATTGATTTTTTGAGGTACCTTAGAGGTGACCCACCTGTTTGCCCCAACATCGTTGTGCTTCAGCAGGTCTGCCCACGCTTTCCCGAGCTTGTTGTCACCAAGACAGGGTTCTGATCCCCTGCAAGGTAGTGTGGACATTCCCAGGAGACTGAGATAAAGGCTGAGGCAGGAAGGAGCTTGCACCCCCTCCCCCCAGCCAGGTTAGTGAATAGGCACTTCAGGTTGGTGAGCTTCAAGGTTTGACCTCCCCTGATAGCCATCTGTGCTGTCCCCCCAAAGGAGAAAAAAGCCCTCCCCCTGCCCCCAGGCACACTTGCTCGTGGTCAGGTAGAAAATTAGATATCCGAGGCAGTGCACACCCCCAACAGGCTGACCACACCTCTAGAGTGAGCAGCCTGGTCTGTGCACTAAATACTGATTTCTGCCATCTTAGGAGTGACAGAATAGAGGTTTCTGCATAGCAAAAGGTGACCCAGATTGGCCACTATCCTCCACACCTCTAGCTCCCCTAAATCCAGGATATAAGGGACGTCCCTGACACCAGAGCCTTGGATCTGAAGAACTAACTTAAAAAGAGGACCAAGAGGAGCCCTGTGCCACCGACAACTGGACTTTGCCCACTGCATCTAAATAAAAAAAGGATACACTGTTCCTGAGGCAAAAGGCTGGATGAACAACCCTCGTCCTTGGCTTGGCACTCCCATCAAGAGGATACCCTGTGAATATCCAAAGCACCCTCAGTCTTCCTTGGACAAGTGGCACTAGTCGCCTGCAAACAGCAGGTAAAAACGCTCTCAGGATCCCAAGATTCACCTGTCATCTGGACCTCTGTGGAATCGTCCAAATCCAGGTGCCCCAGTGACTTCTGAGAGTTGTAGTCTCACCTGCCTCAAAGTTTTAGGCTGCTAAGTCACTCCCCCGGACCTTGTGAAGTTCCCACAGCTTTTCCTCACCTTTACCAATGCCAAGGCTTGTTGGTTGTCAGTCTGGTAACTGTCCCCTACACTTGACGCTGCAACTACAGGGCACATCGTGCAGCCTGCATCCAAGATCGTCCACCCAATCCCAGCTGAGTTATGGCATTTTCTTTATTGCATCGTCATGTGTGTGGCAAAATCAGCACCAGTGCGATTCCCATTCAGCACCACAGACAGCCAGAACAACTCTGCACCCGGATGCCACGAGCCCGGTAAAACTGAACTGAATGTCGTGCCCTGGTCCTAGGACCAGCACAACCTTAACCTTGTAATGATTCCACACAGCTCAACTTCCATGTAGTCTTTTGCCACTAGTGGTTTTTCTTGATAGACTTCAACGTAACATTTAAATGCCTGTTTTACTGTGATTTAATTTTGCTTCTAAAATCTATAACTGCAGTGGTACTAAATTAAGATAAAAATAAGCTCTATTTTTATAAATTGGTGTTGTATTTCTTTTGAGTCATGTCAATTACTTATCCTCAATGTTTTTTTTGTCCTCATTTGCTTAACCCCATAGTCTGAACATCCAGCAAACGAACCACCAGGAATAGATTCCTTCCAATTTGTTCGCCATATGGAACTATCAAATCAGATTAGATCAGAGAGAGTCCATGTATTAGGGCTGGGTTAACCCTCTGGAATGCTGTGGTACCTTGTTCCTTTGGACGCAAACATGTATAATCATAGGACAGGCACTATTTCCCTGCAAACCAATTGATTAGTGGGCCCCAGAACTCACACCTCTTCCCACTGCGCCCCTTCCCCTCAGTGTCACACATTAAATTATACATTAAGGAATCTTTCCATTCCACAAACATTGGGGAAGTGTGGCTGGTCTGTTTCCTACATATCTCTCTTCTAGCCAGCAGTATCACATAAAACAGAAACTTGGCACTGTCCTTTTTGACCCTATCTCCCTGTGTACAGCCAAAGATAATCAGAGAAGCAGTTATCCTATACTTAGTGGATGGTGTCTTATTAATACAGTCACCAACCTCTGTCCAAAACCGGCTTAGACAAGGACACTCCACGAACATTTGCAAATCATCTGAAGATTCCAGACCACATTTCCGACAACTAACCTCATTCTAGGACTTTAATCTTGTTAACATTCTGGGGGCCCAAAAAACCCTGTGGATTGAAAACAGATGATTCCTTCTTAAACACGCTGGTTTGACTGTAGAATAGAACAATGCTATAGATACTTGCCATAACTCTGCTATCTGTGCTCCTGGGAGATGATCTTTCCAGATGTCCTCTGGCATAAGAAATTCTCCATCTATCGTATCCAAGAGAGTCCAATACCAACTCGATAGTTCTTTTTTTGTTCATATCGCCCTTCTGAAGTAGGCTTTTCTACTGCGTTAGAACCACCCACTCCCCCTCTGCTCTCTTTCACTCAACTCCTTATTTGGATATATTTAAATTTAGAAAAGTTTCCTCCTCTGTCTCTAACAAGATCTTCATATGGAACAAAACCCTCCACTGTACACAATTGGCCCCATTGCAGGAACCCACCCTCCCTCAGAGAAACAGCTAACACATCTTTGGTCCATTCTGCCGAATCCGGTGAGTTCCACATAGGGGCGTGTTTACTGTAATACAGTAAATTTGTGGCCTTCTCACCTCGTACCATACTTTTGCTGCATCAAACAGTACTCTGACCCTCACTTTCTCAAAAATGTTTGGATCTCCAAATTTGTACAAAAAACCCACCTCCACAACCTCCTCAAATTTCAACATAACATTTAGAATCAGCCCCAGTACCAAGGGTGTGCACCCACCAAAAGTCCTCTTTATATTTTTAATAAAGGTTGCCCATGCATAGAGTTGTAAATCCTTTAGTGCTAGTCCACCTTTCTCTCTCCTCCGCCTCAACATCTTCCATGCTATACGTGCTCCCCTATTGCCCCATATAAAGCTACTAATCTTACTGTGAAATGTATCCATCGGTAGGATCATCATTTTAACCAAATTGGCCCTACCTGTAATAGTCAGAGGTAAATTAGCCCAACTCTTCATCTACTTACAGGACTCGGTCATAACTCATTCAAGATTCCATTCTGCGATCTTCCCCACCTCACGTGTTATCGTAGTGCCCAAATATTTCAACTCTCTGCTAACCTTAACACTCCCCTCTGGCATATCCTCAGGCATATTCCAAGACATAACTTCCATTTTATCTTTATTCACCACAGACCACGCTATTCCCACAAATTCCATTATCAGGTCATCCAAAACAGGCAAGGATTGCTTTAAATTACTTGTATAGACCATCAAGTCGTCTGAATATAGGGCTACCTTCCTATACCAACCCCGCATTGAAATGGGAGCATCATCAACTCCCTTCTAATTTTACAAGCCAGGGGTTCTATATATAAGTTAAATAATAGGGGGGATAACGGGCATCCTTGTCTAGTTCCCCTCCCAATCATTAAGGGTGAGTTAAGACGCCATTGACCAATATTCTTGCCATTGGGTTCTGAGATATCAGCCTCAATATCCTTATAAGCCTTCTCCCCAGATTACGAGACTCACAAAGAGTCATCAGGTAAGTCCAATTCACCATATCAAATGCCTTGGCAGCATCAATCATCACCACCACTAAAGGGACTTTACATGTACTTGCCAAACCTATTGCCCCTATCAGACCTTGAATTAGCTCATGTAGGTATCTGCCTTTTATAAACCCCTTTTGATCTACATGGATCAATTTCTCCTGCACCATACCTAATCTTTTCACCAAAATTGTAGCAAACATTTTATAATCACAATTCAATAAAGAGATTGGCCTATATGAAGCACACCCTATGGGATCTTTTACCGGCTTTAATATTAAGGTAATCGTTGCCTCCCTCCAAGAGGGAGGCATTGCTGCCCCTTCCATGCAGATGCCATCACATAACCCTACGAGGACGTTAGTTATGCTATCGCCCAAAATTTTATAAACTTCAAGGGGTAGACCATCTGGACCTGGTGCCTCCCAGATTTTCCAGAACAGATCACATCTTCCACTTCACCTTGACTACTTCCTTTGTTCAGAATTTCTCTATCCTCATCCCACAGGATAGTAAACTCTTCTCCTTTCAACCAATACTGAACACACCCTGGAGTTATATCTGCCCTCTCTGAGCAGAGATCTTGAAAGTAATCTCGAAAGGCCTCTCCTATTTCCTCATTCCCGCTGCAGATTTCCCCTATATTGTTACCCTGAATTTCTCCCACCTTATTTCTCACCTGCTTTGATTTTATTTGCCAAGCTAATATTTTCACACAATTTTCTCCATATTCAAAATAAATTTTTCCTATTAGCTTCACATCTTTCTGTAACTCTATCATCTAATTCAGCTACGAGTTCATTTCGAGATTCTTGAAGAACCTTAGCTAATCTTTCCAAATCTTCCTACTGACCCTTTTGACTTATCAACTCCTTTTCGACTGATTGTATACATTCTTCCAGGATGCTAATCTTGTTCATATATGTTTTCCTCTTGAAAGAAGCTGCTTTAATAAATCTACCTCTCAAAAAGGCTTTTAAAGCATCCAAAATCATCTATGGTGATGACAAACCAGCATGTAATTTAAATAATTCTTCTGTATCCTTTTTCAAACATACCACAATAGTTAATCTCTGCCGAGTGATCTGATAGGTGCACTCCAACATGGAAAATATTTTCAACACTCTCTCAACCTCCCATCTACCAACACTTAATCCTATCATCTCCCTCCAAATAGCATGCACCCCAAAGTGGGATATCATATTAATCAGCTGAGATTGCATCTTCTCGTTCATTTTTGACCTACTCCCTTTTGACCTATCTAAATCATAGTTTAGTACTGTATTAAAGTCTCCTGCCCAAATTATGGGGTCTGTGTATTGTAGCAGATGATGAACAAGTCTCGCAAGGGCTGAACATCGTCCCTGTTCAGACCAAAATAGCCCACTTAAATAAACACCTGATTGAAAGCTTGCAACTTCACTATTACCCACCTACCAGCTTTATCTACTGGTCCTCCTTGGAAATAAATTTCTGGGTGATTTTTGACTATTGTAGCCACCCCTTTACTACCCCCGGCCTGTGTGGACCTTAGTGTATGTTGGATCCATTGATGTGGCTTAAACAACTTGATGCACTCCTCGTTAGATAGGTGTGTTTCTTGCAAAATGATCATCATAGCTTGGGCCTCCCTAAAATACTGTATTAGCCTCTTCTGCCTGCCCCTTACCCTTAAGCCATTAACATTCCAGGATAAAAGCCTCAATTCATTGCCCTTCATTTTCATTTTTAGCTTCACTCATAGTCTGCCCATCATCCCTTGAGGTTGACAAAAGATCATCAATTGTATCACATACATTTGATTGAGGACCAAAACGTTTAGTTTTTTTCCCCCATGCTCCCTACCTTGTGCACCCTTCTGCCCTCCCGACCCCCACTCCTCCCTACAATCCCTCACTCCCACCTCCATTCCCCTCAGAGAACCCACCCTATCTCCTCTCTAGGCGAAGCCGCCCTAGGAGGCTCCTCCCAGTCCATAAGAATCAGCAATAAGAATACCGTACTCCTTAACCCGATAACTAATAATCCTTGTCCATGTTCTCTCCCTCCAAAATTACTTATCGTCAATGTTGGTGCTCTGAAATAGTTAACACATGCTCCTCTAGTAAAGCCTGACTGCTGTTTGCCACTGTACCAGGACTGAAATAAAGATTTATCAGTATGAATCCAAGGATAATTTCAGGATATTGTGAGAGTATTACATGGTGAGGACTAGCCCCCTGACTACATAATACTCGACTTTCCTAGTAATTATATATATATATATATATATATATATATATATATAAATATATATATTATGTCACATTGATGAGATTCAACTCCTTACTCAGCTGCACCCCAAGCACAAATCCACAGCATAATTTGTTTGGCATAAAGGCAACCCGTTCTTTCCCTTATTTCATTTTTATTTCATGTGTAACTCCTGAACAAACAGAATGGCAACATGTTTCTGCTGATGCCTTCTACTGGACACTCCCCAAATTCAAACAACCACCGCATATACATTGTTAGTCCTTCATCAGTTATTCCAGCTACAGTGTTGGAAATATCGGTTCTGCTATATTGTAGTGTGAAAAGTAATATGGTTTACAATCCTATTATTCCTTTTCTCTTGGTATTATTCACAATTCTATGACTTAATGTTATTCACATAATGCAATCCATTTTAAATCAAACACATGGATTAGATTGATGGAACATATTTGATTCTTATGCACAAATCGGTAAAGATGTCTATTTTAACTGCCAATATTAAAAGTCTCTGCTGTGCATATGAAGTTTCATGAAAGTGACATGTGGATATACATACACCTAATTTGGAATACCAAAGTATATTAAATGTAAAGCACAGTATAATAAAAGTCTCTGCTGTGCATATGAAGTTTCAATAAAGTGACATGTGGATATACAAATACCTAATTTGGAATACCAAAGTATATTAAATGTAAAGCACAGTATAATAAAGACGTCTATATAGACTACCAATAAATACAGTCTATACTTTGATTTCAAAGTGTGACATATGCATATATATCATGATTTTGGACAAACATTTATGAAGATAGATAATCAATAATACAATCCTAATAATTAGATAGAGACATCCTCCTGCCTGTGATCACATATTGTATCAGTCAGTATCAAATAGCTTACGTCAATATTCCATAATTAAAGTGACATGTGCTGTGCAAACTGCAATCTGTGCAAGATGAGTAAATTCTGCATACATATGTCTATTTGCACATCCTCCCCTCTATGATCTCAAATTTTATCAGTTGGTACAAATGACTTATTCCATAATTAAAGTGACATGTGCTGTGCAAACTGCAATATGTGCAAAATGTATAAACTTTACATATATCTGTATTTGCACTAAGTATAAATAACTCCAGCTACAACTCTAATCTCATTCACTCCATCTAACTATCATTAGCTACATACGCTTATATTTATTCAGAGGGGACAGAACCTAAAAAAAAAGAAATAATAACATATGCTACTAAGCTAAATTCTACTAATAATGTCTCTGATATGTATATGAAATGTGGCATAGGTATTGTGCAACATTCCTAATGGCATTGGCCACATGTTGTGTAGAGTGCAAATTAGTGCATAAAATGCTGTATATGTCTACTTTGTCTCCATATGACATCATCCTATTGTACAGAAATGTCAACATATTTTCTTCCAAACTTAGCACTAGATAATATTAACAGACATCAGACTCAAATAACACTCATGTGCATGCAGTCACCTACACTGCAAATAAAACCATGCATATATAAATTGCTTCAACCATCAAATGTCACAGTTAGTTCTTCCTTCCCATAAATGTGGTTCGCTGTCATATCAACAGAAGGACATCCTGCATGGATCATAAGTCATTAGAGATATATGAATGGAACAGGTCCCTCAAATGGGAACATTAGATCTTCAACTGTTTTTATCTGATATCCCCTACTTCTATACCATCTTTCCATCCTCTATAAATGCACATGTAATTCTGCATCCAAATTAAGTACCCAGGGCTTCTCTGAGCCCAACGTTAAAATCATTTTGGATTCCATTCTTCTTAGTTTTAATGTTCTATCCCCCATCCCGGGATTTAGCTTTATTTGTTTGATTCCATAGAAGGTCAGACTACTACAATCCCCTTTATGGACATCTCAGAAATGGTTTGCTAGTGGATAAGCTCTATCTTGATTTTCAATTGCTCCAAGATGTTGCAAACATCTGATCTTCAATTTATGAATTGTACTTCCCACATATTTTTCTGACAACCACATTGGATAATATAAATTACAAAATCAGTTTTACAAATGATTCTCTCTGTGATGGAACACCTTCTTCCCTCAAATGTCTCAAAAGTTTGCATATTTGCAGGCTTTACAGTGACCACAACCCCAGAAGCCCAAACTCTTCTTTGTCAACCATGATGTCTTCCTTTTTTCACAAACAGACTCTTAGTTAATCTCCAAATGAGCTAACTTTCCGATAAGTGATCTGAGGGTGCTGGCCAATCTTAATTTGAATGTGTTGATCTTGTTGCAGAACATGCCAGTTACGATTTAAAATATCTGTAAGTGCCTGATGTTGACAACTATATCGCAAAAAGAGTCTAGGTTGGGACATACCATCATCTTTCTGTTCCCTGGGGGTACTGATGTTTAAAAAGCAGAACCTCCATATTCTTACATTTTACCCTATTGTTTGCATCTGTAAGAACTTGCTGTAGGTACCATCTCTCCAGAAATCACTGCATCTTCACCAATATTTCATTCTCAAATTTCAAGTCACTGGAGCAGATTCTGCGAGCCTGCAGGAACTGACTATATAGAATGGTCCATTTTACAGCCTTCGGATGCCCACTGTTGCAATGTACTATTGAGTTGCATGCTGTTGGTTTGCGAAACACAGATGCTTCCAATTTCTCGTCGCTCACCTCAAGCAAAACATCCAGAAACTCAATTTTACTTCTGTCCCATGTTGTTACTAGGTGAATTTTTAAGTTATTTTCATTCAATTACTCAATGTATTCCTGTAGTGCAGTCTCATGTCCATCCCATATGAGAAAAAAAGTAATCAATGAATCACACCCATAGCACTACTTTCTTCATATGGAAACTTATTCATCAGACCATACCACTTCCTTCTTCCACCATCCCATGTAAAGTTTAGTGTAAATTGGTTCAAATGATGCCCCCATGGGCGTACCTTGTTTTTGAAGACAGTACTCATTATTAAATAGGAAAATATTATGTGTTAGGCAAAATGATAACATGATCATCAACATTTCTGTGTGCTGTGACATAAAAAAGATCCAAATATCTAGATGTGTTCTCTAGAAGGGAGCCTATCAAACTTACAATCAGTCTACAAGAAGGAGAACATTTATCTTTATGAATTTTAGGCTAAAAGTAGATTCATGGAATTCTTGTAAAGTCCAATTTGAGTTATCTGTATTCTTTATATTCAATAATTTGACATTCTAATCACCCAGTTAACATCTTGTGGCAGCTGTTTTGATGACTTGAAATTGTATTTTCTTAAAATCTCTCACAGTGGTCACAATTGTGCAGTTGGTAAAGGCTTCCTTAACGTATTGATCTATAATGACGTTATTCCCACCTTTGTTTTAAGGCTTAATGATTACAGATTCATTGTTTCTCAGTTTGTTAATTTCTTTCCAGTCATTCAGGGATGAAATTTCTGGATCTTTTGATTTTCTTGATTTTATCCTTCTTCATGCGTAGTTTATCAATGTCCCCTACCACTAGCTCATGAAAGATATCAATGAGGTTACCACTCAGTATTGTAGATTAGATGGCTTCAAACAACATACAATTGAACGGTCCATGGTAAAACCCATTGACTTCAAACTTTCAGTATATTTGTTCCCACTTACCTAGCCAAACTGACCATTCTGTATATTTTAATCTGTCAACTAATTAATGGCCATGGGGTCCGGAATGTCTCTAATCCCAAACCATGAATGCACAGTACTCTGGACTCCTTGTATTTGTTTCTTGGGGAAATATCTTACAGTATAGTGTTTCATCAGGTGCAATTTCGCACAAATTTGTAGATCCAAATATGTTTTTTAGCATAGTCCCAGTCTGTAATTGGACAAAAACTTAAACCAAGAATCAAAATCCTCTCTTGGTCAGTAGTCAGTATTGTATGGGAGATGTTTACAACCCTTGCATTCATCAAAGGATCCATTGGTGAATAAGGAAATGTATCTGTTTCTTGGTGTTTATTCCTTTTCCTTTTTCCTCGCCTCATCTTGTGCCACCGCGCCCTCACCCTCTGCTTCTGATTGATTGTGGCGTCGCCATTTTCATTAGTCTCATCTCCCCTTGAAAATCCACTTTATTTCGTGGTGCTTTATTTGCTGATGATCTCAGATCTGAGCTTATATCAATATTGCTATGTGTGTTATAGTGACGCTATAGTTAGGCTCACATTTTAAATGTACAAAACCATAGAAATGCACATGTTATAGTTAGAGTTATCTCAAGTAACTATACCTTGTGCCCTAAGGTAAGTATAACTTTCACCCACACCATGCACTGCTAAATACCCCACAAATAACGGCACTCATGACATCTTTGATAACATCGTTGATAATATTAAAGTAATATTTGAATAAAAAAACTGTGCATGGCGGGGGTGCAACGTATCATTATCTTAGGGCACAGAGCTATAGTTCCTTGGGATAGCTCTAAATATAACAGGTGAATTTGTAAGGTTTTGTACGTTTAAATTGTGAGCCGAAACCTTTGTTTTTTTTCAGTGAAGATCTCTATATATATATATATATCTATATCTATATCCATATATACATATGTATATATATATATGGATATAGATATATATATCTATATATCTATAGGGTTATTTGTGACATCACATAATATATCACTCATGACATAGACAGTGACAGCACTGATGACATCACTGATGACATCTCAAATGGCATCACTGATGACATCACTGAAGATGTCATCCACAGAACCACTCACACACCCAATCATACTCTTACACAAACTCACGTAGATCACTGCATACACAAATACTAAAATACTCATTGACAGAGCAATACAACTACTGCCACATACCTACTCACTCACTCACACAACACTAACATACCCACTCCCTCATGCATACATAACTAACTATGCTATTACCACACTCATACAACCATTCAAACACCCACCTACAGCCCAACACACCAATGATACACCCACTCACTCACCCATAAATGACTCACAAATCTACTATAAAATACATAAAGCCACAGACACATCCAATCACTCACACATACAACAAAAAAACACCCATGAACTCACCCATACAGACAGTTACTAACAGATACTTTTTTCTTATATGCACACCTTCTCACACATACAAGAAGTAGCAGAACCACTTACCTGCAGATAGTCACTTATAAAGGCATTCATTCATCCATGTTCTCATTAATAGCGAGAGTTACACACTGACACAGCTGCAGAAAATACAGGCAGTACTCTATAGAAACACTCACACACCCATTCTCTCAAGTACTCAGCTACTCAAACACCCACACACTGTACCAATGCAGACTATCACACAGCCTTTTCCTTGGATATATACACCTAGTAACACATTCACTTACAGTTTCATACAGAAACTAACTCAACCACTAACTCACTATTACAAGCACTCACAGCTTCAGTCATACATACATATGACTACTTACAGATACTGGATGATGTCATCAGTGATGTCATTTGAGATGTCATTAGTGATGTCATCAGTGATGTGACTGACCATGTCATGAGTGATGTAATATGTGATGTCATAAGCAGTGTATTACAGGGGCACAAGTTATAGTTAGCTCAGGTAACTGTAACTACTGAATTTCTCTGGTTTTGTGGAACTAAATTCAGGACCTAACTATAACATCCCTGTAGCCTTTGAATTTTTTCAGTGAATTTCTAAGTTTTTTTTAATTCTATTTCCCAACTATAATGCCCCTGTGACCTTTGTTTTTCAGTGAATTTCTACATTTAAAAAAACTTCTATTTCCTAACTATAACGTCCCGGTAACTTTTGTTTCTTTCAGTGAATTTCTATTTTTTTTTAACTATAGTAACTTTTATTACTATATCTTAATCCAACTACTGCCGCAGACTATCTCTCTGGGTGTGAGGATAGGTGTAAGAGGGTATATCTGGTGTGAGAGTGGCTGTGAGAGTCTCTGTCTGGGTGTGAGCGTGCATGCATCAGTGTCTGAGTGGGTCTGTGATTGGGTGCATGAGGCTTTGAGTGGTCTGTGAGTGGGTGTATGAGTGTCTCTGTGGGTCTGTGTGTAGGTGCATCAGTGTCTCATTGGGTCTGTGAGTAGGTGCATCAGTGTCTCAGTGGGTCTGTGAGTGGATGCATAAGGGTCTCAATGGGTCTGTGAGTGGGTGCTTGAGGGCCAGAGTGGATTTGTGAGTGGGTGTGTGATAGTCTGAATGGGTCTGTGAGTCGGTGCATCAATGTCCGAGTGGGTCTGTGAGTGGATGTGTCAGTGTTTGTGTGGGTTTGTGAATGGTGTGTGAGGGTCTGAGTGAGTCTGTTAGTGGGTGCCACAGAGTCTGAGTGGGCCTGTGAGTGGGTGCCACAGAGTCTGAGTGGGCCTGTGAGTGGGTGCATGAGGGTCCGAGTGGGTCGGAGAGAGGATGTGTCAGTGTCTGTGTGGGTCTGTGACTGGGTGCATGAGAGTCTGAGTGGATTTGGAGGGGGTGCATGAGGGACTGTGTAGGTCTGTGAGTGGGTGTGTCTGAGCAGGTCTGTGAGTGGTGCATCAGTGGCTTAGTGGGTCTGCATGTGGGTGCATCAGTGTCCCACTGGGTCTGTGAGTGGGTGTGTGAGGGACTGTGTGGGTATGTGAGTGGGTGCTTCATGTCTAAGTGGGTCTGTGAGTGGGTGCTTTAGTGTCTGAGTGGGTCTGCAAGTGGATGTGTCACTGTCTGAGTAGGTCAGTGAGTGGGTGTGTCAGTGGCTGGGTTGGCCTGTGAGTGGGAGCGTGAGGGTCGGAGTAGGTCAGTGAGTGGGTGCGTCAGTGTCTGAGTGGGTCTGTGAGTGGGTGCATGAGGCTCTGAGTGGTCTGTGAGTGGGTGTATGAGTGTTTCAGTGGATCTGTGTGTGGGTGCCTCAGTGTCTCATTGGGTCTGTGAGTAGGTGCATCAGTGTCTCAGTGGGTCTGTGAGTGGGTGCATAAGGATTTCAATGGGTCTGTGAGTGGGTGCTTGAGGGTCAGAGTGGATTTGTGAGTGGGTGTGTGATAGTCTGAATGGGTCTTTGAGTCGGTGCATCAGTGTCCGAGTGGGTCTGTGAGTGGATGTGTCAGTGTTTGTGTGGGTTTGTGAATGGTGTGTGAGGGTCTGAGTGAGTCTGTGAGTGGGTGCCACAGTGTCTGAGTGGGCCTGTGAGTGGGTGCATGGGGGTCCGAGTGGGTCTGAGAGAGGATGTGTCAGTGTCTCATTGGGTCTGTGAGTAGGTGCATCAGTGTCTCAGTGGGTCTGTGAGTGGGTGCATAAGGATTTCAATGGGTCTGTGAGTGGGTGCTTGAGGGTCAGAGTGGATTTGTGAGTGGGTGTGTGATAGTCTGAATGGGTCTTTGGGTCGGTGCATCAGTGTCCGAGTGGGTCTGTGACTGGATGTGTCAGTGTTTGTGTGGGTTTTTGAATGGTGTGTGAGGGTCTGAGTGAATCTGTGAGTGGGTGTCACAGTGTCTGAGTGGGCCTGTGAGTGGGTGCATGAGGGTCCGAGTGGGTCTGAGAGAGGATGTGTCAGTGTCTGTGTGGGTCTGTGACTGGGTGCATGAGAGTCTGAGTGGATTTGGAGGGGGTGCATGAAGGACTGTGTGGGTCTGTGAGTGGGTGTGTCTGTGTCTGAGCAGGTCTGTGAGTGGGTGCATCAGTGTCTCAGTTGGTCTGCGTGTGGGTGCATCAGTGTCCCACTGGGTCTGTGAGTGGATGCATGAGGGACTGTGTGGGTATGTGAGTGGGTGCTTCATGTCTAAGTGGGTCTGTGAGTGGGTGCTTTAGTGTCTGAGTGGGTCTGCAAGTGGATGTGTCACTGTCTGAGTAGGTCAGTGAGTGGGTGTGTCAGTGGCTGGGTTGGCCTGTGAGTGGCAGCGTGAGGGTCGGAGTGGGTCTGTGAGTGGGTGTGTGAGGGTCTGAGTAGGTCAGTGAGTGGGTGTGTCATTGTCTGAGTGGGTCTGTGAGTGGGTGCATGAGGCTCTGAATGGTCTGTGAGTGGGTGTATGAGTGTTTCAGTGGATCTGTGTGTGGGTACCTCAGTGTCTCACTGGATCTGTGAGTGGGTGCATGAGGGTTTGAGTGGGTCTGTGAGGATGCGTCAACGTCTGAGTGGGCCGGTGAGTGGATATGTGAGGTTTTTAGTCGCTGTGTGAGTGGGTGTTTGACAATCTGAGTGGTCTGTAAGTGGGAATATGAGTGTCTCAGCAGGTCTGTGTGTGGGTGTATCAGTGTCTCACTGGGTCTGTGAGTGGGTGCATCAGTCTCTCACTGGGTCTGTCAGTGAGTACATGAGGTTCTGAGTGGGTGCATAAGTATCTGAGTGAGTGTGCAAGTGGGTGCATGAGTCTCTGAGTGAATGTGTAAGTGAACAAATTAGTGTATGAATGAGTCTGTGGTTTCTCTTCCAAAATTTTCATGTTTGCAAATAATTTGTGAAAATTCACAAGTATTGTGCGTGCTGACACACATTTTAAACCCATCATTTGTCCCTAAAACACACCTATATCACACCCATGGGGTCAGGGTACCTCCACCCTGCCCCCTTATGTAACTTTCAATTAGGATTTTCACCTCTGAGGACCATGCCCCGTAAAATGAAATGGCGGCTGCAACTTTCTAGTCAAGTTCCGGTCAGCCAATTACATTGCTTCATTTCACACACGCATTCCAGAAAATTTTCAAATATTCACAAATTATTCACAAGCCCAGAAATACAAATTTGGATTTCCCTGAATATCTCAAAAATTACCGAATGGATATACACTAAATAAGCAAAAGCGTACTCTGCGTACCAAAAGCTAGCTTTCTGCCAAATTTGGTGTAATTCCATTCAGTGGTTTAGGCAGTAGTCATGTCTACAGTTCCTATGAGAATTAACATGAGAAACACAACTATTTTGACCCCCTGCTTTTCTCAGCTCCGCTTGGCAGATCACCCCCAAACTTTCCATTTCCACGCTTATTCTATGCAAACTAGGTCCTAACTATACCTATTAGCGACCGCCAGTAGGTAGCTAGGACCATGTTGCAATACAAAAAGCATTTTTAAACTTGCCTAAATCTTTGGCACCGTTTTACGAGTCTTCACAATTTTTTTTTAAAAAAGTGGCCCTGTGATTCTTAGTGCACATGGAAAGTTTCAGAGTGATACGTAAAATTGGGGCCGAGAAAAAGGGGTCTGAAGAAACATTGTTTTTCCCATTTTAATTTCCATAGGATCTGTCAACACGTCTACAGCCCGAACTGCTGGACGGAGTTACACCAAATTTGGCAGACAGCTAGCTGTTGGCTTCAGCCGAGTCCTAGAAAAAAAGTGAAACAAAAATAAAAGGGGCCAAGGTAGAGGGACCGTGACCCCTTAGCACTAACCTTTTTGCTGCAAAATCGCAATATTCACAATTTCAGGGCAGAATTTTTTATTTTTTTAAAACAAGCGCGGGCTCCTGCACTTGTTTTTTATAGGCCCCGGACCTAAATTAATTATAACTCGTGCTTTCACCATGCACAGCTAATTACTCCACATATTATATCATTGATGAGGACTTGAATGGCATCTTTTATATTATCACTGCAAAGTTTTCAATAAAATTATTGATTAAAAAAACTGCATGGCAAGGGCGCATGTTATGGTTACTTTAGGGCTCAAGTTATAGTTACTTAAAAGAGCTCTAACTATAATTGTTAAATTTCTGTGGTTTTGTACAAGTAAATTCAGAACCTAACTACTATCTATAAGTTCCTTGTAACCTTTGTTTTGTCAGTGAATATATATATATATATATATATATATATATATATATATACATATGTGTGCTAGAAATTGGGTCTTTAGTCGACAGAGGTCCAAGTAGGGATCCCAATGCTAGTCAGGGTCAGGCACAACTTAGATGGCAATGTGTAAAGCATGTGCGCAGTAACTCATACAGTAACACAGTGAAAAACACTACACCACACCACAAAAGTACACCAGACCAGTTTAGAAAAATAGATAATATTTATCGGACTAAAATAAGATCAAAACGATTAAAATTCAATGAAGACAAGTTGAGATCACTTTTTAAAGGTTTAAAAGAGTCTCGGTTCTTATGAAACAGTGGTTGTATCATTGTAACACACAGTAACTTGGATGCTTCAAAAATAAAGCCTCATGGGGACTGCAGAGGAGGAGATGCATTGAAAGATAGGGTGTTGCATCAGATTTTCTTGTGCGGCACAGACGATGCTTCGTTTCTTTCCGTGCTACACGGCAATGCGTTCAATTTCAGGAACGCAGCCATAGATCCTCACAGAGATGCAGGGATATTCTGACACCCAGGGGCGATGGGTGAAAATCCTTGACATGCTAGTAGAAAGGAAAAGGTGCTGTGTTGATCTGGTATGTGATGCAGTGATTTTTCATCCACGAGGCAGGCACTGTGTTGGATTTCCAGCATCGAGGATGGTTCTGTGTCGTTACGGCCGGCGGTGCAGCAATTTTTAAGCTCTGATGCAGGTGCTGCATCGATTTCTGTAGACTTTGCTTCAATTTTCCAACGCACAAGGGTTTCCTGGAGGAGGTGAAGTCTTTGTTGGCTCTGAGACTTCAGAAACAAGAGGCAAGCTAGAATCCAAGACCTTGGAGAGCACTTTAGGAGGAAGGGACTCCTTCGGCAAAGCAGTCCAGATGAGTCCTTTGGGCATCAAGGCAGGCCCTCTGACAGAGTCCAGGTGAAGGTCCAAAAGTCTCTGATACAGAGATTCAGTATATATACCCAGAAGTGCCTTTCATGTAGGGGGAACTTCAAAGAGTGGTTTTGAAGTGCACAAGGTCCCTTTCAACCCAGCCTTGTCTGCAAGGATCCGTGTGGAGAGTTATCCTTGTGTGGGGTCATACTACGGCCTTTGAAGTGTGGGGTCATGCTACTGGCCTTTGAAGTGTAAGTGAGAACTCCTCCACCATTCCTGCTCAGGAAGACCCATTCATGAGTACATGTCTTGCCTTTTACTTACATAGCACCATGCCCTCTGGGCCCACCTTAATGGTGACTTATTTGTAGAAAAAGTGGAGTTTAAGGCTTGGCAAGTTGTTTCAAATGCCAAGTTGAAGTGACAGTGAAACTGCACACACAGGCCTTGCAAACGGCAGACCTGAGGCATGGTTAAAAGGTTAGCTATGTGGGTGGCACAGTCAGTGCTGCAGGCCCACTAGTAACATTTAATTTATAGGCCCTGGGCACATCTATTGCACTTTACATTGTAACAAAGGCATATTTATCGGAAGGGAACAAAAACAACAAATAAAAAATATCTATTATCAAAATTATTATATATAATGAACTGAAAGTTCTACAAATAAAATGAAAGAATTAAATTAAGTCTGAAACACCTTACAGCCTTAGAGAGACTCGAAATCCCATTCACTTGAAACATGACCCACTTTTAAATATTCTGTACAAGACCATTTCCCCAATTATTACTCAAAGTCCTCAGATGTTATACATATAAAAAGTCTGAAATAAAATAAAAACACTTATAGAGATTAAGACTTAAAGCCTACAAATTATTAGACACATTATATGATTATAGCAAGGACTAGGAATTTATCTATCTCCCACTCCAGGTAGTGAAAGCATTGGAGTGTTACTTCAGTTGAGAGTATTAGCAGGGAAAGCCATCCGGAGCCTTTTCACCTTTTGCTGTTTCCTTACTCACTACCAAAGTATCTGTGTCAATAATAGTTTTAGATCTGGTTCCATTGTTATTTTAAAAGTGTGCCACCTCAGTGACTGAGGGGTTGATTATGAGTTTGGTGGACAGAAAACTTAATCTGCCAAACTCCCAACAGGATGGCCGCTGCCTACAAAGTGACGTCCCCACCGGAGCTATTATGGGTTTCCTGCTAGGTCAGTTTCTGCCCTCTGGCCTAGTGGGAAACAGGCTGCAGCATTGTCTCTGGCTCGTAATCAAACAGATAGTGAATATTGCAATGGTGCTGGCCAGGGGGGTCCCTGCACTGCCAAGGCCAAGTGCATGGACAGTGCAGGGGCCCTCCTGTGGCCCCCTGTACCTCTTAACTTCCAGCCTTTTCTTAGCGGTACTACTACCATGAAACCACTGGCGTAAAACAATGTCATAATCCCCAGGGCAGCGCTGCTTGCAGTGCTGTCCTGGCAGCTTAGGACCTCTGCCACTGCCAGACCACCGGGGATCCAAGAACCTGCAGGAGCTGGTGGTCTGACCACCAGTATTGTAAGGTGGTGGTCAGACTCCAGCATTGGCGGAAGACCAGAATACCACAGTGAGTGTGGCGGTGTGTAGACCGCCACACTCATAATGAGCCCATAAGTCGCTGCACATGAAATGTGAATTCCCTCATTTTTATTGGTCAAAGTATGTTGAACATGGACCAAAAGACGTGTCTTTAAACACAGCTGCCTTTCCCTAGAGGTGTTTATTTTTATCTGGTTTGAATGGAAACACCTCTGTTGTCTTTGGAACCAGGCAGTGGTGGTATGATGACAGTTTTGGTACTGTGTATTTCCAGGATTGGAACTGGTGCTCTGTAGGATGGGCCAAATTCGTTTTTCACAGCAATCTTTTCACGCACTAGATCCCCTACTTCAGGAATCCAGCCTGTAGATGTTGTTCGGCAAATCCCTTGTTCCCAAGGTGGTTGCACAGGCAGATGAATTTTCAACACAAAATTGTTGTAGCTCCTTTAAAACAGCGACTCGTTCATTTATGTCAAACTGTGTGTTTTTCGCCACTGTGCCAGAACCATCAAGATCAGGGACTTACATAGGTATCCCAAAGAGGACCTCATACAGGGTGTGACCTCCCAATGACCTTCTGTGCAGATTATTTAGTGCTCTCTGAACCCCATATAAGTAATGAAGCCAACTACGGCCTGGACCTATAACTCTTGCTGTTGAGGACTACTTTAAGTCTCAGTTATTCCTCCCCACAACACTATTTCCCCTCGGGATGATATGATAATTAATAATGGAGTTGAATACCCTTCATTCCCATGATTTCCCTGAATGTCCTAGTGGCAAAGGCAGGGACCTGGTCCGAGTGGAATGCTGAAACTGCATATGTACCAATAAAGACTAGCAAATCTTTAATAACAGTCCAAGGGGCAGCCGGCCATTGTGGCCAGACCCACAGGAATCTAGAGTAAGAATCAACAGCGACTAAGATGTATTTGTATGCACCATCAGTTGTAAGGGCAACACAATGGACCAGGTACACAAATTGAAGTGGTTTGTTGGAAATTAGGAGGGAGAGTTGCAGTAGGCGTTTGATGGTGAACCCTTTAATTCATTGGCAAATGTTACAACAAAGAACATATTGCTTGGTCTGTTTGTAAAGACTGGCCACCTAAAGCATTTTTGCAACAGAGATATTGTAGCTGCCACATCTGTGTGAGCAGAAGCAACATTCTCATGTGCTGCTTTGAAGAGATCTACTCTCTGGTCCTAGTTTGAGATCACACGATTTCCCACTCCTGGAATGGGTGCATATGCAGCGTTCTGGGCACTTAGAAAGTGTGAATATTTTGCAGGTTATGCTTTTGGTAAAGGCTTGCCATCAGCCAAAGCTCCCATTGCAGCCAGCGTCTCATTATCCATCATCATATGGGAACAGGTTATTGAAATAACAGAAGCCGTAGCTACTGCAGATTTGGCAGCTCCATCAGCCAAGGTCTTTCTGACAATGTATACTCCTACACTTTGATGGCCCAAGGAATGTACTACATGAGCTTTTGGTAGTCTGCTCCAAAGTTCTGCTACCTTTTCCCACAAGCTTCTGTGTTAGATGGTGTTCCCTTTATAATTTCTGAGGCCATTCAGGCGCAAGTGCTTTAGGTAATCATTGGAGGACTGGACAAAATAATACAATGACACACTATTAGTGTTGCTAAACCTGGATCCATATCTTCCAGTGCCAAGGCAAGAGCCTTAAGCTCTACGAATTGTGCAGTGCAGTCCCATAGGGTCTGCATGTTGGTATTTTGAGGGTGGAAGGTACCATTCCTCATTACACCACTTCCAGCTGCACAAGTGGCTGAATATTGGTGTTCAGTGCCCACAGCTTGTTGTGCTGGACCATCAAAGCATTGAGTCAAAGATGTAATCAACATCAGTGGAAGTCAGGGAGGCTGCCTACTGAATCCAATGTGGATGTAATGCTTTAGTGTTTGGAATGCTGGCTTTAGTAACTGCCTAAAGGGTAGATCCTGGGGTAGCGACAATTATGTATTTCCCTTGGGAAAGTGGCCTCTCTTTCATGACAGCCATCCGTACAGCAGTCAGTATTTCTTCAGTGGGTGCAAAATGTTGTTCTGCATTTGAGAACAAATGTGATTTGTATACTACAGGTACTGTGTCACCTTCATTAAAAGTGACATAGTTGAATCCTATAGTGACAGCAGTTATTCTGATGACCAAGATTGTTGTGTTGTCATTTGTGTGTGTAAATTAGTTGCTTCTACCATGTCATCCTGCAGTTCTCTGAGAATGTGTGTGTGTTCTGCTGTCCAGTGTTTACCTGATCTGGACGAATTAGGTCATAAAGTCAGGAGCAATCTCATGTAGTATTGATGTTACTCGGACTGAAAAGAAAACAAGGCTGTTCATACACCCTTGTGGTAATCAACACAAGTGCTGCTGTGAGCCTAATGAGTAAAAGGTGATTAGATCCTGACTTTCAGCCGCTAGATTTTGGCAGAAAAAAATGCTGGAAATATCTAAGGTTGTTTTTTTTGTGCATTATTTTGTCAATTAGTGCTGTGCTGTTTGAGTTTTGTATTGCATTGGTGAGTGAGTGACCATTTAAGTGTCTGTAATCTAAGACTATTCTACATGAATGATCTGGTTTGGCAACTGGGGATAACAAGTTGTTCATTGCAGAGACACATGGCTCAGTTATTCACTGGTACTTAAATTGTGAGAGAATCTCTCTCACTGGAGCTTTAGTCTTGTGTTTAATAGGATATTGAGGTTGAGGCTGTAAAGATCTAATGGTTATTACATGGTAAGGAAAATCTTTATTCCACCCTGTGTGGTTGCGGTACAGTGCAGAAGCCTGCACCAAAGCACAGTTAATGGCATGGGCTTCCTTTACAGGTTCTGGAACCAGGACTGAGGAAGAAGGCAAAATGCGATTTTTCCCCCTTTGGGAGCTTGCAGACAAATTCAGGTGGCCAATCTTTTTCTGCCAATAGAATATCACAGTTTAGGTTTTCTGAGAATATTACTTCAAAAATGTGCTCAATGTCTCCCTCTATTTGGATATTTAATTCAGAAACCCTGTTGGGTAAGGAGACACACCTGTCCGTTGTCTCAATGACAAGACGTTGTTATTTGCTGTCACATCTAGATGATCTATAAGATTCTTGCAACAAATTGTGACTTCTGTCACACTGTCTGGCAGAGGTATTGCCCACATCCTGATCTTCAAAAGGGTTCTCAGCATGGCTGCCATTTTTGATTGAAATTGCAGCCACCTTTTTCATTTTAAATTGTTTTTTTTAGGAGTTTTGTCCTTTTTTTAATGTAAGTCCTTCATCAGCTTTGTGTAGTCACCTCGCATTTCAGACCATCCAACTCTCTCCCTCTGCTTGTCTGGTGTCCTGACAGGAACCAGGTGGACATGTATCAGTACATTTGTATTTATCAGGAGTTGTTTAGAATTCTCTCCTTCAGAGCTTATGGCCCTCATTACGAGTCAGGCAGTATTAAGACCGCCAGACCCGTGGTGGCAGTCTAACCCTGACGGACCCACGGTGAAGACCTCCACATTATGAGTTTTGTGGTTTGGCCTATGCCAAAAAGCTGATAATCCACCCGACCCTCCACTTTTCTGCGGTCCTCTGGGCTGGAGGTGAGCACCTCTGGCCCGGTGCAGGCCGTAATACCACTAGCGGTTTTACAACGCAGGAGACCACCAGCATTTTTTGGGTGGTCGTACTGCCCAAAAAAGCTGGAGGTCTTGTATTCAGCGTCAGGAATCTGCATTCCTGTTGCCGGGACACTCCCTCTCACACATCCACATAACCGCACACATGCACCCACATATTCCCACACACAAACAGACCTCCAGTCACCCACCAACTCGCGTCAGACACCCCCATTCACACTAACATATATAGACAAACACCGCACTCACGTACGCATTCACTCTCCCCTCCAGCGCATACTTAGATTCACACCCCCTCCAGCGCATACATATATTCACTCCCCCCTCTCCCCAGCACATACATACATTCATGCCCCACTCCCCCTGCACCTCACACATGCACTTACCCACTGTCCCCGTCCACTGACACACACGCTCTCCCCGTTCACTCAAACACTCACCCTCATTCACCTCTACTTATATACAAATGCATACCCATACATGCACTCACCCCTCCCAACTGCTAAATTGCACTCATGCACTCAATCGTTCACACCTGCTCACATGCATCCACAAACACCCCCTTTGTCTCTGCATTCATGACATTCACACACGCACTCACACACTCTCACACACATACACCCCTGTAAGATGATCCACTTACCTCATCCATCAAGGTGGTCGTCAGGGAGGGGACGAGTCCCGACGCTTCCACCACTAGCAGCGCCCCACCGTTGGCACATCATATTACATGTCATAATACGGCATGTGGCATCCTTTTGGTGTGGCGTGCCGGCGGTTCCTGCACGACTGGTGTCAGAATTCCCCCCGATTTCCACCCGATATTGGGCAGAGCTCAAATCTTAAGACCGCCAGCACTGGCAGTCTTTTGGCACCCGAGGCTTCAGCGGTCTTATGAAAAGACCGCCGAAGTCATAAAGAGGGTCTGTATCTTCTCCCAGAGGTCTCCAGTTGCAGAGATTCTCCTTTCTGACATAAATCTTTATTTTGTTTTGCGTTATCCCAGCATACATTTTTGGAACACTTGTGTGCTTGTTTAGTACCTTCCTTAGTTGCTCTGGCCCTCAGACTATCCTGTCCTAAACTAGAATAGGTTTTCCAAAAAAACTGTAGCATCTCACGCTCCTGTTCCTGTTGAGGAACCTCGCTGACTCATTGGTGACTGGCCATTGCTGTTGCTTCTAATTTAATGTCACTTAAAACAATTGAGGACTCTATGTCAAAATTGTGCATCTGTTTCATCCTCAAGTGCAGGACCAGGGTTTCCCTGTGTTCATTTTGAATTTATTTTAACAGTTCTGGTAAATTGGCAAGTGTCAGGGGCCATGTGTGGTAGTTGAAATCATGGCAAAGACTGAATGCAGGTGTCACAGTCCTCTATTGAGGGAACCATGCTAAATGGCAAGCACATTCTGAGGATTATATGTTTGCCTTGGGGCTCCATGGGTAAACATTTCTTCCAGCTGGCTTGTTTTTTTGTGCAATCTAGAGCGGAATTCTCTCCCGCTCTGTAGGTGCTATTCCGAAATTGAGCAGACTTTGGCCCTCCTTAGAACATTGGTGGTAACTACCGCCTACCACCAAGGCGACGGCCGCCAACATATGGTCACCGTGGCTACCTGCCGTCTACACGTATCATGTGGAAAGGGAGGGGGAGGACTCTGGGGTTGGGGATGGAGTGGGGGAGACTCCTATCAGTGCCAGGGAAGTGATTCACTGCACTGATAGTGCCTACCGCCATGGTTTTCGTGGCGGTAAGTTTAGCACGAAAACCATGGCGGTAGGCCGGGTCATAATCCCGAGGGTGGGATTGTGGCAGCAGCTGGGCTGGAGACCGAAGTCTCCAGCCCAGCTGCTGTTACCACTGTGGTGGTCGGTATGTTAAAGTGGCGGTCTTAGATGGCAGATAACACCTGGGTCCAAATCCCATTTTTTTTACTGCTGGCCTGTCGGCGGTATTAAGCCCTCTTTAACACCGACCGCCATGGTTGTAATGAGGGCCTTTGTCTGGATTAATTCCTGGAACAGCCAATTGATGAACAGCTGGTGCAGCCCTTGCTGTGGCAGTGTTCAAAGTCCACATTACAAATTGTATTACTCATCTGTATATTGCTACTAGTGCCTTATTAAGTGTGCGTATTTCAGCTGCTTGCATAACCTTCACAATTGGATGTAGCTTCGAACAAGTCGATCCATCATTATTTGAAGGACCTAGTTTCACAGGTATTATTACATGTGGAAGGGGGCCATTGAACAGGTTTTGATGTTCTTGATAAGAACAAGGGGCCAGATGTAGGTAAGTAAAATTTTGCGACCTGCAAATTGCGAGTCATATCGACTCGCAATTTGCAACTCGCAAAATTGCATGCAGAAAGGTGTCTCAGACACCTTCTGCGACCCCATAGCGAGTCCCCTCACTCACAGGGATGGTGGCCTGCTGGAGACAGCAGACCTCCATGTCTGCTACTGCTTTTTTAATAAAGCAGTTTTTTTTCTTTTTGCAGCCCGTTTTCCTTAAAGGAAAACGAGTTGCAAAAAGAAAAAACTTCCGAAACCATTTGGTTTCGTTTTTTTCAGAGTAGGCAGTGGTCCGTATCACCAGTTCCTGTTCTGAAAAAACATTTTTTTGGGCATTCACAAAGGGGAAGGGGTCCCATAGGGACCCCTTCCCTTTTGCGAATGAGTTACCACCCACTTCAAGTGGGTGGTAACTGCAAGTTGGTTTGCGACCGCATTCGCGGTCACAAAGCAACTCAGCATGGTGATGCGGTCGCAAATAGGAAGGGAACACCCCTTCCTATTTGCGAGTCGCATCCTCAAATTGCGAGGTTGTGCATCGCGTTCACCTTTTGCTTGCCGCAAACTGCGTTTTTCGCAGTTTGCAACATGCAAAAGGCTTCCTACATCTGGCCCTAAGTGTCTCTAAGTATTGGTATGCTTGGTATGGCTGTGGTACCTTTGGTATTCTGTATGAATGAAATGTATTTGTATCTGTTTCAGGAAAGGTGACCGAAGAAAAAGATATTTCTGTTCTCTATGCCCCGTGGGCTTCCACAATGAATGTGATATCCCCACCCTTAAAAGATGCGCCATTGGTTGTCTGCAGTTCTCTCAAATGTTTATCAAGTTTGCCATACTAAAGAATAGGTTTTAGGGTTGGGAACACCAACGGGGGAAAAATCCTTTTAGGGTTCAAGCTTGAACAACCTACAGCCTCAATAGGTGCTCCCTATTTAACTGAGGAGGATTGCCCCTAAGACCACGGATGTCTCTGTGTAATGGTGCTTAGGGTACCTTCTGTGTGTGTGTGAGACAGAGACACTCAGGAGACTTGTAATATTGGAGCCTACACCATCGTTGGTGGCCCCATGTCATAAGGAATCTTGTATCACAACAAGGGGCTGGATCTGGGGTGGCAGCACCTCTGCTTGCAGGCAACTGAGTCAGTCCCAAACCAGTTGGAGGCTGTCGGCCCAACCCTCCCCGCTCTCTAGCAGCTCCTCATCCAAACCCAACCAGTAAAGGTGATTTGTGGCAGCCTTGCGCATGGAACTCTGAAGAACCCTCAGGTAAATCATGGTGAACAAGCCGTGCCCTTTTCTCCCCACATACAAGTCACTTACACAAGCATAGGCAAGGAAAGAGATGCAGGACAGTTTTCAGTACATTTATTGAAAAGACTGCAATCTACAATAAAGTGCATGAGCTGCAATGATTATGATAATGAAAAATAATAATATTAGGATTATGAAAGTCAGAGATATAATTATGAACTATTCCAACATACTGCAATGATGTGTATGCACAATTCCTACCTAAAAAGCCTAATTTCAAGCCCCTTAGCGAGAGCATGGAGGTGTAAGACAAATCTGTGCATGCAGTGGCTATGAGAAATACACCCCACTCCCCTACCTTGGTGCAAGGTCAGGGTTTCAGTCTCTAGATCAGGCTTCGCAGAGACACAAAGACTGTGGTCGGCTGAAAACTGTCATGCTGGCCCTTTATTCCACAAGGTGTTTTTATAAAGGACATGTTTATGTTCTTGCACAGAAGCCTGAATCAGGTATGTACTTAAGCACTGGACTGTCTACACAGTCTGGAGACCAGCAATACAAATTACTATTCTATGTGCCATTTTGTTCTTGTGAATCCAAGGAAAAGAGCATGGTGCACAATATGTAATCCATAGCACTGACAGTGACACTCTTGCAGAATAGCAACTCATTATGAAAATAAAACATTTCCACTGAAAGAAGCTGAACTAAAATGAATAAAAATGAATAAATGAATGAAGAATATTGTATCTAGGTAGAAGGGCACAGCCAGATTCCTGCGTTTACAAATGTGTAGTCCTTTTTTCTGTATAACTCTGTTTTGGTTTAGTCTCTGGTGTCCTCTTTTCTTTACCAGAAACCTCAATCATTTTTTTTGTTTAACAGCTTATGATGCCAAGGTGCCACAGACCACCAGAGGTATATGTTTCAGATTTTATTTTAGGTAATTCACGTTCATCCTCTCGAATGTGAATTGATCTATGAAACTGGTGTATGGCTAATGTTGCTGTTTCTCCGCAACTGTTCTTCAGAATAATGGTGGAAGCTTCTTTCCATTTCTAAACCTAGAGCTGGTGCAGCTCTGTTTTCATTGTGTACTTATTTTATTATATTAGATAATACCACCAATGAGGAGGTATCATGTGCACCATTGCAAAGATACACAAATATATTTCCCAGGTGTTGCTCTCCTATAAGAGTGGAACCGTTCCCAAGGGAAGTCACATAGTCAGAAGTCTTTGCTTGTCTTAGTGTGTTGCAGGAGCATAGAACACTTCCAACCGGTTGGTCTCGCGAACATTTTATGGACACCTGTGGTGCAGGTCCTACAGAAACTGCTCTGCCTGCCTGCAGTGCATAGTGTATGAGTCAACTAAATAGAATTACTATCTCATTTAAGTATCTTGCTACTCCTGCAGGCTGTAATTGCAATGAATCAGGAAAAGTACATACCTGGACCCTATAGACCAGGTGGCCCTGTCATTATTTCGGTGACCAAGATTGATATTCTGATGTTAGGGAAAGTGACCACCAAACCAGCTACAGTTGTTTTGGCTAGTCAAAGGAACCTCTAGATATCGATATGCTTGCTATTGTGAAGGAATGCCTTTAGTTGTTTAGTTGTATACATGTGAAATTGCATGGTATTGGCATTTTTTGGGTCACACTCCAAGCATGAGTAAAAAAATTCAAAGGCAAATACAGAAGCTGCATGAATCACAAAAGTTACTGCACCCGTTGTGCCGGGTACTTCTCTGTCTTAACTCCTATCACAACAGGAGCTGTCATGTTTATGAACAGATGGAATTAACATGTGATCCAAAATATTGAAACCACAGATAGGAAATATCCTTTCAAGCATGGACAAACCTACAGACAAGAGGGGTTTCCTACTTAAGTTTAAGGACGGGACCAATATTACAACGTCTCTGTACGGTGGTCATTGCTAGGTTTCTTGTGTTCCAGTGCAGGGCAGACCTGGACTGGCAGTTCAGACTAGACTGCTCCAATGAGGAGCACGGTCAAGACTAATTTGCATATGGCTGGTTCCAAACTGAGATGGTATGGTGGGTGAAAAACAAACTATTCAAATGTGGCCCCAGTGATTTGCCAGTGGCTGAGATTAATTCAAGCATCAAGTCAAGCATTCCATCCATTACCTGATTGTTTTGTATTGTAGGAAAGCAGCCATTTTCCTGCCTTAGACTTAGCCATTTAGTGCCTATAGCCTATACCTGAATGACAGGCAGAGCCACCTCGGCACAAGCTATGGGTACTATAACCTGTGCAACACACATACGAAGAGGAAAAACAGGAAAAATAAAGATAGTTCTTAATGTTATGCCTCACCTGGAAATCTGGAAATGCACCAAAATGCATGGGTGGATGTGTGGGAACACCCACATTCCACCCACGGAATGTCTTCCTTGGGAGAGTAACTTAAGGCAGTGATTTGGCTGCACTGAGTTACTCCAGATTTATCAAACCACACAGGGCCATTCAAGGTGGCCTTGCGTGACGTGAAAAATCTTCCTGAGTAGTTACGTCCCATTGAGTGACACAAGGGCAACACAACTTCATGACAGATATGCCTCAATGAGTCTACGGTGGAGGGGGGGTGCATTAGCTCGTAGGTACTCTGTCAAGAGAGTGCCATGTAGAGCAGTTCTTATCCGGGTGTGTTTCAATTCTGTTAGTGCTTCACAAGCCTCAGTTTGTGTTACTGTCAGAGGTTTATTCAGGTCATCTAATATTAAGGACCCTGAATCATCAAGTATACATCCTCTTCGGAGAAGGTTAAACCAATATTTTTTTGGAATTATTTCCAGTTAGGGTCCTCTGTAGTGTATCGGGTTAGTTGCTCAAGTTCAATTACTTTTCTTTATTTTCAGCTCTTTGCCTAAAGTGGAATAGGAATAGGAAGACGATCCTAGTTTTCCCACAGATGTACGCTGCTCAATAAATCAAAGATCAAAAAGAAAGAAAGAAGTATTTTTTCTTAAAGGTCTCATTCAACTTCCAATGTCATATGTGTCAATCAAACAGGAAGAAATTTAAGGTACAACAGACAGAACAACTTTACTGGCCATTAGGGTACCTCATGCCTTCTACTAAAAATGATGTTTGCATATTTTTAAAAGGACTTTCACCCACTAAACCTTTGTTGAATGCTTTATCATTGAGTCCTTGCCTGACATGAATGCCTACAGAAGCCCAATCATATTGACAGTGTGTGGTATTGGATCCGTGAAGCCAGCTGTCCAGCTTGCAGCAGCCAGCTTGATGCACTTTACTTTATTCATGATTTTCATGTACCATAAGGGATTGCATAAATCAATGTACTGATAATAGGCCACTGCAAGAAGGAGGACTTCTGTAAATTCAATTGTCTAAAAAAGTTAATCGGTGGCAAGTATTCAGGCTGAGAAATGCGTAAAAAAGGCCTCAATAAGTGTGCCAGCATTTTGGGGAAAATGATTGTTGTGTAAATGGTGTCATAAAAGGCTAAGGGGCATATTTATACTTGTTTTGCACCAAATGTGCATCATTTTTTTACGCAAATTTGGTGCAAAACAAACTCCATATTTATACTTTGGCGCTAGACCCGTCTAACACCAAAATTATAGAGTTAAAGTCATTTTTTGGATGTGGAAACCTACGTTGCATCAATGAGATGCAAAGTAGGCGTTCCTGTGCAAAACATGACTCTAAGGCCTTAGCACCATATTTATCCCCTGTGCTAAAATCACACACTGGGGGAGGAAGGGTCAAATAATGGTGCAAAGCTTGCTTTGCACCATTTTCTAACGCCTGGGTCAGGGCAGGCATTAGGGGACCTGTGGGCCTATTTCCATGGTGGAACACCATGGAATAAGCCCACAGGTACCTTTCCCAGGCCCCAGGGACACCGCCACCCACACCAGAGGGACCGCGGAAGATGGAGGATCCTATCCCAGGTAAGTATAGGTAAGCACAGGTAAGTATTTTTTTTAAAGTGCCATTAGGGGCCCTGAAATGGGCCCCCCTACATGACACTGATGGCCATATTAATACGCCCTAGAGCCACAGGAGCATCACTTTTTGTGACGCACCTGTGGCATTAAGCACAACACCGTATTTACAAGGTGGCGTTAAGCCACTTTTTGTTGTTTAACGCCACCCTGTAAATATTGCTCCTTCCCACGCAGCACTGTGCATGGAAGGGGCGTGCAATGGGTGTTGCTGTGGGCATGTTACATCAGTTATGTACAATCCACTCACCTCAACCCTATTAAGCAGCTGCTCTCTGGATTACTGACACAGATAGAAAACTTGCAAAGAATATAGGTATTTGCTATATAATACAAGGGAGCCTGCAATCACTGTGTGAAAACATGTCTCTAATTTCCTTATAAAGGAACTCAGCTTTTAGCCATATACCTCTATATGGTCAGTGAACTCCTCCATGACTTGAAATATCCTCATAATGTATTACAGGGTACTGTATCCGATATACTGGGGACTCCACATTGAAGAGCAACAGAGCCCTATACTTATACTATTATATATGAGAGCAGGGGTATCTCACAAATGTGAGACTTATACCTTGCCCTGCTAGGTCTATTGGATCCAGTTGAGATGAGATTATGAAATCACGATGTAAGAGGTAGTGATGAGTGCAGAAACAAGCAATTAGGACAATACAGATTAGTAGGCTTTCCCAGGGTCTGAATTGTATTTGCGACTCCTTGCCTTGTTACGCCACTGGCTTTAAGGCAGCAAGATGCTCAGTGCTCTTTAGCCCAGTATCGAAGCCCAGTGGAGAAGTTGGTGAGCTCTGTGGGAGATTTGATAAGGACTTTACCAGCTAGTTCAGCTTTGGAAGCAGAGCATTTATGTTGATGACGCCCCAGATTTCTGCTCCAGATAGAGCTGCTGTTAGGGCCTATAGCTTGCAAACTTTGAGGGATGTCACTCTATGCTGGACTAAAAGGTTAAGTTTTTTAATTTGTGGTCCCCAAATTGAAGAATTTGCCACCTTTAGTCCTAAATGGTCAAAGGTTTGCACACCCAGAAGAGTCTCATTACCCAGCCACAAATTAACTGTACATACTTCGTGCCAACTATATATCATATACTTGCTCTTTTGGATGTTAAATTCCAACTATCTGAGGCTGTAGAACTCATCATACTTGTCTATTAGGTTTTGCAGACAGGTTCTAGATAGTAAAAGCATCTCACTGCAAAAAGGAGTGTTTGGGAAAGTCGTTCAAAAAGCTGTTCAAGTGACCCATGGCACAAATGATGTACAAAAAACCGATATGGGTGCGTGGATGCAGCCCTGGTAACCCCTCTGCGAATTACAATGGAGATGGTCAGTTTGTCCGCTCTACCCCTTCTAACCTGGGTATAGTTGGTTAGCTGGAACATGATTATAGTACTTAATGTCTGAGATGACATACCCATTGATCCAAGGACCTCCCAAACTTGTTTTTAAGGACCAAGTCAAAGATGGCCATTAAATCGACAAAGACTACATACATAGAAGTGAATAACTGAAGGCTTGATAAATTGTAGTAATCATGGGACAGAATCCACTCTCAAGGGTGGATAAAATCTGGACAAGGCCCATCCAACCCTGAAATGTATCCAAAAGTTGATTGCCAAATATGTTTTGTAAATTGTCAAGGAGACCTATGAGTCTGAATATCCCAGGAACTCTCCTGTGCCCTTTTTGTGGATTGGAATAATGTTTGCACCTGACAAGTTATCTGGTGTTTTGGTGACATCAAGAAATGCATTTGATAATAGAATGATGTAGAGTGCCCAACCTTCAAACTCTTATTTATACATGCCTCCCTGGTTCAAGGGGGTTTGCAACTGCACAAGTATTTTTTATTTGAAACCCCTCGCTCATGACATTGTCAAGTAGATCTGGTGCACCGAAGTATTAGGAAATAAAGTTCTTATCTTGACAGCCTTGCCAAACATCAGCTTAATGATTGGACCTCTTTGACAAATTATTCACGTATGCAAGGTGCTTTCCCAGGTTGTTTGAAATTCTACCCTCTTGGAAAAACCCTCATCCGATGGTAGCGATCGCAATAACTTCCACGATGTCCCAACTCTACCCTTACAAAAGTGATGGAAAGCTGTGTAATCAACCAACTTGTTCTTCACATCCAGGGTACCAATAACCTTTACATTTTCTAGTCTGGATTTCAACAAGGCTGTAGCAGAATCCACCCTGTTAAACGTTGTTGACAATGTACTCCACATCCTTTTGTAGAGTGAGCCCTTCCTACTTGTGCTCCTAGATCTCGTGGCTGCCTTCGATACAGTCAATCACATCTCTCTGATTAATATCTTCAAAGAAAGGATAGGCATTGAGGGGAAGTTCTAAACTGGTTCAAATCATGTCTCTTAATCCATCCCCAAGTGGTTAAAACAAGAAGCTCCACATCAAGCCTTCTACAAGGAGTTCCTCAGGGTTCAGTTCTACCCCCAACTCTATTTCATTTGTTGTCTGGAACCATGGGGAGAGATCTTCTGAAACTCTGGGATTTTTTATCATCATTATGAAGGTGATACCCTGATCTTTCCTAAAATATAATCGCCCAACGACATCTACCTGTTTTCCAACAACCTTTCCAAAATTCTAAATGGATACCAAACTGCCACTTAAAACACAACCCAAAACTCTGAATGACTGGTTCTTCTACTGAACAAGTCAATTCTTTCTGTCCTAGGGTGATGCTCCCCCTGGACTGTAAATGGACCACTGTGGATAACGCTAAATTGCTGAATTTTTCCCTGACAACCGATCACAACTATCGCCAAGAGTGCTCACTACTAGCTCAGCATACTCTTGGGCATGAGGCAGGGCATTCCTGGTCAGGACTTAACATCTGTAGTACAGGCACTAATTGGGGCAGATTACAAGCCCCTTGAGCAGCCTTTACGCTGTCTTAGCATCACTTTTATGAAGCTAAGGCGGCATTAAGGAGGCCAGTTCCCTGTGCCATATTTACAAAGTGACGCAATGCATGCATTGTGCCACTTTTCAACGCCTTGCGCCACATTATACCTGCAGCAGGCATAGTGTATGGAAGTGGGGGCATTCCCATGCAGGAAAGCCCAAAATGGCACAGTGAAATTTACAAGATTTCACCACCCCATTTCTTCTGTCATTTTTAATGCCTGGTCAGTCAGGTAATAAAGTGATGCACCTTTAGTCATGTATGGGCCTCCCTGTTCTTTGCTGCACTAGTGTCAAAAACGCTATTGTGGCAACAACACCCATGGTGTGCTGTATTGTAAATATGGTGCAACCATTATTCTCATTAGGGGGGATTAGATAGACACACAAACAGTATTGCATGAGGTTCAATGCACCAATTTCTAATAAATATGCTGTACATTTTTCCAAACTGAACTACAGGAACTCACTCTTTGCTGGTCTCTCCAAATTTCACCCTGCCCTCCTCAAGAGCTGTGCCCCACAGGACAATCCACTCATGGCACAATAAATTGGACCACTTATTTTGTAGCTCTCTAGTTGCTTTCCAAAGAGACGAGAGCATAATTTAAGACTGCCTGCATCACTCACAAAGTCCTCATCCTCCATCCCTTATATGAGAAGTTGAAAACCTCCGGGTCGAGAAAATGGAGAATCCCTTTTGCTGATCCTCCCACATTCAAGCAAGAGCAGTGTATGACATAGTTCTTCTCAGACCCTGGTACAAATGTGGAATTCACTTCGACTCACGAACCCATACCTTTATAACTTTAAAAAGAAACTCAAAATCTGAGACACTTTGATTAGGAAGAGAATAGTACATTTCTTTCTGGTTTCTGAGTTCTTGGTCTCCCACTGATTTTTGTTAAAATTATCATTTGTTGCAAAAATTCATTAATTTGTTTATGTCACTAGTGTCTCAATTCCCGATTTCATGTTAAGTGCTGTAATTCTCTTGGGCCACATTTGCGCTGTAGAAAAATGCAAATAAATAAACAAAAATGACTAATTAATCTACTGATTTCCACTGAGCATTGACATTCGTTAGAAGACTGCAAATTGAGACTGTGAGCGTAGTGTCTAATTTCGTAGTTTGTTACTAGTAGACTGTCTAGTTGGTTTGATGGCAGTGAGACACGCTGACTCACACTTACCTGGATATACTTACCTGGATGGATGCTTGACCCTCCTTCCAGCATTGCACAGTCTATTGCACTTAACACAGAACTTGGGCTACTTTCCAGATGAAATTGAATGTACCTATTGTGTTGTTGATGGTGGACACTGTACATTTGTGATAGTGACAGTCAGTTGTGCTTGTTGAAGGTGTCGCACCATCATGTTCCACATAGGGATGGTGGTGAGGAGGTGGCCGTCTGGGCAGCACCTCCTTCACTCACAACAAACCCCAGAAGAGAAGAAGCCTGTGATGGGACTCAGTCATCGTGCTAGCTCCTAGCTCGGGAAAGCCTGAGCACCAGTGAGGTGTCTTCTCGGTTCACGCGCCAAGTGAATGAATATCACTAAGTGACACTCAGTTCACACATTGGAATGAGCTTGTTTCTAACTATTGGACATAAACAATTATTTCATTACTTTTTGTCATATTAGTCTCATTGGCCCTGAGCTTTTGATGTTTTTCACAAATAGGAGACGGTGGCACGAGACCTTTCCCTCACTTTTCTTTACATTTTTAGAGTTGTCTGTTTGAGTTTACTGATCAGAGGTGCAGTGATTATTATGTACGCCTCTGAAGTGCATGGACCAGGCAGCCAGCACTCTGGGCACCGTCTTCCAGCCACACATGGACATAAAACAACCTAAGCAAAATACTTGCCTATGATCTTACTTTGCAGAAACTTTACGACTTGGATTCAACAGGTTAAAGGTTTCATCATCTTAGGACTTTTAATTACTTTTCCACTGTGTGTGATGAGTACAAACATGCAATTTTCAACTGCAAAACTTTCATATCTACAGGGACAAAGTCCAGGACTTTAATGTAATAATAAACTTCAAGTTCTGATTGTTCTTGTTCTGCAGCTGTGGCTCTCTGCTAAAGTTTTTTCCAACTCCAGCGTTAAGGATCACATCCCTGGAGACACAAGGCTAGACAAAGGAAAGGCAGGTATAAAAGTACTGCACCCCTGGAGGAAGGGACATGAGCAGAGCATAGTATTATCTCCCTGAATTCCTTCTTCACCTCCATATCTTTACTTGACTTATAATTGTACTTTATGGTTTATTTCTTACTACATGTACAAAGTCGTATTCATGTTGGTTGAAAACGTGTTTCCTTCTTATCTCCTGGGTTGGTGCCCAGCATCCTTCACTGAAGACTTTCCACCGATGCTGCTGAAGCATGTTTTAGAATTGCTGGACTCTGGCAGCATCGTGGATTCTGTTTGCAGGGAGAGCCGAGCACTGATTTACTCACGGTGCCTGTTTCATCTATGAGGTTAGCCCTCCCCATTTTAAATTATGAGATTTGTGTAAATTAGGAGTTGTCCTTTGTTTCATCGCCAGGAATCTGTAAATTACAGTTCTCAAAAAAATAAAATTCATAGATTGGCTTTGATTTAGAACATGTCAGCGGCGATGAAAGCAGGGAATTCTTCGGGGAGCCGGGGGGGGGAGGGAGGGGGACCGGGATGTTGCAGCACCCCCATAAAACTTGAAAAAGTTTAGATAGAGAATAAATATTAAAGGGGGCTTTCAAATGTTTTCCTCTGAAAGTATTTGTGTTGTCGAAGTCAGACTGTAACATGTGCCCTATATTTATGGTGAGGTGCTGGTATTGTCCAGCACGCAGACTCCACAAACTGTTCCAGGAGCACTGGAAGGTGCTGTAGTTGGACCAACTAGGAAAACAGTTGTGGTCGTGACTATCAAACCTATTCTCAAGAGCCTGAGTAGCCAGAGCTTACTGGGCACTAACCGTGATAGGTGCTATTGTTTACCAATGATGTCCCAGGAACTGTGGTAGGATGGCTCTACTTTGCAGAACCAAATAGTCTGCCCTGATTCTGAAAGCTGTCATGCAGCGCAGAGCAGCAGCCAAGAAACTGTGCTGCGCTTTGTGACAAGGAGAGAGCAGGACAGGGCCATATCCACTCTCCCTAGTGCCGTCGCTGATTTCAGCAGGTGTTTGCCAGCACACACCATAGCGCCATAGTGCTAGGGGGTGTGCATGAGTCTAGCATAGGTTTTGTACAGGAAGGGAACCATTCCTTTGTAAAATACTATGCCTAGACAAGTGGAAATGTTTTTCCTACTCTTTAGTCTGCTGTACAATGCAGCACACATGCAACGTCGGAAAAACAGGGAGAAATATAAACATTCCTCCGTTTGTTGTCTGCCTTTCAAAGGCGATAATTGTGGGTGCTAAACCTTTCTTCAGATGTTTCAGAATAGGGTTTACCGTAGAAAAGCATACTTTGTAGCCTAGTTACACCCATCTACCACCCATGTAATGTCCCCTTGATGCAAATTAATGCAAAGCAGCATTTTGCGTTGCTTTGTGTTACTTTGTCACACAAACCAACTCAAATACCTAACAACTCAAATACCTATTTGCATTGGTTTGTGAATGCCAAAAAAAGTTTAGCATCGGTTTAGTGTTACAAAAGCAACGCTAAATCAACGCTAAATCTTTGAGAACCTGGGGTTCTGCTTCTAGTTTTATTGTCCAATGTTAGCATGGGTAAACAGGGATAGATTACTCCAGTTGAGGGTAACAGACTTGTTGCTCAGAGTAATACAAGAATAGAGAAAGCCAAAATATCACACAACAATAAAACTGTTCAGAGCTTCAATTTACATTGAGACGCAGTTTTAAAGTACATCACCAAATTAAACCAGAATGTCCTACAAGCTTTTGAAGTGGAAGGATGACTCGAAAATAATATTTAAGTGTTTACAATGATGATCATCACCAGGAGTCTTTCATTGATCTGATCTGAGGATTTATCTGTATCGAAATAGATTTACTTCAATCTTGTGCATCTTTTCTGAAATTTGTTGTGATTTTCACAATGATTGGGATTACCCACTGAAGTGTCAACCATATGATTAATTTGTTTCCTGATCATTTTCAAATATATGGGAGTTGAGTACATGCCTCTTGGTACCAGTATTATAATGGAGGGTTAATGGACACAGTTCAGGACATCATCTAGGGCTCAAACTAATCTTCAATGAAGTCAAGAGTGGTTCAATTATGCCACTCAAAGACAGCTGCTGACCGTGATATTATTTAGTTGAGGGGCATCTGCTGGGCTGGTTGGAGCCACACAGGGGCCCATAGTTTACAATTAGTAATCCACCTGACCTTCCAGTCCCACTAACCCATACATCATAAGTTGTAGGATGATAGCTACAGTGGTCTCAAGTGCAGCACAACCAATGTAAGACAAGGTAATACACCCATGGACTACCATGAAAGGGGGGACCCCAAAGGTTCTCTGTGACTTGGAAAATGGCTGCAGTGGTACCAGGAAGATAAAGGCAGATTCTGTGACCTTCTTCCTGCTACATCCTGTGTTCCCACAGAGTCATGAGTGCAGGGGGGCTGTAGACAGTGTGAATTGGTCACGTCGAGGGGGCAGTGCGGGCTGAAGCACAGTGAAGTACAACTTTATCTCAGGTAGAAATTTCTCCCTCTCATGATGCAAATAATCAACTTGTCTTTCAAGCTTTGTCCAGGCCAGCTCTTACAACTTGGGGAAAATCTCTTGTTATGTCACCTTCTATATACCTCTCTAACAACTGGGCTTCTGCTTATCTTAAATTGGAAGAAGCACCTCTCTTTAGTGGGAGTTTGGCCACTTCATCCATATTAAGATGCAAAACTGCGCCCACGCAGTTTTGCGTCAAAAAAATTAGCGCCGGCTAACGCCATTCTGAAGCGCCATGCGGGCGCCGTATTTATAGAATGGCGTTACCCGGCGTTAGCCGACCGGCGCTGCCTGGTGTGCGTGAAAAAAACCACGTACACCAGGCAGCGCCGGCGTAGGGGAGAATGGCGTATGGGCGTCTAGAAATGGGGCAAGTCAGGTTGAGGCAAAAAAATCGTCTTAACCCGATTTGCGCCATTTTTTTACGACGCCCATCCCCCATCAACATGACTCCTGTCTTAGCAAAGACAGGAGTCATGCCCCCTTGCCCAATGGCCATGCCCAGGGGACTTATGTCCCCTGGGCATGGTCATTGGGAATAGTGGCATGTAGGGGGGCACAAATCAGGCCCCCCTATGCCACAAAAAAAAAAAAAAAAATTACTTACCTGAACTTACGTTAATGTCCCTGGGATGGGTCCCTCCAGCCTTGGGTGTCCTCCTGGGGTGGGCAAGGGTGGCAGGGGGTGTCCCTGGGGGCAGGGGAGGGCACCTCTGGGCTCCTTCTGAGCCCACAGGTCCCTTAACGCCTGCCCTGACCCAGGCGTTAAAAAGAGGCGCAAATGCGGGGTTTTTTACCCCGCCCACTCCCGGGCGTCATTTTTGCCCGGGAGTATAAATACCACGCACATGCCTCGGAGTCATTTTTTAGGACGGGAACGCCTCCCTTGCATATCATTAACGCAAGGGAGGTGTTCACGCCAAAAAAGGACGCTAACTCCATGAACTTTGGCGCTAGACGCGTCTAACGCCAAAGTATAAATATGGAGTTAGTTTTGCGTCGAATTTGCGTCGAAAAAAACGACGCAAATTCGGCACAAACGGAGTATAAATATGCCCCTAAATTCTTCTTCTTTCTATGTCCTTTCCAGTGTCTTAGATAACAGCCATGTACTGCTACCTAGTACATTGTACTAATTTCACGTAGGACTCAAGAGCAGTGTTTTCCATACTGGGGATCGCTACCCACTGGTGGGTCACTGGTTGCTCATTTCTGGGTCGCAACAGTTGAAGCCTTTAAATTCTGTATTTAATTTGTCACGTTCACTGCGTTTCAGACGCAGAGGTCCATCGTCAGTCTACATCTTCGGACAAATCGCTACTTATTTTCTAAAAATGTGGATTGGTTTTACAAACTCCTCTCACTTTGCAGTCAGAGAAAGAAAAGTAATGTGAACCTGGCTGGGAACAGGGAGAGTGAAAGGATAGGCTGTGAGATGTCATTCCTTTAAACACAGCAAAATGTAAATAGCTGTAAAATGTGAACTGAAAACATTCAGCTTTTAGGAAAGCTAAGTTCGTAAGTGTCATGGAACCGAAGATTTTAATAGCCTCCAAACATTTCAAGGCATTTTACTTGGTGATGCACAGATGATAAATATTCACTGAAACATGATTTCTACACGTTATCATTTGTCTGCAATACAGGTTTATCAGTACAATTGTAAGTCTGTGCAAATTTAGTGGACATTTCTATGGAAAATATGCTGTCTGTAAGTGATAGTGCACAACATTGTAAAGCTTAAGTTATATTAAAAAAGCACCTGACTGTTGTGCATCAAAGATAGATAGGTCAAAAATGTTTGATATTCTAACAATTGGGTCGTGGTTTCTTAAATTTTGGGAAGCACTGCTCTAGAGCTTAAATGAAAAGTACGGAACTAAAACTGGGAACACTGAAAATGAGTGTTGATTCAATAGGACTATTGGTTTCAAGATTAAGGGGGTCATTACAACATTGGTGGTATAAGGCGCTTACCACCGTGCAGAAGACCGCCAATACACCGCCGCGGCTGTGGTAGACCACCACAGCTATTATGACACACATGTCCTCATTCTGCGGACTTTGCGTGCAGTGGAGGGGTCTGGGTGGGGGTGGTGGGCTGTGGGTGTCCCTAGGCCAGGGCGAGTTAGGTAGGCAAGGCCCCTCCGTAATGTAGGCCATGTGGCACTCAACCCCACCTCAGCAGAGTGCCAAGTTGAGGTATAGTTGCCCCTGTGGCATCCATGTGTGCAGATTTCCACCATTGCCATGTAGGGCATATACCAGAAATTGCATGTACAGAGGTCAGGAGCACGGCGTAATGCATGGGGCTGCTGCGTCTGTCTTGTCCGCCAACGGTAGCGGTATGCCATGCACTAAAACTCTCTTTGTTCTGTCTCCCCCCCTTTTCCTGCTCTCCCTGTCCTTTTGTACATCAGCATCATCAGGCGGAGGTACAGTGGCACCGGAGCACGAGGGAGCTGCATCCCACATGGCCATGGAGGGCCACACCACAGACTCTGATTGCACCAGTGGGACGGAGGGCGAGGGGAGCTTCACGTCGGCCACCGGATCACCAACCAGCGACACGGACTCGTCCGCCGATGGGAGATCCCCTGTGGTGGCGGCACCATCTGTGCGCCCCACTTCTACAGGTACAGCCGCCACCTCCCCTACCAGCACCGCCCTCCCAGCAGCCCCTCAGCGTTCGCCCTGTGCCCGCTCACACAGGAGGGTGGGCGTCACCTTCGTCCCAGGCACCTCAGGCCCTGTCCCTGTCACCCCTGCTGCCCTCAGTGAGGAGGCCATTGACCTCCTCAGGTTACTCACTGTTGGGCAGTCTACCATTGTGAATGCCATCCAGGGTGTAGAACGAGAGTTGCAACACAGTAATGCATTCCTGGAGGGCATTCATTCTGGTCAGGCTGCCCTTCAGCGAACCCTGCAATCTCTGATGGCAGCCATTGTCCCTGTGTCCAGCCTCCCCCCTCCAACTTCCTCCACCCAGACCCAATCCCCTGTACCCCAGCCCATCCCAAGCACACCTACAGACCAGCATGCACACAAGTCAACACACACAAGTAGCTCAAGCAAACATAGGCACCACACACACCACAGGCACTCATGCAAGCCTCACCCACATACAGACACAGCAACATCCACTGTCTCCACTGTGTCCTCCTCCTCCTCTTCTCCCTTCTCCCTCCCAGTCTTGTCTACACACACACCTGCATGCACTACATCTACAGGCACTAGGACTCGCACCAGGACACCCAGCACCACAAGCCGCTCACCTGCACTCACCACCTCCACTGCCATTTACATGTCCCCTGTGTCCTCTCCCAGTGTGTCTGTGACGCCCCCTCCCAAAGTACACAAATGCCGGCAATCACTCACCCAACATCCATCCACCTCACGACAGCCTCCAGTACCTGCACCTGCACCCAAAACACCTAAAGGGACACCTCCTACAACCACCTCCTCTTCCTCCACTCCCAGACCCCCTCCAGCTACCCATCCCAGTGTCCATCAGAAACTGTCCCTATGTCAAATTGACCTTTTTGCCCCCACCCCCCCATCCAATTCATCAGTCCCGTCGTAGCGCCTCAGCCAAAAAGCCTCCAGTACCAGTGGTGCGTGTTCCAGGTTTTTGGAGTGCACCTTCCACCAGGGCAGGCAGTAGGACCCGGAGCCAAGGCACTGGCCGCCCACCCCCTGTAAAGGCACTAAAATTGAAGAGTGGACGACGGGACCGTGTTAAGACTCCTGGTGGGACAACAAGTGACATGGGATCGAAGACGATTGATGAGTCAGCTGTAACTCCAAAAAAAGGTGGGGAAGGTCCAGAGGAAGTCTGCCCAGCCTGTTGTGAGTGTCACGGCGGAGAAGAGCGCCATCATTTCCGGCGGTCCAGACACAACCGTCAGCACCGTCGTCACTGGTCCAGAAACCCCCGCCGGAGTCACAGCCCAGGAGGGCCCAAGTATCGTCACTGGTCAGGAGACCACCGCCGGAGTCACAGCCCAGGAGGGCCCAAGTATCGTCACTGGTCAGGAGACCACCGCCGGAGACACAGCCCAGGAGGGCACAAGTATCGTCACTGGTCAGGAGACCACCGCCGGAGTCACAGCCCAGGAGGGCCCAAGTATCGTTACTGGTCCAGAAACCACCGCCGGAGTCACAGCCCAGGAGGGCACAAGTATCGTCACTGGTCAGGAGACCACCGCCGGAGTCACAGCCCAGGAGGGCCCAAGTATCGTTACTGGTCCAGAAACCACCACCGGAGTCACAGCCCAGGAGGGCACAAGTATCGTCACTGGTCCAGAAACCACCGCCGGAGTCACAGCCCAGGAGGGCCCAAGTATCGTCACTGGTCCAGAAACCACCGCCGGAGTCACAGCCCAGGAGGGCCCAAGTATCGTCACTGGTCCAGAAACCACAGCCGGAGTCACAGCCCAGGAGGGCCCAAGTATCGTCACTGGTCCAGAAACCACCGCCGGAGTCACAGCCCAGGAGGGCCCAAGTATCGTCACTGGTCCAGAAACCACCGCCGGAGTCACAGCCCAGGAGGGGCCAGGATGCCACAGCCCCGCTGGGCAATGATGGAACATCATGCCACACACCAATGCCCATTGTAGGGATCATCATGCCACACACCAATGCCCAGTGTAGAGATCGTCATGCCACACACCAATGTCCAGTGTAGAGATCGTCATGCCACACACCAATGTCCGTATCAGAACCGCCATGTCAAAGCACCGCTGAACAGTCCAGAACTGCCATGTCAAAGCACCGCTGAACAGGGCAAAGACCGCCATGTCAAAGCACAGCTGAACAGGGCAAAGACCGCCATGGCAAAGCACCGCTGAACAGTCCAGAACCGCCATGTCAAAGCACCGCTGAACAGGGCAAAGACCGCCATGTCAAAGCACAGCTGAACAGGGCAAAGACCGCAATGGCAAAGCACCGCTGAACAGTCCAGAACCGCCATGTCAAAGCACCGCTGAACAGGGCAAAGACCGCCATGTCAAAGCACAGCTGAACAGGGCAAAGACCGCCATGTCAAAGCACCGCTGAACAGTCCAGAACCGCCATGTCAAAGCACCGCTGAACAGGGCAAAGACCGCCATGTGAAAGCACCGCTGAACAGGGCAAAGACCGCCATGGCAAAGCACCGCTGAACAGGGCAAAGACCGCCATGGCAAAGCACCACTGAACAGTCCAGAACCGCCATGTCAAAGCACCGCTGAATAGGGCATGCACCGTGTAGGAATGAATGGACCGCCACATCAGGCATCCTTATCCCATGTGCAGCTGGGACAGTCACAGGACAGGAACTTTCACAGGGAGACTCATCCAGTCTGGGCACCAGTCCCCCTCCAGAACCAGTGGAGACCTGCATCTACTTGAGAGACTGTGGCTTTGCACTCCCCAGGAGGGCACAGTGGGCAAGCCACCCACTGTAGAGACTTGAGAGACTGTGGCTTTGCACTCCCCAGGATGGCACAGTGGGCAAGCCACCCACTGTAGAGACTTGAGAGACTGTGGCTTTGCATCCCCAGGATGGCACAGTGGGCAAACCACCCACTGTAGAGACTTGAGAGACTGTGGCTTTGCACTCCCCAGGATGGCACAGTGGGAAAGCCACCCACTGTAGAGACTTGAGAGACTGTGGCTTTGCACTCCCCAGGATGGCACAGTGGGCAAGCCACCCATTGTAGAGACTTGAGAGACTGTGGCTTTGCATCCCCAGGATGGCACAGTGGGCAAACCACCCACTGTAGAGACTTGAGAGACTGTGGCTTTGCACTCCCCAGGATGGCACAGTGGGCAAGCCACCCACTGTAGAGACTTGAGAGAATGTGGCTTTGCACTCCCCAGGATGGCACAGTGGGCAAGCCACCCACTGTAGAGACTTGAGAGACTGTGGGCAAGCCACCCACTGTAGAGACTTGAGAGACTGTGGCTTTGCACTCCCCAGGATACATCAATGGGCATGGAGCCCCGTCGTGGATCTTGCTTCGCATTCATGTGGCTGAGGTGCCCCCCCCCCCTTCCCTTCCCCCTGAGGTGCCTGTAGTGTTTCTATCTGATGCCCCGGCAGTGTTCTCTCCAATTTTGGTCAGGTATCTATTGTGGGCCTCGCCCATGCATTTTTGGACTGTTGGTGCACGGACACTGTTGTGTACATATCTGCACTACTTCTTGGATTGTATGTGTAAATAAGAGTGATTTAGAGATATATATCTGTATATTTTTGTATGACATGTATATTGGCACATTACAATGTTTGCCCGAATTTCGCATTGTCTTTGCATTCTTCCGGGGGGATTGTGGGTTGTTAATGTGATTTTTGTAACTGCATTGGTGTGCATGTTGTATAATGCGAGGGTGGGGGTGTTTGGTGGGTGTCCCCCTGACTTTTGCCTCCCCCCTCCCCTGTGTCGTAGTTGCAGTACTCACCGGTATCTTCTGCGCCTACGTAGCTGTTGGTCGTAAAGGAGCAGAAAGACAAGGGCAGGGAGTATTTGTAATTCCGGCTCCATGGTGTCCTCGTTCCTCGTGGGATGTGTCAGGTGAGCGTTTTCCCATTGCAGAAACTGTTTCCGCCGTGTTTTTATCCACGGTGAATCCGCCCCGGAAAAGGTGGCGGATTGGCGGGTTGTGATAGTGTGGGCGGTACATTGTCTTCCGCCTGTCTGTTGGCGGTAACCGCCGCGCTGCTTGTCTGTACCGCCGTGGCGGGCGGTGTGTTAAAGTGGCTGTCTTTGTTGGCGGTTTCCGCCAGGGTCGTAATTCCATTTTTTTGTCCGCCGGCCTGTTTGTGGTATTACCGCACCTTTAACACCGTCCGCCAGGGTTGTAATGACCACCTAAGTTTCTTGGCCAAATAATTCAGAGAGCACCTTCATTGGGAATTTCCTGGGGTTCTTGCACACAAGTGTGAAGTGAGTGACAACTGTTATGGCTGTCGGTTTTGGGAAGCAAAATGACAGAATTCCAAAGATGGGTCTAGCCATTGCTGGACAGATCAAAGAGGGGATTTCCCTCAGCAGCCAAGGCAATCAATTGTCTTGAACCACATGTTGTTGTTAGGCAGATTGTGGACAAAAGTAGACTAAACAGAAACCATACATGTAGGCTGAAGGGGCTGGTCTAAGAAGAGCAAAGACTGAATGGCCTTATTCTGATTCAGTGAGTAGCCACCTGTAATGGGATTTGTAATACAAAATGGCATTCCCAGATTGATGCTGATGCACACAAATGCTGTGGTGCATTCGCACTGGTGTCATGATGCACGTGTAGCCATTTTGTTATTTTGAATTTATTGTGAAAGTACGCAATAATTTGAAAATATAATGAGTGGCCCGGCAGTACTCTGCAGCTGCGGAGCCCCAATACAAAAATGAATTAACTAAAATCTACTGTGGCACAGGGAGTCGGACTGGGGTGTATGCATGTCATTGCAGAGTAAAAACAGGAACATCAGCGGAATGGGTGTGGAGGAGTAGGAGTTAAAAAGAAGGAATAGAGAAAGGGGGAAAAGATGGAAGAGGAACAAGGAAAAACATGCTCTCCATGGAGTATTAAATGTTATTGACAAGAAGCATTAGACATACCAGTTGGTCTGGTTTGCACATCTAGTTAAAGCCAGACCTATTGGCTTTGTCAATGCTTTGTCAATGCGTGTTTAAGGAGCAATGAAGCCTTATAGTTATCAAAAATGAACGAACTCTACCTAGAAAACAAGTCAATTTAAATCATAGACTAGGTAATCCACTAAGGTTCCCTTTTAGATCACTGACTTGACTTAACACCTCAAAATCTATAGTTCTGAACTCAGAGCTCAACCATTTTTGAAGTGAGAGCACTTAAGCATTTAAACCTTCATGTCCTTTTCCTTTTTTCACACAAGACTGTTATTGAAATGGCACTACACATTTGTGGATTTTTACTTCTTTTTATGATTTCTATTAATAAATGAAAATTGCCCAAAATTGGACTTTTTTAACTACATTGTGCAAAAGCATGCTTGTTTTTCTACAAATGGCACATACAAAAATTCAAATTTTAAACCGGGAAGCCTGGGGGACAGCACAAAAGTTCCTTAAGGCTATGTAGCAATGGTTTAGAACTGCAGTCTCCTTGGCATGGCTTCCCTCTTAGAATGAAACAGTATGTTTAGGAAAGAAGACTGATCCAGGGGGCCACTGACAACACGTAAACAAACTTTAAAAAATGGTTTAAATGTAGGCCCAGTTTTCTTTCCGTAAAATGGGCTACAGTTTAAGAAAAACAGCTTATTAAATAAACTGTGATCACAGTCATGGTGTTCTACTGGCCCCAGGAGGCCACCAGCTCTGTGAAGGCATCCAATCATAGCGAGTCACAACTTATGACTGGTAGCAAACTAGGCTCTTGATCTCGCAGGATATTTTTATCCAATGGATTTTAGTACCACAATTTGTTTAAACAGTTAGTTCAGAACTCCTTTCTGAAGACAACTTTCTCTAAGAAGTTAAATGCTGTTGGTGTTTGGTGGGATTCTCAGAATTAGGAGTGTCTTTAAATCTTCTTCCCTTCTCTTTCTCCAAGTTCCAGTGCAAAACAGGATAGTTCCTGCATAGAAAATAAAATACAAGTGAGTAAGAGAAAATTAATAGGTTTTAGTTTGTTCTTCTTTTTCATTTAGTCATAAATTTGACTACTTTCTTTTCTTTCTTCTTAAAAATAACCTTGCTTTCACTCTTCATTCTTTTCTGATGAAGGCTTGAAGTTGGGCACTTTCTTTGTCTCCATGGTTACATTTGTAAAAAAATAATAATAATAAATCCAAAAAGACTCAATGAAATAACTTAGAATTCTAGAAAACAGTATTCTAGTTAGTAGGCAGCATTGCTCCCATTTGACTGAAAATACATAGTACACAGAGAGAATCTTCTTCGCCACACCAGTTGTGGCAAACGGGGTTGTTGGTTGACTCGGATGGAAAGCCTGGTCAAGCAACAAACACAACCCCTTGTAGTGTAAACCACTAAATGTCACTAAACTAACTAATGCTTAACCCCGGGTAGCTTGGCACACTTGCAGTCAGGCTTAACTTAGAGGCAATGTGTAAAGTATTTATGCAGCACACAAACAGTAATAAAGGAAAAACACAACACAAGAAAAAAAAAAAACTACTTAGAAAAATAGATTATATTTTAATAAATTATTCAACATCAAAATGACACACATTCAGTGATCAAAACCAGAGATATTTATTTTTACAGAACTAGGTAAAATTGGTGCCAAAAAGCGCCAATAAGAGATATCTAGTTGCACTGGACTGGGACAAGTTTAGGCCTAATGTGATGAAGGCCGGCTAAAGGGACCAGGCTTGTCCCACTGAATAAAAGTGTCTTAGCCTGGGATGCATTGGCATTGAAGATCCTGTCAATGAGGAGGATGCAGGATACAGCAGAAGCGATGCGTCCATATCGAAGCAATGAATTGGTGTTGATCCTCCTAGTGGTGGCATTGCACTGGCCCTGATCCATGTAGCAGCAGCAGTGCATCGGCTCTGATGAGCACAGGGGCTGTGGAGATGTGAAGACCTTGAGCTGGGGAGAGCTTTGTGCATTGGTGGTTCCAAAGGCGATGTATTGGGTCAAGCCATGCAGCAGGGGTGACACACCGGTTCTGGTCACGCAACAGGGGTGATGCGCCTGTTCCGATCCATGCAACGGCGCCGATGCACCGGTTGGAGAGATGTTGCATTGGTTTGGTTGAGCGAAGCATCTCAGGCCCATTTCCAAGGGTCCAGGACTGAGGTGGCACCACTTGGCAGGGCAGACTCATAGATGGCAGAGTCCAGGTGCAGGAGCAGGATATTTGAAAGTCTTTTATGTCCCAGAGACCTCAGATCGGGGGCCAGCCAACTAGCCCTTGAAGTCACTCTGGGTTCTGGGGGTTCTCAGGCAGCAGGTCAGCACAGCAAGAAAACAGTTCTTCCAGAGCAGCAGCCCAGCAGAGTGGCAGTCCTTTAGCAGTACAGTAGTCCTTCTCCCTGGCAGAGTATCCACAGGTCCAGATGCGTATTGAAGTGTTAGGCTCGGAGGCCCATTTCTTATGTCCAGTGGTGTCTTTGATGTGAGGAAAAGTTCAAAGAAGGGTCATTTGAAGTTCACAGAGGTTCCTGCCCTGGCTGTAGAGCTATTATACCCCCACACTATTGTACCCACACAAAGGGCTACATATATACTATTATATGTAGCCCTTTGTGTGTGTACAGGGTACAACCAATTCAGGTATAAGTGTGAGACTGTGCCCAACTCCTCCCTTCCGTCCTCCTAGGATGGCTCATCAACTCACATATAACCTCCCATTGAACGTGACTGTCTAGAGGACATACACAAAGTCCAACTGTTACCCTCCCAGAGGTATAAGAGAGATAGGCTGCAGGCACACGGGTCTAAGAGCAGGAAAATGGCAATTGTATAAAGGTAACATTTTCTTACTAGTAATAAATAATTCATTGCCATTAAAGAGGATTTATCATTACAAGTCTATAGGTAACAAACATGACAAAGCTACTCCCTCTCAATTACGAATTACAGCTTACTAAATGTAATATGGAATCCTCAATGTTATCCTATGAGAGGGGTAGATCGCACAGTAGTTGAAAACAAATTTGGAAGTTTTTCACTACAAGGACATGTAAAACTTAAAAATACATGTCCTACCTTTTACTTAGCACCCTTTCTTATGGACTACCTAGGGGTGACATATGTACTAAAAGGGGTGTGTAAAGCTTGACAAGGGGACTTAAATGCCAAGTCGGCATGACAATGTAACATTTCCTTCATGCTACAAGGACAAGCCTGGGACAAGTTTTAAAGACTTACCTGTGTGGGTGACACAATAATTGCTGGAGGACCACTAATAGCATTTCATTTAGAGTCCCTGGTTATATAGTATACCACTCTGCTAGGGAGTATAAGTAAATGAAATGAGTCAACTAGAGATATGCCAATCAAAACTTGTTTAGGTGAGTGAGCACAAGCACTGGTAAAGTGTACTGAGTTCTAAGGCCAACAAAAATGATTTCAGCAGAACTGTAGGCAAGCAGCCAAACAGTTTGAGGGGAGGCCACACTAAGGCTGACTGGTCTAACACCAATAAATTATGAACATATGACGACTTTGAGTTAACTGTCACATTTGGGTTCCCCTCTCTTTCTGGCGTTTAAACAGTCGAGGGTCTCTACTTGCCGTATTACCCTTGTTTCTTGGAAATGTCCTACTTATGTTGGCCTTTCTTTGGGTGTGTTCTAGTATCCTTTGGTTCATTTTCCAGTCCCGTGCAGCACAGTGCTGGATCCTCTCTCTCTCTTTCTTCTCCTCATCATCAATTTTCTCATCATCTGGATTTAAACTCAGAAGGGCAGAAACAGAAGACTTTCTTCAGTATCTTTTCCCTCCTTCTTTCTTTCTGTTCTCTTGTTTTTTCTCTATGTTAATGCTTGTTTCTTGATCCCTAGGTGCTCGTACATAGTGAAGAGGAGGGGTCAGAGAAAGATAGGTTGACCGTTTCTGACATTTATCCTCTTTTAAATTTTTCAGTTTTGGAAAAACTGTGGTGGATCTTTGCTTTCTACTGTCTAATATTAAAGATATACGGTTGTAGAGATAAAAAACACCTCAAGACTCTTGGATTATTTCCCTTGTTCTCACTCATCCAAGTAAGAGGGACATGATCCATATACAATTGTAGCTTCTCTATGGCCCAGTTTATCGCTAGGCACACCTTCTTTATTGTGGTATATTTTTGTTCTTTGGGAAATAGTTTTCATTTAATAAGAAAAATGAGTGCTTATTCATTCTGACTACTTAGTTGTGATAATTCTGCGTATACGATATGGAGTTGCTGATTGACAGGGGTGTGGGCCTTGGTCAAGCAGCAACCACAATCCTTGTCAAGATGAAGTCACAAGCAGCCCCTAAGTTAACCCATGCTTAACCCTTTGAAACTTGGCACAGAGCAGTCAGGCTTAACTCAGAGGAAAAGTATAAAGTATTTGTGCAACACTTCAAACCGTAACAGAGTGAGAAAACACCACAATAGAATCCCATACCAGTTTAATAAAATGGAGTATTTTGTATAAATAAAACAAGACCAAAACAACAGAAATCAGTAGAACTGGAGATATTCAGTTTTAAAGATGTCAGGAAAAATAGGGTCAAAAAGGACAAAAGTGTGACTTGGTGCTATCTGGTGTTGCTGGACCGAGACAAAGCCACAAGTTCAAGCTGACCACAGTGGAGCGCGGGCCAGTTACAGAGACTAAGTTAGACCAGCTGAACAGAATACCTTAAATCCTGGTTTGCGGAGCATAGCAATGATCTATGTCAAAGTAATTCTTCAGTCCAGAGATACCACAAGGCTGTGGTGAGAGGCCCTGTGTCGTCAAGAGTCAGTCGTCAGGGGCTTATGATGTGTAGTCCGGCAACGATGATGCGTCATGCAGTCGGGGAGCTACAGGATTGCAATGTGGAGTCTGTATTTGTTGTCAAGGCTGGCATTGACTAGGGATGCGAGGACCTGCATCAAGGATGGGTCATGCTGTGACAGATCTGAAGAGACTGTGGGCTGCGAAAACAATGCAGGTCTTTGTGACAGATTTGATCCATGCAGCAGTTTTGAGGCAACGGTTCTGCTCTGAGTTGAGCCGAACAGCAAAGGAGATGCATTTCTGCTGGGACAACAAGGGCTCACAAAATACTTTAGTTCTACTTCCAAGGAACCGAGACTCACTGATGGCAAATTCCAGGTCCTGCAGTCACCATTGTTGAAGCCTTCTGTACCTGAGGCTGAAGTCCAGAGGCCAGCCAACTAGCCCTTGGAGTCACTCTGGTGTCCTGTCTTGCTGGCCCTGGCTCCAGTCTAAATACAGGGGGTATGGATCCCTTTGAGTGGAGCCAGGCCACGGCTTATTTAAGTGTATGTGGGACTGTGCCCAGCTGTTACCTCCCATCCTTCCAGTGATAGCCCATCCAGGCACACTTAAGCTCCCTATTGTGTGTGACTATCTAGGAGAAATACACAAAGCCCAACTGTCAACTACACCCAGTCATGTGACTCAGAGTCAGGCTACAGGCACCACATGGATAATGCAAGAAAATACCTAATTGTATTTTCAAAATTGCAAATAAAAATCCCACTTTATCATAAGAGAGAAATTCTCATTACAATTCTAAAAACACCAAACATGAACTGGATACCTGTTTCCATTTGGAAATATTTACTAGAGGTCAACTTCTGTAACATATCAGTTAATGTTCTTGATATTTGTGAGTAGTTAGGAATAAACCTTCTGTAATAGCTAAGAATACAGTAATAAGGTAGCCAAATGGTGTAATACTTTAAATATCAATATCATGAAGTATTGTGAAGCTGTTACCCAATTTTCAAATGTAAATGCTTATTTGCCAAAAGAAAGTTAAGCCTAGGAGTATGACATGTCTAAAAGGAATTAAAGTCTTAAACGCATGAATGTCCTTGAGGCGGTATAATGACACATGATCTACAAAATGCAAAATGCAAAAAAGAGATTTTGAAAAGTTCTGGAAGCTTCCAAGATAGGCCCCACCTGAGCACCATCCCCTTTGTTAGGTACTCAGTGCTCTAAGAATGCTCATCACTGGAGAAACTCTTAACTGATGTTCATATTCTCCTGGTCTTCCAGCAGCAACAGTGTCTTCCACCTGCAGAGCCATCCAGTGTTCAGCGAGGCTCCACATTATTTGGCAGCAGCTCCTGAAGACAAGAAAAGAATTAGTAAGTGGAATACTTACCTGTAGCTGTGCGCACACTCTCACAATTTCAAAAAAGCTATTAACCTACTGACAGGTGTTTAAGACTTTCTACTGACAGGCGCTTAAGACTTTTTGGTTGAAAGCATAAATGATACAGACTTTAATGGACCAAGCTACAGATAAGACTTATTGGTACAGTTAAACTTTCCACTATGCACTATGTTCACCAACCTCGAACTGTAATAGACATTGGATAGTGGGCAACTTGCTCCAATCTATTGAAACTGTATTGGACATTGGTGATTAGGCACATCTTGCGCCATCCAAATACATAACCAGATTTCGATAACCTGGCCATTTTAACCATGTACAACAGATTGTATGTGTGCAGTAATGCAATGAACAAGAGCAAAGCAAGTTAAGAATTAAAACTGTGAAAGGAAGCATGTAGTAGTTGACATAACTAATGTGTATCAGTTGTTTCTGCAGCACATGAGTCAGTCACTAGTGGACAGTTCTTCAGGCCACACAGAGGAAGAAGTAGAGAGGTGTGATGATGTATAGTCAGTGGTTGGCCAGCTTTCTTACTTAGTCCCTTCCGCTTTCCCTTTGGTGTTCCTTGCAGGGAGAAAATCTTTTTAACCATCCCATTAAGCACTGAGGGGGTGGTAGAATACTCTTCCATTGCTTTTGCTGGGCCAGATAACACAGATAGTGTTATTGATCAGATGAGATTTAGTCCTGCACCTGGCTTCAACTATTACCATTTAGTGTGTCAATCATAATGCCTCTCATTGCCCAGTTGAGCATTTTTTTGTCTCATGATGGCTAAATCCCTCAACTTTCCCAGGTGTGTTCTTTTTTAAACCATATAATTTAGAAAGATACATTTCTCTTGGAAATCTTTCTCCCAGAACTCACTGGTTATTTTGAATAAACTGGGGGTTAATTGCCAAAGACAAGTATGAAGGAAGAATAACCCAAGCTCAACTGAACATGATTAAGTATGACAAAAAGTTCCAATGGTAGGAGTTTGTCTCAATTCTTCCCTTCTTCCCATAACATTTTTATTATATGAGTTTGATGATGCCATTGTACCTCTCAACCAATCCATCTGTTTGAGGGTGATAAATCGATACCCATGTCTGTCTGACACCCAATTGTTAGCACACCTGTTTCATAAGCTTTAATGCGAAGTGGGCCCCTTGGTCACTTAAGATCTCCTTGGGAAACCTTACTCTAGAGAAGATCTTGATTATCATATTAACAACAATTTTAGTGCAGATTTCTCTTAGCGAGACAGGCTCCAGGTGCCTAGCGTCATAACTAACTAAAGCCAAGATGTATTTATCTCCTTTAGAGGAGTTGAGTAAGTATCCCACGAAGTCTATTCCTAGCCTCTCAAACAGTATTCTTATTAAGGACATTTTACATAACAGAACTTGAGGGGACTACAGGGATTTTGAGTTTGACAGGTAGGACATTCTTAGCAGTACTTCTTCATTTGGGAATATGTGCCTGGGCATTACAATTGTTCCAAAAAAGCCAGAAAGGATTTTTGAGACCAAAACGCCCTGACAAAAGATGACAGTGAGCATAAAGCGTTATGTGTACTATTAGACCTGACAGCCTTAGGGTGGTCATCCCCTAACTTTTTGCCTGCCTCCCTCCATTGTTATGACTCTGTTTTTGCTGGCTTTAGGACTCTGCACACTTTACCACTGCTAACCAGTGCTAAAGTGCATATGTTCTCTCCCTACCCATGGTGACATTGGCTCATACCCAATTGGCATATCTGAATTACTTATAAGTCCCTAGTAAAGTGTACTACATGTGCCCTGGGCCTGTAAATCAAATGATAATAGTGGGCCTGCAGCACTATTGTGCCAGCCATAAGTAGCCCACTGACCATATCTCAGGCCTGCCATTGCAGGGCCTGTGTGTTCAGTTTCACTGCCACTTCGGCTTGGCATTTAAAAGTACTTGCCAAGCCCTAAACCCCCTTTTTCTACATATAAGTCACCCCTAAGGTGTGCCCTAGGTGATCCCTAGGGCAGGGTGCTATGTAGGTAAAAGGCAGGCATGTATATGTGCAGTTTATGTGTCCTGGTAGTGGAAAACTCCTAAATCTGTTTTTCACTGCTGTGAGGCCTGCTCCTTTCATAGAGTAGCATTGGGACTACCCTCCTTTGCTTTTTGAGTGGTAGATTCTGATCTGAAAGGAGTAAGCAGGTCATATTTAGTACGGCCAGAATGGTGGTATACATTCCCACATATTGGTGATGTTTGATTTAATATTACTGTTCTAGAAATGTCACTTTTAGAAAATGGGCATTTCTCTGCACCCAAATCCATTTGTGCCTTGCAGCCTGTCTGCAATCCACGTCTGGGCTGGGTTGGTTGACAGCTCCCTTGTGCATTTCACCCAGACACCATAAACACAGGATGCTCAGTCACACCAATCCTCATCTGTATGCTAGATGTGGATTCCTGGGCTTGAAGGGTGGAGGGGCCTGACACCTACATTTTAATGGCTAGTGGCCTGCCCTGACACAAAGGACTGCCAAACCCCATACTGGGACATTGGCAGAGAGGATTGTACTGAAAGGGGACCTTGTGCACTCTTCGAAGTCTCCCTCACTTCAAAGGCACTTTTGTTTATAAAACCTGGGTAACTGGCCCCACCAAGATAGACACTTCTTGGGACTGACCCTGCATCTCGACCTGAGGTACTGCCTGGCTGCCCAAAGGGTTCACCTGGTCTGCTTTGCTGTGAAGTACTGCTGCCTTGCTGTTGCCCTGCTGCCTTGCTGATCTCTGCCTTTGCTGAGAAGTACTCTCCAAGGGCTTGGATTGAGCATGCCTCCTGTTGCTGAAGTCTCAGGGCCCAAAAGACTTCACTCTCTGCAAGAAATCCTTGTGTGCTGAAAATTCAACGCACAGCCTGCTGGAAATGACCTACAGCCTGCACCGCGACAAAGAAATCGCTGCACAGGCGAACCTGAACGATGCAGCCCAAACTCCAGAGTGAAGATCAATGCAGCGCTTGAGTTGCGACCGGAAATTCGCCGCACAGCCAACTGAATCAACGTGTACCCAAGCTGGAACAACGCACATGACTTCTCGGACGGATAATCGACGCAGTGCCTGCTGTGCAACACAAAATCTGACGCATCACGCTACTGGCCCGATGCAAGCCTGTGACTTCGCCCTGCACGCCCAGTATTTGAAGGCATTGTCATTCAGGGCACTGGAGATCACCGCACCACATTGAGGAACCCAGACCGTGCGGTGAAGAATCAATGCTAGTCCCGTGCTGTCAGGGAAAGAAATGACACATCATCTTCGTGTGCCAGAAATCCAACGCACACCCTCTTTTTCTCCTCGCAACCTCGTCCTCTACGATCTTTGTGTGTGTCTTTTTTTATGCACACCAGGTACTTTGAGAAACCAATCATTAACTGTTTGTTTCTAAACAAAGGACTATTCTACACTTATTGAAATTCATATTTCAACTTGCACGTATTGCATTTTGATCGTTTTGACCTTATTTTAGTCAGATAAATAGCCTATATTTTTCTAAACTATATGGTGTATTTTTGTGGTGTTTTCACTGTGTTACTGTGTGAGTTATTGCACAAACACTTAACACATTGCCTTTTAAGTTAAGCCTGACTGCTCAGTACCGAGCTACCAGATGGTGGGCACAGGATCATTTGGATTGTGTGTGGCTAACCCTGACTAGGATTGTGGACCTATTTGGACTAGGATGTATACCACAGCCAAATAGAGACCCCATTTCTAACATGTACCATAAAATGAGAAGGGACTAATAATTGAGGCTTGTCACTTGCATTTCCATCTGATTCAAGAGGCCCTTTTAGTTTTGACCATGAGGATATACCTGTTATTGTTTCCCTCCATCATTCCTCACTTTTTACAAAGGGAACTGTCGTGTTCGGTCATTCATTTCTAAAATCCAATTTTTTTTGTCTCTCTCCCAAGGTTTCTGATTAAGGAGAGCTTTTTGATGGGGGCCCTTTTTCTTCTCCTTTCTGCTTTCCTTCTGGTCTTTATTTCCTTGGATGGATGCTTAACCCCAAGGCTTTCTTGGGAAAACACAGCTTCTCCTGGCCACCCTTTATTTCTTTAACAGTCTATTTGAGAAGAGAATGGAAACTGAGGTTATTTGTTCTGAAAATATCTTTCTTAGGAAGATTGAGTTGGACTTTTATCTCCATGGAACTTTTAGCAATAGAAGGACTAATCACTGGAATCGTGGTGAAAGCTTACTCCTTCTGATCACCATGAGAAAACAAGTTTGGGTAGAATCTGATAAGCTAGAACTAAACGTTTTCTAATTAGAGATTGACTGCACTCAGTATCTACCACAGCTTTCACTTATTTTTCATTCACCTTTGCAGACACAAAACAGCGGGGTCCAGGTTCTGTTTATGTCCATTGGTTCCTCCTCTGTTTTCTTTTTTGGGCAGGACCCAACAATGTATCCCAATTTCCTTATTAGAAACACTGGGGAGCATTAATATTGTAGGCAGAAAGACTGTAAGCTCTGTTTTAAGGAGGTTCAAATTGTCAGCACCTGTGTTTGTGAAAAGTATATGTGTTATACGGGTTCAGAACACAAGGGTTTTTACTAGAATCAGAAGGGAATATCAAAGTCTGTGCCCATATAAAGGTATTGATCATCTCAATGGCTTTTTCTACAGTAAAAGTGGGGTGCTCCCTTAGCCATCATTGAGTCTCTATAGGAAGAGTTTCTAAAAATTGTTATAAGTTCATAATCTCTTCTTTGGAGGTATCTTGGGGTTTTAACCATTGATCACCTGCATCTTAAACTTGTAGAACAACTCTCTTGGAGCATATGTAAGGTGTCTCTTTCTTTGCAAAATTTCAGTTGACATGTCTCCTTATTCATGCCAGGACTCTCTAAACTTGCTTGTTTTTTATCAAGTTAAGAGGTAGTACACAACAAATTGGCACCGTGGAAGGGGACCTGGGCAACTCCTACCAATAAGGGGGCAGGAAAATGAACCCACTAGTGTGAAATAAAGGGGCAGGGAGTGCATGGTGGGAGAATACAGAGGCACCATGCAGATCACAGACAATGGTGTTCAGATCTCAAAGGTGCACATTTCATCATTCAAGGACCAGTACAGTGGAGTGCAAGGGCCAACCAATATCCCCGATACGGAAAGTCTCTCCAAATTCTGCCATGTTTATACGGGAGTAAATATAGGTTTCCCAAACTTATGCAGTGATACAAACCTCTCTTCCACTCCTCCATTGATGGAGACTCAGAATGATTCCAGTTTTCTAGCAATATACTGTTTTGCCACTACCAAACTGAATCACAATAGGGTTTGTTTTATACATATTGCCCTCAATGTCATTGTTGATGTGCAGCAAAGCAAATTTAGGTTACTTGGGAATGTCTATCCCAACCCCTCCCCTAGGTATTCTGACAAACTCTTCCCGAAGGAGCTGAGCACTTAGCAGCCCCAAACGGTATGGAGAAAGTCACCTCACTAGTTGGAGAAGCACATGCAAAACAGCAGAGAGACCACCTCATATTCCAACACCTAGGCCAGGTAAGATGAACCAGGTGGCGATAGTTTAGCTGTATAAATTGAAATTGGGCTGTGATGGCTGCTTCGTGGGAGATCGTAGACCTTATCATCAGTCATCGTCGGTATGGGGACCTAGATCATGAGTCTAAGCTGAAAGCAGCTGAGGAAAAGAGTCAGGGGTGTTTATGGCAAGGGATTTAGATAAGTGAGAGGGTTTGTGGTTTATTGGCTCACCTAGAAGGACCTGCACCTGCAGTGGGTTGCACTCTGGAAAGTTTTCCAGACCAGAAACATAAAGCAAGAGGAGAGGGAGATATGACCTCATTGTAAGAGAAATCTGTTGGCCAGTAGAGGTTTCACTTCTCTTCTGAAGATGGGGGGGAGTTTGCACTGGGTCTCTGAAGGAAGAGAGTTACACATTTTAGGGGCCATTCCAGAAAAGTATAGAGTTGTAGGTTTTCTTTTTGTTGAATTTTTGTGGTTTAAGTAGAAAGAAACGTGTGCTTCTGGAAGTTCTGGTTCCGCCAGATAGGGTCAATTTCTAGGACACCTAATAAGGGGTGTTGTGATGCAGTGCTTAATTGGTCATACAGGCAATTTTGAGATGGCTCCTACCCTCATAGTTTAGCCATTTCAGTGATTTGAGGTCAGGGATGATATGATCTCCTTTTATGACCCAGCAATGAGACTGCCATGTTCAAGGTAGTATTTTGCTGCACCAACTTGCTTTTCATGAGGCTCGCAAAGGTAGCATTACCATAGTCTAATTTGGGAATTACAAGTGCTTTCACCACTGTTTTGAGATCTGCCATCAGAAGGAATTCTTTTAGTTTCCTGTAGGAGGCTGGCTTATAGCGGGTACCAATGGTACTTACACCTTGTGCCAGGTCCAGTTATCCCTTATTAGTAGATTAGTAGTGTTCTAGCAGCTTAGGCTGATAGAGGTAGTAATAGCAGAGCATCCAAGGCTGAATTAGGAGACATGCAAAGCTCCTAAGTAGTAGTAAAGTACTACTATTTCCCCAGAAACACACTAAAGTCGTGATAAGGGATTTTGCAAAGACCACAACAGATTGCAAAGCACTGAAGACGGATTCCTGGACCTGAGGACCTGTAAAGGAAGTGGAACAATACTGCGTTTTTATCAAGGTGTTGTTAAGGATGCTGATGTCATCAGGGGAGGCAGTTTTCATGTAGAGTTGAATATTATCTGCATACATGTGATAGGAGATGTGAGAGAGTTTGAGGATTTCGGTCGAGGGCACCATGTACGGGTTGGACAATGTCGGGTAGAGAGAGTGGAACCTTGAGGGATGACTAGTGTAACTGGTGACTAATTGGGATGAGCATCATTGATTGGAACGTGCTGAGATCTGTGCAACGGAAGTAGGAGAGCCATTTTAGTACTAGAGAGACCCATCCTGTTTTCAAAAATGTTCAAAAGAGATTCATGATTTATTCAAAGTTTTGAATGCAGCTTGTAGATCAAGTAGGATTAGTAAGCAAGATTCAGTCTGACCAACTGAACATTGAGACTCGTCAACAGTGTGGGCCAGGGCAGTTTCAGTGCTATGGCCCAGTCTGAAATAGGTATGACATTGGTAAAGGAGATGGAATTGCTCAATGTGATTGTGAAGCTGTATGTGCACCTATTTCTCTAGGAGCTTGGCCAAAGTTACAGATAGGTCAGTGGTTGTTGGGGCTAGACTTGTCAGAGGTGATTTTTTTCAGATAGGAGTAACGTGACCATTTATTTAGGCATTTAGGTATGGAAACTTGTATAAGTAAACCATTGATAATCCTGGTCCGTAAGGGCAGTAGGAGATGAATGGACTCATTGAAGAGTTTGGAGGGAAGGGAATTGTTGAAGTGGTTTGAGTATTTCAGAGAAGTTGGAAGTTTTAAGGTGTCACTTTCACTGAAGGTTTTAAGGCTGTACAACACAACATTGTTTTTAGTTTTGTGAGAAGAAGTTATCGGGCATTATTCCTAAACATCAGTGGGGTGTGGGGGGTGCACACGGTATGCGTTTCAAAGCATTCTGGGTCTTGTTGTTGATTAGCATGGTTTACTCAGAAAAGAATGCAGCAAATGTTTTGCAATTAGCGAGGGTTTTGATGATAGAGGATGGGGCATTGCTTTCCCTGTTCATTTGGCTTTTGACAATATCGAACACTTTGGTTGTTTAATTGCTGTATCAAGTTGATTTAATAGAAATGCTGCTTTCGGTTTTTAATGTGCCTGTTGTAGGTGCTCTGTCTTTTTAAACCTCTCTGGTTCTCTGACACCCTCAAAGAATCAAAGAAAACTTGTCGCGCCCTTGAGAAGGCCTGGCGCAAGGACCACACCGCTGACAACATGACCGCCCTCAAGAACGCTACACGCGAACACCACCACCTGATCCGCACTGCCAAAAGGATCTTTTTCACCGACAGACTGGACAAAAACAGCCACAACAGCAGAGAACTCTTCAGCATCGTCAAGGAGTTCTCCAACCCCAGCGCCAACGCCAACGCCGTCACGCCCTCACAGGATTTGTGCGAATCCCTCGCCACTTTCTTCCATCGCAAGATCAGTGACCTCCACGACAGCTTCGGACACCAGACCCAACCAAACACCACCGAACCCGCATCCCCGGCCATCACCCTCAACAACTGGACCCTCATCAACACGGAAGAAACCAAATCCATCATGAACTCTATCCACTCCGGCGCCCCTTCGGACCCCTGCCCGCACTTCATCTTTAACAAAGCTGACGACATCATCGCCCCGCACCTCCAGAACGTCATCAACTCTTCTTTTTCTTCTGCTACCTTCCCCAAATGCTGGAAACACGCTAAAGTCAACGCCCTACTAAAGAAACCTACGGCTGACCAGAGCGACCTAAAAAACTTCCGCCCCATCTCTCTTCTACCTTTCCCAGCCAAGGTAATAGAAAAGACCGTCAACAAACAGCTGACCACCTTCCTGGAAGACAACAACCTGCTCGACCCTTCACAAACCGGATTCCGAACCAACCACAGCACAGAAACCGCCCTCATCTCAGTCACAGACGACATCAGAACCCTGATGGACAACGGTGAAACAGTCGCCCTCATTCTCCTCGACCTCTCGGCTGCCTTTGACACCGTCTGTCACCGCACCCTAATCACCCGCCTCCGCTGCACCGGGATCCAAGGCCAGGCCCTGGACTGGATCGCCTCCTTCCTCGCTAACCGTTCCCAAAGAGTTTACCTCCCTCCGTTTCGCTCAGAACCCACTGAGATCATCTGCGGCGTACCTCAAGGCTCATCGCTCAGCCCGACACTCTTCAATGTCTACATGAGCCCCCTCGCCGACATCGTACGCAAACACGACATCATCATCACCTCCTATGCCGACGACACCCAACTTATACTCTCCCTCACCAAGGACCCCGCCAGCGCCAAGACCAACCTACAAGAGGGTATGAAGGACGTCGCAGATTGGATGAGGCTCAGCCGCCTAAAGCTGAACTCTGAAAAAACGGAAGTCCTCATCCTCGGCAACACCCCGTCCGCCTGGGACGACTCCTGGTGGCCCACGGCCCTCGGCACCGCACCGACCCCCGCAGACCACGCCCGCAACCTCGGCTTCATCTTGGACCCTCTTCTCACCATGACCAAGTAAGTCAACGCCGTGTCCTCCGCCTGCTTCCTCACCCTCCGCATGCTCCGCAAGATCTTCCGTTGGATCCCCGCCGACACCAGAAAAACCGTGACCCACGCCCTCGTCACGAGCCGCCTGGACTACGGCAACACCCTCTACGCCGGGACCACAGCCAAACTCCAAAATCGCCTGCAACGCATCCAAAACGCCTCGGCCCGCCTCATCCTCGACGTACCCCGCAACAGCCACATCTCCGCACACCTGAGACACCTGCATTGGCTCCCAGTCAGCAAAAGGATCACCTTCCGTCTTCTCACCCACGCACACAAAGCCCTCCACAACAAGGGACCGGAATACCTCAACAGACGCCTCAGCTTCTACGTCCCCACCCGCCTCCTCCGCTCCGCTGGCCTCGCACTCGCTGCCGTCCCTCGCATCCGCCGCTCCACAGCGGGTGGGAGATCTTTCTCCTTCCTGGCGGCCAAGACCTGGAACTCCCTCCCCACCAGCCTCAGGACCACCCAGGACCACTCCGCTTTCCGGAGACTCCTAAAGACTTGGCTGTTCGAGCAGCGATAACCCCCCCCTTTCTCCCCTAGCGCCTTGAGACCCGCACGGGTGAGTAGCGCGCTTTATAAATGTTAATGATTTGATTTGATTTGATTTAATTGAAGTTTGAGGTTAGACAGAGATGGGGTATATCTCTATGCTTTTTCAGAAAGTCGGATGACTCAATGTTCTTGGTGAAGGTTATAGCTGAACCAGGGGGTTAGATCTTTTGACTGGGATTCTATTTAGTTATTTGGAGGCAATGATATCTATGTTTTTTTCATGATGTTTAAATAGTGTTCGGTGAGGAAATAAGTGTCATTGCTTGTGGAGGGAGCAGGTTGTAGTTACTAATAGCCAACAGTGAGAGTGGGTTTTATGTTACAGGTGCCTTGCTTTCATAGGTTGGCCCCTGGAAATACCTGCTCTTCCAGGTATAAAGAAGACGATGCAATTGTGGTCGGTCCAGTCAAAGGGTAGGATAGATTCAATTTGAGTGGTGTTCTCTTTTGCAGTGATTAGATCTAAGGTGACCCTCTTGTTATGAATAGGGCTGTTGCAGGCTTGCATAAACCTGAGGTCCCTGTTCACAACAGGATTACTGGTGTTGCTCCAGCGAATGTTGAATTCTTAAAACAATTCTGGTTGTTAAGCTCTTTATTATTGAAGAAGATGATATCCATGATCTGTTCAATGAATGTGTGGTTGTCGCCGGGAGGTTAGTAAATTGTGTGTAGAGAGGACAAAGAGTTGTAATTGGTGGTAATGTTAATCTTAAGGTATTCACGGGAGAGTAGTTATAGAGAGTGTGTTTGTTTCATGGTTAGCGTGGACTATGTATACAGACTAGGCCACTCACGGAGCAACCTGAATGGTTTAGTCTGATGATGTTGTGACTGGAAGGAACTAATATGTCCAGAATTATCAATGCAAAATCATTCATCCAGGTTTCATTGAGTATAAGGATGTCAAGAATAAGTATAAGATCAACTATGTCAGCCATGTGTTTCACTACTGAGCGCTAATTGAGTAACAAGCATTTGAGAGATGTTTTAGTGGTAGTAGTAGAAGTATGTGAGATGGGTACCTATTTGAGGCTCTTGTTGTTAATGGGCCTAGAGTCAGGGTAGGATTACCTGAGAGAGTTGGTAATAATAGTCCTAATTGTTCCAGGAGGTATCACTTGGTCAGTCTGAGCACAATTATAAGTGGCAAGTAGGGAGAGGATATTGTTATATGACAATTGACTTAACAGCCTATTGGGTCAGGAGAAGTGGTGAAGATTCAGTTTGCTACTCCAGTTAGATTGTGGAGCCCTGGTATTGGCAGGGCTCGGAGCAGTGTAGCGTTTGGGAATTGGTATGTTGAGACTTTGAAGGTGGGTTGTGTTTAAGGGCCAGTAATGCTCCAGGCAGGAGGTGATATTTACCGGTTTAAGGATGCCAGCCCTAATCAGCTGTAACTCAGACTTTTATGGTATTGAGTGTAGAGTGACTGTGGTGACTCCTAATTGGCTCCAGGCTGGTCAGGCACTGAGATCTGAAGATCTGGATGAGCCCGGATGGTTAGGGGACAGTCGTTGGTACGGCCCATAGGCAAAGTCTTGGCAGTGGAAGGTTAATAGTGAGTGAAGTATACATTGTCCCAGTTGTTGGGGGAGTTGATACAGGGTACTTTAGAAGGATGTGAGGGAGTGTTGATGTCGACCGACAGTACCGGATTCATCAATACGAGAAGGGTTATGTTGGGTGGGTGTCTGCCAAGGGAGAGAGGAGAGGGTAGGGATAGATGAGGTTGTCCACTGGAAAAGAGCCAGTAGGGAGTTATGAGAGGGAGGGCTAGACATCAGCCGAGTCTAGCTTGTTCTTAATGACAGAGAATTATGAAGAGTTCAAGTTTGCAATCAGAAGATTGAATGAGCACGGTGCTGTTGTGATAGATGGAGCATTGTATAAAGGTAGATGGATGACTGTGCCGTGTTAACTCAAAGGCCAGGGTGGTCCCCAAAGATTTGCGAAATCTTGAAGGGTTGGGGACCCAACAACTGTGGATCAATTAAAAAGATTGGGACATTGACTGCATGTAATGATTTGTTGCTGTTAAATTTGATTTTAATTTGTGGTTCTGGGGCTCTAAAGTGTCTGCGAGCAACTGTGCAGTGTGTGAGACTAAACTGTGTGTATTGAAAGGCTGGTTTCAGATACTTTGGCAGTGATTGTTGAAACATCACCAAGATTGGCTTGAAAAAAATGATAAACTGCAGCACATTTGGCCTGGTCTACTCAATATGGAAGAAACACCCTCTCTGTATCAAACTGTTTGCCTAACCATTCAAAAGCCAGAGACATTCATGTGAACATATGCATTTTAACCCCCCTTTAAACAAATAGGCATTTGTTTTTGCTTGATGTTCAAACACAAAGCAAGCACGTGTAGGCAGTGCTGAGAAAGATGAGGGTGAGTTTATGAAGCACTGTGGGTATACAGATAGCATTAAATACCTCTATATACCTCCCTTATTTTCTTGGGCAGCGAATACAAGCATGTGCGCTTTGTAATCAGGGAAATGTAAAGATAAAATCCATTGGTTTATGGTAAAGGAAAGTCACCACAAAGTGGTGTGATGGTATCCCCATAGCAGTCAAGGCAAGTGAACACACGTGTAAAGAAAGACAAACCACATTTTCATAAAACATACAACACATGATATATAGATCTCTATGTGATAGTGAGGTCCTCATAGATGAGAGTAGGGATTTTACCCTGTAGATCGATCTGCAAGGCCCCTTGGGTCAAGAGCAGTAGATAGTGCAATGCTTTTGTATTTTAACGTGCTAGAAAAATAAATGTCAGTTGAGGTTTGGGTGAAACTTTAAAGCTGATTCAGCTTTTCTTCTTTTCCATATCAATTGAATGAGGACAATTTTACTGGAAAACAGCAAAACATCCTACACCCCAAAATGTAATCCTATCTTTGTTATGTGCTACTTAATTGGTCACTATCATAAAAGTCTGACATAGTCGTTGTAGCTTCCTCCACAGCCTGGGTACTCGTAAATGAGTACACAACACACAGATCTTGGTATTGAACATCTTTATTCAACTTCGTATAACTGCGTACTGAACACTCTAAATCTGCATTATCTTCACTACACTCAAACACATGTGTCACAGTCTACGGAGTCCATCAGGAACCAAAAGGATTCTGTTATTGTTTACTCACACAAAACTACTTCTTCCCCTCTGTTCAATAAAAAATGTTTTTTTACAAATATGTACATCCTACATGAGTCTTCATGGGGCTTTAATCACATGCCCTGATAGTCCCTTTGAAAACTGGGATATGACAGGAGGGTTGCTGTGATCTGCACTGGTGGTGTAGGGACAGCAGTGGTCAGGGAGTTCTCGATAGCCTTCTTTGAATGAATCTCTTCGGGGACATCGGGGACCGATGAGCTGACTGTCTGAAGTGCAAAGAATTGTACATAATGGACTTCTCAAAACATTGGGCAGTTACCAAGTGTTCTTTACTAGGCACAAGGTGGAATGTTTCTGTTTCAAAAGGAGCATCAGATTTGTGTTTTCTCTGTTGACGGACAAACACTCAATCTCATTAGGTGAAAATAATGTTCTTAGCACCTCTGCGCTTGTCTGCATATGCTTTCACTTTCCGTTCATGACTCAGGTCCTTTTTTCACAAATTTCATCCTCATTTGTAGATCTTTTGTTAGTCCATTGAGGTAACTTGGTCATCATGGCTCTCAGGAACATTAATGTAGCAGGGCTTTCACCTATTTTTAAATGAGGGGTCGAACGATAAGCTCAAAGAGGAATGCAAGATCAACTTGAGGTCAAGCTTTTCTGATGTAGCATGCTGGACAGCTTTCTGGAGTGCACTCACAAAACATTCAACTAAGCTATTTGCTTGTGGCCTAAGCGGTGTGTTTCTTTGATGCTTTACATTAGAATGACTAAGAAGGTCTCTGAAATCTTGACTGTTGAAAGGCCGGCCATTGTCCTACTTTACAATTGAAGGAATACCCCATGTCACAAAAAATACTATCTAATCTCTTAATGACTCTTTCTTGAGTGATAGATGAGAGACCTTCTACTAAAAGAAAGCATGAGTATTCATCAACAATTACCATCAGGTGATGTTGCTTGACAAGAGGACCAAAGCGGTCAACAGAAATTCTTTCCTGTATATGTTTTGGCAACTCAAACATCTTTAAGGGGTATGGAGTGGTTTATGAGGACAAGCTCTTGCATAAGCAACAGGCCTTCAATTCCATGTCAACTCATTCATCGAGATGAGGAAACCAGACTCAGTCTCGGACAACATGTTTACTGGCAACAATTCCACAATATCTTTCATGTGCCACTTCAGTTATCTGTTGTTGTAGACTCTCCAGAATAACAATTCTCAAATCTCACATGTGTTTGGCAGGTGGCAAATGCTGCCTGCCAAACTCCAGTGAGAGGGGACCACCAGTGTGGTCACCTTTCCGCTGCCTCATTAAGAGTTTCCCACTGGGCCAGGGGGTAGAGACAGATTTTCAACCCACTGGCCCAGTGAGAAATAGGCCACAACATTGAATCCGGCTCGTAATCAAGCCAGCAGCAGTCTCATGACCGCCAGGGTCGTAATCCCAGCCTCAGACTCAGACAGCATGTTTACTGGCAACAATTCCATTATGTCCTTCATGGGCCACTTCAATTATTTGTTGTTGCAGACTCTCCAGAATAAAAATTCTGAAACCTCACAAGATAATGCCTACTTTTGTAACGGACTGTTCATCTTTAACATTTTTGAATTTCTGGTATTCAGCGTCATAAGGTTGAGTGTGCTGTTTCCAAGCCTGCTGCATAGTGCCCTTTAAGTTGAACATGTCACTATGGGGGTCATTACGACCCTGGCGGAAGGCGGAGAACCGGCGGTAAGACCGCCAACAGGCTGGCGGTCTTACCCTGTGCGATTATGACCATGGCGGTTACCGCCATGGTCATCCGCCGGTTCTCCGTTCCGCCCGCCGGGCTGGAAACCTGGGTCTCCAGCCCGGCGGCCGTCACTATACCGCCGGCGGTATTTGGACCCGGCTTACCGCTGTGGATTTCCAGCGGTTTGAACCGCCATCCCCCACCCCGACTCCCTCCCCTACACCGCCCACTGCCCCTGCCACCCCCCAAAGGTGTCAGTGCCCCCCTCCCCACCCGACCCCCAACATCACATAACTCACACACACCTGACACGCATGCAGGCACCACCAAAACACACACCCCAACATACATGCCAACATCCACACAAACAGTCAGACACGCATACCCACATTCACACATACACGCACACATCCATACAGACATACCCACAGACATACACGCACTCAATCCCAAACACGCATCACCCCCACAAGCATACACGCACTCACACACCCCCTCTACATACTCAGACGCACACCCCCATGCACGCACACAACACACAACACCCCCCCACCCCCTCCCCTAACGGACAATCGACTTACCTGGTCCGTCGATCCTCCGTGAGGGGACGGGAGCCATGGGGGCAGCTCCGCCGACACCACACCACCAACAGAACACCGCCACGGCGAATCACAGGACGTGATTCGCTGGGCGGTGTTCTGTTGGCGTGGCGGTGGAGGTGGAGCAACCTCCACTTCCCCGCCTCCCACCAGTTTGGCTGTTGGCGGCTCGCCGTCCGTAAAGGGACGGAGAGCTGCCAACGGTCATAATAGGCAGAGCGGCAAAACGCCTGCACTGGGGGTCTTCCGCACGGCGGTCCCTCGGCGGTCTTTAAAAAAGACCGCCGAGGTCAAAATGACCCCCTATGTGTATTTCTGGCAGTAACACATTGCTCTAAAGAAATGGCTGCCGGTCTGTTGGATCTCACAATGAAATTTATGTAGGCTTTAGCCATCTTGGAAGGGGTACCATGACACTGTACTGGCACTCATGAGAAGTAGTCAGCAGGGTTTTGATCTTTCCCTGGATGGTGCACAATTGTGTGCTTATATTCTTGTAATTATAGAGCCCAACATTCAATGCGAGGAGGCATCTTGGCTTTTGGATTGCCAAAGATAGTCAACAATGCTTGATGATACGTCATAAGCATGAAAGATTTTCTGTCTAAGAACACATGGAAATGTTCATCAGCCAACACCACTGCTGGGCATTCTTTTTTAGGTGGTGAATACACCTGTTTTATTTGGGACAAACTTGCTTGCATGTGCCACAGTATGCCTTCGAGCATTTGGATGTTCACTGATCTGGGCAAGGATCCCACCTAACCTGACTGGGCTAGCAACAAGGACAACCTCTGTATAAAGCCTTGGATCAAAGTATGCCATTTCAGTAACCTTCTAGGCAGCCTTATGATTTTCTTAAAGCTTAGTTTGCATTCATGTGACCAGTGCAATTAAACATTATTTTAGTCATGTTAAAGGAGCGCTTATTGAGGCAAAGTCTCACATATAGCTGCAGCAGTAGCTTTATAGTGCTTTTTCTGTGTAGCTCTAAAAACTAATATGTCATCACTATATTTGAAAGCATTCATGAGAGGCTGTATGATACATCGAATTACATCTTAAAAAAGATCTGCAGCTAATGATATGCCAAAATGTAGGGACAGATTTATGAGGTTTTAGCGTAGGACAGTAAAGCAACCCACCTTGATGCAAATGCCCTTGCTGAAGCTTTCCTTATCTTCAAATGCATCACGCTGGCTGGAGTGGCATTAAATTCGCATACACCAACCGTCAATCTTCTCTTCGACTGAGGCACATATCACATACACAGGCAGTTTGCTGGACTACAGTAAACTCTATAGAGAGCACTGTCGATCTTTGGGTTACATACCCCCCTCTCTTGTTGTCAGTTGCAGCGTCCTCCCCAGCCTGGGTATATATATATTTATATATATATATATATATATATATATATATAGTCAAAGTACATGTAGGTGGAGTCAAGTATATTAAAGCTTTGCTTAGGCACAGAAGCCTACCTTCCTGATGTCATTGTCCTCAATATTCTTGACACAATATTTTGTCCATACTTTTGACTTCATACTTTAACTAAACACCACCCGGCGACAAGGAAGGTGGATTTATACAAAAAGATACAAATGTTGCCTTTTCAGTAAGTGGTGGCGGGCATCTTAGTGAAGGTGAAGATGTCAAGTCTCACTCCATCCTGCAGATCAAGACAACATCCATGACTATTGTGCTAGGCGCAGATCCAGCACTCGCTGTTCTGGTTGGCAATGGCATGAATGATTGCAGGTGGCCTAACTTAACAAGAAGTGATAAGAATCCTTCAGCTGATGAAAATCAGAGAATGACCCAAAGAGGGACATCTCAAGCCTACAAATAATGGGCAGTTGAATACACAGAAGTCACTTGGGTCGATATTTATGCTCTGTTTGCACCACCTTCGCATCATTTTATGATGCAAAAGCGGCGGAAACTTACAAAATCTAATTACTTTTTGTAAGTTTGCGCCGTTTTGCGTCAAACAATGAGGCAAATGTGGAGCAAACACAGTATAAATATGGCCTTGTAATTTCACAATGATATTGTTCTTTTATGAGACCCTCCAACTCCTTGTTAAAGAGCAGAGCCATCACAAACCTGAACTTTTTTACTATTTTCAAAATGACTTCACAATCTTTAGAAGCATTTAATTGAACACACTATCCTCAATTTTACCAGTGAGGACTTGTTCTGACATTAGCTCAGAAAATCCTACTGTAACCTCTGAAAGATTGTTTTCTGACTTATGTCATACATAGACCGCAAACTCTTTCACATTGAGCAATTCTTTTTACACATTAAAAAAACATTTTATTAAACTTTACCTGTTTTCGAATTATCTAACTCTTTCAAATTCTGTGGTTGTGTCCCACAGGAAAATACACAAAAACAACTTTGGGCATATTTATACTCTGTATTTGTCGAATTAGCGTAATTTTTTTTACGCTGATTCGACACAAACTTAACTCCATATTCATACTTTGATGCTAGACGCAGCTACCACCAAAGTTTCGGAGTTTGCATCATTTATTTTTTGCGAGAAACTACCTTGCATCAATGAGATGCAAGGTAGGCGATATCGGGCAAAAAATGCTGCTATGGCCCTTGCACCATATTTATCCCCGTGCTAAAATCACGCACGGGGGATGGGGGCCTTAAATAATGTGGCTAAGCTTGCTTAGTGCCATTATTTAACGCCTGGGTATGGGCAGGTGTTAGGGGACCTGTGGGCCTATTACCATGGTCGGAGACCAAGGTAAGAGCCCACAGGTGCCCTTCCCTAGCCCCAGGGTCACCCCCACCCACACCATGAGGGCATCTAAGGATGGGGACCCCATCCCAGGTAAGTACAGGGAAGTATTTATAATAATTTTTTTAAGTGCCACAGGGGGCCTTACTTGGGCCCCTCTACATGACACTGTGCCTAATGGCCATGCCCAGGGCACTTAAGTCCCTTGGGCATAGCCATTAGGCCGGGGGCATGACTCCTGTCTTTACTTAGACAGGAGTCATGTCCTTGGTGGTTGTTAATTTATTTTACTCTAACCTGACTAGTGCCATTCTTTCTCGCACAACCACCAGTTTCCCCTACGCCTTCCCCACCAGGTTGTTGTCAATTATTTTGACGCTAACTGGGCCTTACCGCCGGCTAGCATCATACCATAAATATGATGCCCGGCCGGCATCCAGGAATGGCACTACCTGCGGTATACTTTTTGACGCAAACCTGCGTTAATGCAGGTTTGCATCAAAACGTATAAATATGGGCCTAGGTGTTTAGGAGGGTGGGTAGAGGGTAAAGAAGATGATTGTGCCCCCATGTGCCCAACATCTATGTGGACAAGGGCTGATGTGACTGACCCTTTCTAGCAGCCTGAGAGGCAGCTGCTTCTGTTGCATTGGTTCTTTTGTATATGAATGTCAGTGGTTGTGGAACTTTGCATATATGTTTGTACATATGTTTTAATATGGTATTTCAATACAGCAACCCAAAAGGCTGGGGACTACTGTACTGAGACAAGCATAAAGTCAATGTGTAAGAGGAGAGAAAGCTAGGTCGTGAGCAGTTAATAAATTGTGATGCAGTGTTCTCTAAATAGGTGTCTTCAATTCTTTCCTAACTTGGAGCAGCTTTGAAGTGGTCCTGATGAATATTGGAAGCTGTTCCAGATCCTGGCTACATAGATGGAAAAAGCCTGCTGTTAGGAATGGGGTCTCTGGTTAGCAGTCAGTTTGCCCTCTGTCCAAGCAGGGACCCTCACTCTAGTCAGAGCAATGGAGACACACACTTAAGATAACCCCTGCTCACCCCCTTGGTAGCTTGGCACAAGCAGTTAGGCTTCTCTCAAAGGCAATGTGTAGAGTATTTGTACCAGCACACACAATAATAGAGTGAAAACACTACAAAATGGACAACACACAGGTTTAGAAAACAGCCAATATTTATCTGAATCAAACAAGACCAACACAACCAACATTTAACATACACAAGTAAAGTTATGAATTTTTAAATTAAATATAGTCTTACTCGATAGAAAACAATGGATGCTGTCAACATTAGGGTAGTGCGCGCTCTACGGGCGACAAGAATGCAAAAACCCAACAGTTTCAAGCAAACATTTGTATTGTGATGATATTATGTTGTTTAACCTTTTGCATTGCAGAGTTTAATCTTAAAGACTTATGTTTAGCATGCATATAAATACTGTTCACATGCTATGTACTGCTGCAGGTTTCCAGACTGTGTCAGGGTGTGGTCCCCGTCCAGGGCCTTCTAAAAGCTTTCCCTGCAGCATGCCTGGGTGTGGTTTGTGGGCTGAGCCAAGACTCTATATAAGGGAGCCAGCCCTGCTCCATGTGCTCACTATTCAGAGGTCCCGGTGCAGAGCAGCAGCAACTTCCTGAGCTCCTGCTCCGGTGGCCTACTTTGATCTTCCAGGCCTCTGCCCTTCATTCTACATTGGTGATCCTTAATCAGGGTGGTATGACGGAGGTTGGGCTGGGCCCCCGACCCCGTTATCGAGGACGCTCAAATTCTTGAGCCTAATTCCTGCATGATAAACAAATTACTCTTGTGTGTGTGAATGTGCGCTTGGGCGTTTCGTTGGCATTTGCATGCTGTTACTAGAATCGGCAATACGCGCAATTCTTTCTCCGTGTTTATTTCATGTTATTCATTGTGCGCTACCATTCCTTGACAGTTACATGGTGGCCTTTGAATCGCCAAGACGCGCAATTCTTTCTCCGTGTTTAATTCATGATATTCATTGTACGCTACCACTACTTGGCAGTTACATGGTGGCATTCGAATCAGCAAGACACGCAATTTGTTTTCTTGTGATTTAACCCTTGATATTCATTGTGTGCTACCATTCCTTGGAAGTTACATGGTGGCCTTCAAATCGGCAAGACGCGCAATTAGTTTTCTAGTGTTTTAATCCTTGATATTCATTGCGCGCTACTATTCCTTGGCAGTTACATGGTGGCAATCGAATCGGCAAGACGCGCGATTCGTTTTCTTGTGATTTAACCCTTGATATACATTGTGCGCTACCATTCCTTGACAGTTACATGGTGGCCTTCAAATCGGCAAGACGCGCAATTCGTTTTCTAGTGATTTAACCCTTGATATTCATTGCACGCTACCATTCCTTGGTCGTTACATGGTGGCATTCGAATCGGCAAGACGCACGATTCTTTCCTCGTGCGTAATTAATGTTATTCATTGTGCTCTACCATTCTAAGGCATTTACTTGGTAGTACTCGAGTTGACAAGTCGCGTGATTTATTCCTTGAATCTACGTTGTGTTATTCATGGGGCACAATCATTCTATGGTGTTTACTACCTATGTGAAAATCTGCAATGTGCGCAATTCATGTTCCAATGTTTTGAGAGAACAAAAAGGCCACAGTTCTAGATGTATTGTAGTGTGTATTTTCAAAAAGGATTCATATGACGATTCAGAACTTATTCAGATTATTTTCCTGATTCTCATGCAAAGGAAAGTACTTGAATTTGAAAGTTTCATTTAACCCCTCTTGATTCCCTCACAGGTATCCAGTCATCTTGAAGCCTAGTCATGTTAAGTCTATTCTTACGTTGTTCATGTTTTCAGAATGACAATGCTTAGAGTCATAGCCTCATACTGATTTTCATGAGATGTCATTTTGATGTTGTGTGTTTTAACCTTTTGCTTCCTACAGGTCTCCTTCCCAGCTGTTCCCTTCCTAATCCCCTTTTCCCCACTTGGACTCTCTGACAAATCTAATCAGAGTATTGGAGCTGTCTTGTGGTGGAAGTGTTGGGAATGTGTACAGACCCCGAGGATCTGGTGACTCTGACAGAATAGTAAGCCCACAAATTATTATCCTCCTGGTTTGTGTATGTTCTCAGCATGGCCCATTGGACGAGCTAGTCAAGGCTATCACCCAGCTCCAGGCAGAGGTGGTATCATCAAAAGATTTGGCAACTAGCCTAGCTGAGAGAGTGAGTCAGTTACAGGATAAGGTAGAGAAGAAGGAACAAAGTCCCACAGGTGTCTTGGCCAGGTACTTCTTCTCAGACTTCTGGAGGTAATCCGACACACATTTCCCTCAATGTTCCTTCAGCCATTCCTTTAGCTCCCCCAGAACGTTTCTCAGTTGACCCCTTGAAAGCGCAATCTTTTCTGGTTCAAGTGGAATTACACTTCACCTGCAGACCACATACTTTCCCCGATGCCCAGTCCAAAGTAGCTTTCCTGTTATCATATCTGTCTGGAGATGCAGCTACCTGGGCTATTCCTCTTGTGCGTAAAGATAGTCCCCTCTTGTACAACTGGGGAAATTTTGTTCGTGAGTTTGAGCGAGTTTTTGATCGTAGAACTGTAACACTGTCAGCAGATCATGAATTATTAGACTTACGCCAAGGGAATCAGGACTTAGGGGCTCATTCTGACCTCGGCGGTAAAAGGCGCTTACTGCCGGTCAGAAGACCGCCATAACACCGCCGCGGCCGCTGTAAACCGCCACGGTCATTCTGACCTGCAACTGGCAACCCGCCAAAAACCCGACATCCACAAAAGTCCGCCACAACAAAGGTCAGCGAAAAACTGGCAATGACCAAACCTCCACCGTCACGCCAACAGAAAAATGCCCATGCCATTACGACCCACGAATCCACGCGGCGGTCTTTCAACCGCGGAATTCCATTGGCGGTACACACCGCCGCGCTCAAAATACACACACCCTTACAAAACACAACCACATTGAACAATTTGAAACACACACACCTGATACACATACAAACAACACTCCCACACACCCAATACAATATAAAACACACACCCACATCACCCACAAACCCCTTCGGAAAAAAAAATCGACAGAAAGCCAGAGATAGACAGCACTGCCTAGACAACACCATCACACAGAGGCAAACCACACCATCACCCACACAATATCCACGCACAAAACACCACACATCACCACACTCACCACACTCATCAACACATACACCACCCCACACCTCATCCACATCACCCTATGGCACCCCAAAGACACCCCCGGTTCTCAGACGCCGAACTCCGGGTCATGGTGGAGGAAATAGTTTGGGTAGAGCCCCAGCTCTTCGGGACACAGGTGCAGCACACCAGCATTGCCAGGAAGATGGAGCTATGGCAAAGGATAGTCGACAGGGTCAACGCTGTGAGACAGCATCCACGAAATCGGGATGACATGAGGAAGCGCTGGAACGACCTACGGGGGAAGGTGCGTTCCATGGTATCAAGGCACAACATCGTGGTGCAGAAGACTGGCGGCGGACCCCCACCTACTCCCCCAGAATTTACAGCATGGGAGGAGGAAGTCTTGCACATCCTGCATCCTGACGGCCTCACAGGAGTATCTGGAGGAATGGACTCTGGTAAGTCAAATCTTAACTACTTCTTCCCACCCCCACCCCACCTGCATGCCAGCACATACCCCCACCCTCACCCCCACCCCCATCACACCTACTCCCTGCAAATGGCTCACCATCTCAACCCACCCATCCCAACACCAAGACCTGCATGCGTCCACAAAGCATGGACACCCATCACCAAAGCATGCCCACTGCACATACACATCTCCCCCACAAGCCACCCTCACAAACGCCCACACACAGGAATGCCAGCCCTGGGGTACACGAGCACCCACCCATTGACCGATATGGCACACACTGAAGCAATAACCATACCTCTATACCCCTGCAGGACCCGAACGCCACCACACCGCCCAGGAGGGTCCAGAGATGTCCATCCCACCCCCAGAAGAGGCCACTAGTGATGACAGCAGCTCTGTCTCCCTGGACCCAGATGACCAGGCCGGACCATCGGGGACCTCTGGACAGTCGGTTCCCCTAACACAGCCACAGGCCACAGCAGACCCAACCCCCTCTGGGAACACCAGCACAGCTCCCACCCAGCAGGCCCATGCCTCTGTCTCCAGGACACGTCAATCAGCGGTGTGCCCACCACTGCAGGGCACCCAGGTTAACCCACCATCCCAACAACAACAGGGACCTGGGGGCAGTGGTAGTGGACACACGGTCCAGGGGACAGAGGCCCAGGGAAACAGGGGAACTGGGAGGGCTGCTGTGCGACAGGGGGGGGACAGGCCAAGGGAACCCACTCTCCACGAGGCCCTCTCCTCCATCATGGGAGCATACCACCACTCCCAGGAGACGATGGCGACGGTACTGGCCAGGTTCCAGTAGATCCAGGTCATGCAGGAGCAACAGTACATGGGGTTCAGGGAAGAACTTAGAACCATCAGTTCCGCAATGGGCACCATCGTAGGGGCACTCAACCAGATTGTCACCACATTGCGGGACCATGTGGCACCACAAAGGGCCCCTGTCACTAGCATGGACCAAGAACAGGCAACCACCTCCGCCGGCGCTAGTGGACAGGAGGCCTCCACACAACAACAGGCCACCAGAACCCCACCTCCTGTAGAAGAAGAACCACGCCGCAAGCGGGGCCTGAGATCTCGTAAGAAGACAGAGTAGGATGTCAAGACCCCCGCCAGCAAAGGATACCTCCTGATGTCATCCCACTGTCCCACATTGTCACCCTGACCAACCTTTAACTGCCCCTGCTCCACCTTCCACAGGCATATGGACAATGCACCTGTGAGACTGAAAAGCTGGACTCTGCCATGGACATTCCTCCACCATCACCCATCACCGATTTCCCACCATGTCCCTAAATTCAGCATTTTAATAAAAACACTTATTGCACAAAAACAATCTGGAGTCTGCCTGTATTGTGAACAAATGTATTGAACATAATGCTGTCAAAATGTCCAGTTACACAGTGATGAAAACATACCACTGTCATACAGCTGTAGTCCATGGGGAAACAAAGCAGAGGTCACGCAGTGGGGGCCACATCTCTGAAATTGGAAGGGAAAGTCACAACTCAGTTAACATACACTGGGGGAATAGGTCAGACAATAGAGAGGCAGGAGACTGTAAGTAACTGTAAAATGCCGGTGTTGATTCTTACCAGTGTGTCATTGAAAATACTGTAGTATCACTGTGTCCCTGTTGTCTGTGTCGTCCCCATCGTCTTCCTCCTCTTCACTCTCCACAGGTTCCACCGCTGCCACAACACCACCATCTGGACCATCCTCCTGCAGGAAAGGCACCTGGCGTCGCAAAGCCAGGTTGTGAAGCATACAGCAGGCCACGATGATATGACACACCTTCTTTGGTGAGTACATTAGGGATCCACCTGTCATATGCAGGCACCTAAACCTGGCCTTCAGGAGGCTGAAGGTCCGCTCAATCACCCTCCTGGTACGCCCATGGGCCTCAATGTACCGTTCCTCTGCCCTGGTCCTGGGATTCCTCACTGGGGTCAGTAGCCACGACAGGTTGGGGTAACCAGAGTCACCTATTAGCCACATACGGTGTCTCTGTAGCTGTCCCATCACATAAGGGATGCTGCTATTTCGCATGATATACGCGTCATGCACTGACCCAGGGAACTTGGCATTTACATGGGAGATGTACTGGTCAGCCAAACAGACCACCTGGACACTCATCGAATGATAACTTTTTCTGTTCCTGTACACCTGTTCACTTCCTCTGGGGGGTACCAAAGCCACATGGGTCCCATCAATGGCAGCAATGACGTTGGGAATATGTCCAAGGGTATAGAAATCACCCTTCACTGTAGCCAAATCCTCCACCTCAGGGGAAACAATGTAGCTCCGCATGTATTTCATCAGGGCAGACAACACTCTGGATAAAACCTTAGAAAACATAGGCTGAGACATCCCAGATGAAATGGCCACTGTTGTTTGGAATGATCCACTAGCCAAAAAATGGAGTACTGACAGAACCTGCACTAGAGGGGGAATCCCTGTGGGTTGGCGGATGGGTGACATCCGGTCTGGCTCCAGCTGGGCACACAGTTCCTGTATAGTGGCACGGTCAAGTCTGTAGGTGAGTATGACATGTCGTTCTTCCATTGTCGACAGGTCCACCAGCGGTCTGTACACGAGAACAGCCCTCCATCTCCTCCCAAGTCCCTGTGGACGGTGCCTAGGAAGGACAACATGGAGCACAGAGTCAATCAACCCACAGGTACGTTCACACAGCTTGCACTGTACACGATTCTCTATGCATTGAATGGCATGTATGAGTGGCAATGCAAGGCCTAGGCCTGTGTGACGCAGTAGAAATTAAGCCATGTGGGCCTTTGAAATGGTGGCTGCCTGACCTGTGAAGGGTGACAATGTGATGTGAGCTCATTGCGCTGGCGTGGCACACCGTGGCGGTAGGCGGTCGAAGACCGCGGTGCAAAGCGGCATTGGTTAACATTGAACCCTATGGGTTTCAGGAGCCAATGAGGATGTGCGCCGGCGGTCGCGGTACGCACCGCCGCGGTACGCACCGCCGCGGGCGTAACCGCCATTTTCTATCTGCTTAATCACTCGAGACCTGATCATCCACAGGAGAGGACCTATACTGCAAGTGCTGCTGTGACCTCGGTCTGGAAGTGACAATGGCTGCTGCGACTGGGGAAAGGGCCCCTGCCTTCACTTCAGAAGAGCTGGAGACACTCGTGGATGGGGTCCTCCCCCAGTATGCGCTACTCTACGGTCCTCCAGACCAACAGGTGAGTACACTGGGACCATGCTTAGTGGGCAATGCCTGGGTTGAGTGGGGTGAATGAACGATGGTGGTGAGGGGAGCGAATGAGGAATGCATCGCACGACAGATGAGAGCATGTGCCAAATGGCAAGGTTGGGGAGGGGGGGCCACTCACATCGACCATGCAGAAAAGTAATGATGTTTCTTTTCCCACCCTGTACATGTCACATAGGTCAGCGCCCATCAGAAGATCGACATTTGGCGTGCTATCGCCAAGGACGTCCGGGCCCTGGGGGTCCACAACAGATGGGGCACCCACTGCCGCAAGAGGTGGGATGACATCCGCCGCGGGGGCAGAAAGACCGCCGAGGCTCTGCTGGGGATGGCCTCCCAACCTAGGAGGGGTGCCACACGGCAATTGACCCCCCTGATGTCCCGGATCCTGGCAGTGGCCTACCCCGATTTGGATGGGCGCGTGAGGACATCACAGCAGACACAAGGGGGTGAGTACCAGCACATTCTGCTATCTTTGCGCGCAGTGGAGGTGCCTGGGTGGGGGAGGAGGGCTGTGGGTATCCCTAGGCCAGGGCGATTTCTGTAGGCTAGGCCCCTCCGTGAGGCATGGCCCTGTGCCCCCGCCCCCCACCTCTGTAGGGTGCCTAGTACAGCTATTCATGGCCCTGTGTCATCTATGTGTGCAGTTGTCATCCATAGGCTTGTAGGCCATGTCCCAGTGATTGAGTAGTGTACCCCAAGTGCGCGGCGTAGTGCAGTGGGCTTCTGTGTCTGTCCTCTCCGCCAACGGTGTCGCCAATGCATGCACTCAACATGTCTTTATTTCTTCTCCCCCCCCTTTTTTTTGGTCTTCCTGTTCATGTGTGCATTAGCATCATCAGGCGGAGGAGAAGTGGCATCGGCGCACGAGGGAGCTGCATCTCACATGGCCCCGGAGGGCCATGCAACTGACTCCGAGTCCATCAGTGAGACGGAGGGCGAGGGGAGCTCCACAACGGGGACCCGTGGAGACGTCAGCGACAGCGACACCTCCTCGGAAGGGAGCTCCCTTGTGGTGGTGGCAACATCCGTGCCCACCGCTACAACAGGTACAGCCGCCACCCAGCGCACCAGCTCCGCCCTCCCAGCAGCCCCTCAGCGTTCGCCCCGTGCCCGCTCGGCCAGGAAGCCGGCCATCTCCTTCGCCCCAGGCACCTCAGGCCCTGCCCCAGTTACCTCTGCTGCCCTCAGTGCGGAGATCATTGACCTCCTCCAGACGCTCATTGTTGGGCAGTCTACCCTTTTGAATGCCATCCAGGGGGTAGAAAGGGAGGTGCATCGGAGCAATGCATACCTGGAGGGCATTCATTCGGGTCAGGCTGCCCATCAGCGATCGTTCAATGCTCTGGCCTCAGCACTGACGGCAGCCATTGTCCCTGTCTCCAGCCTCCCTCCTCCAACTCCCTCCACCCAGTCCCACTCCCCTGTTCCTCTGCCTATCCCAGCCACACCTACAGACCAGCCTGCACACACCTCAACACCCAAGGGCAGCTCATCGAGACATAAGCACCACAGATCACACAAGCATTCACCCAAGCAACATCCACATGCAGACATGCCAATAGCCACTGCCTCCTCTGTGTCCACCTCCTCCTCGTCTCCCTCCTCCCTCCCTGTGACGTCTCCACTCACACCTGCATGCACACCACCATCAGCCAGTACGTCCATCACCAGCACACCCTCCAGAACACTCCGCACACGTGCAGTCACCACCCCCACTGCCATTTACACGTCCCCTGTGTCCTCTCCCACTGTGTCTGTCACCCCCTCTTCCAAACCACACAAACGCAGGCAGCCACCCACCCAACAGCCATCCACCTCACGACAGCCTCCGTCACAAGCACCTGCACCCAAAGACAGCACACTTGACTCTCCTACAACCACATCCTCTTCCTCCACTCCCATACCCACTACAACTACCCGTCCCTGTCTTTCTAAATTGATTTTCCTTTCCAACCTTGACCTCTTTCCAACAACTGACCCACCCCCTCCATCTCATAAGACTCCAATCAGCACCTCAGCCACCACAAGCCCTGCATCTACTAGGACCATAGTTCAGGGCTATTGGAGTCCACCAGATCCTAGGGCAGGAACATTGGCCAGCAGCAAGGGGACAGCCAGCCCACCCCCTGGGAAGAGAACCAAAAAAGTGAAGGGCCGGCGCGACAGGCCTGAGACGGCTGCCCCCAAGGACACTAGCCTTGCCCCGTCACCTGGCACATCCACAAAGGGAGGCAAGGGCCCCAGAGATTCTGCCAAGGAGGGCAAGGGCAGCAGGGCGGACAAGTCTGGCAGCAGGCGAGCTGCCCAGGAGGGCCCCACCAGCCCCATTTCGGGTGTGACGGAGGACACCCACGGGCCCAGGACTCCAGCACAGGAGGGCCCCGCAAGCGAAAGGTCGGATGGCGACTGAGCGGGCAATATTGGCCAGATCTGGTTCCCTAGGAACACAAGACAAGCACCGCTGAACAGGGCCCGCCGTGAGAAGCACCGCTGAACAGGGCCCGCAGTGAGAAGCACCGCTGAACAGGGCCCCGGCAAGACAAGCACCGCTGAACAGGGCCCCGGCAAGACAAGCACCGCTGAACAGGGCCCGCCGTGAGAAGCACCGCTGAACAGGGCCCCAGCAAGACAAGCACCGCTGAACAGGGCCCCGCCAAGACAAGCACCGCTGAACAGAGCCCCTCAACCGCTGAACAGGGCCCGCCGTGAGAAGCACCGCTGAACAGGGCCCGCCGTGAGAAGCACCGCTGAACAGGGCCCCGCCGTGAGAAGCACCGCTGAACAGGGCCCCGCCAAGACAAGCACCGCTGAACAGGGCCCGCCGTGAGAAGCACCGCTGAACAGGGCCCGTCATGAGAAGCACCGCTGAACAGGGCCCCGGCAAGACAAGCACCCCAGAACAGGGCCCCGCCAAGACAAGCACCGCTGAACAGGGTCCGCCGTGAGAAGCACCGCTAAACAGGGCCCCGGCAAGACAAGCACCGCTGAACAGGGCCCCGCCAAGACAAGCACCGCTGAACAGGGCCCCGCCAAGACAAGCACCGCTGAACAGGGCCCGCCGTGAGAAGCACCGCTGAACAGGGCCCGCCGTGAGAAGCACCGCTGAACAGGGCCCTGGCAAGACAAGCACCGCTCCGCTGGGCCCTTCCTGTCAAGCACCGCTCCCCTGGGCCCTTCACCTCAAGCACCGCTCCGCTGGGCCCTTCATCTCAAGCACCGCTCCGCTGGGCCCTTCCTCTCAAGCACCGCTCCGCTGGGCCCTTCATCTCAAGCACCGCTCCGCTGGGCACCGCCGTCTCTGAACTGGTCTGCTGGGCCCTTCCTGTCAAGCACCGCTCCGCTGGGCCCTTCATCTCAAGCACCGCTCCGCTGGGCCCTTCATCTCAAGCACCGCTCCGCTGGGCCCTTCATCTCAAGCACCGCTCCGCTGGGCCCTTCCTGTCAAGCACCGCTCCGCTGGGCCCTTCCTGTCAAGCACCGCTCCGCTGGGCCCTTCCTGTCAAGCACCGCTCCGCCGGGCCCTTCCTCTCAAGCACCGCTCCGCTGGGCACCGCCGTCTCTGATCTGCTCTGCTGGGCCCTTCCTGTCAAGCACCGCTCCGCTGGGCCCTTCATCTCAAGCACCGCTGGCCCATTGGCAGGGCCGGATCTGTGTCGGGCAGGGCTTCACGAAGCACTCTGGCCACCATGCCTCCTCCATAACCAGTCGAGTCTGTAATCCATCTGATGAACTGTGGCTTTGCACTCCCCAGGATGCAGCAGTGGGCAATCCACCCACTGTATAGACTTGAGAGACTGTGGCTTTGCACTCCCCAGGATGGTACAGTGGGCATGGAGGCCCTTCGTGGATCTGGCGTCGTGGACTCATGTGGCTGAGGTGCCCCCCCTTCCCTTCCCCCTGAGGTGCCTGTAGTTTTATTATCTGATGCCCCAGCAGTGTTCTCTCCAATGGAATCGGGTCTCGTGTGTGGGCTTTGCCCATGTGTTTATGCACATTGGCCCACGAACAATGGAAGGTTGCCAAAATGTGCCGGACTTTTGGCCTATGTATATATTGTTCATGATGTTATTTATTTTATTTATATATTTCATATTTCAAATTACTTCAAATGTGCTATAATATACTTCAATTTTAATGATCATTTTATTTTGTCTTTGCACTATTCCGTGGGGTTTGGGGGGTGTCACTCTGACTTGTTGCTCTGCATTGGTGTGTAGGTATTTGGGGGGGGGTGGGGGTGGGTGTATTGCGTATGTGTGTGCCCGTAACCTTTCCTCCTCCCCCCTCCCCTGTGTCGTAGGTGCAGTACTCACCGTTGTCGTCTATGCCGGCGTTCGTGCTCCTGGTAGAGGAGCAGGTAGACAATAGCTGGTAGGATGTTTAATTCGGGTTCCATGCTGTCCTGATTCCTCGTGGAGTGTATAGAGGTGAGCGTTTTCCCGTTCGTAGTCTGTTTCCGCCGTGTTTTTATCGGCGGGGCTCCCGCCCCGGAAAAGGTGGCAGATTGGTGAGTTGTGATAGGGTGGGCGGTACATTGTCTGCCGCCTGCCTGTTTGTTTGTCCCGCCGTGGCGGTCGGAGTGTTAAAGTGGCGGGCTGTGTTGGCGGTTCCCGCCAGGGTCAGAATTCCATTTTTTTTACCGCCTGCCTGTTGGCGGGTTGGCCGCCGCTTTATCACCGACCGCCAGGGTTGGGATGACCCCCTAAGTGTCATATTTAGCCAACTTTAATCAGCCGGTCGCTGCGACATCCTGGCCTGAAGAAAAACCAGCAGCCTTGTTTTACAAAGGAATCAAAGAGGAGCTAAAAGATATCTTAGCGCAAATCGACCCGCAACCTACAGACTGTCTAGAATTAATAAACCTTGTCTTGAGGCTTGATCATCGTTTAACAGAACAAAAAGGAAAGCGCAAAAAGACTGAAAAATATTCCTGACGTGTTCACGATAACAGAGAATCAAGAACTCTGAAAGAAAGAACGCCGGAACCGATGGAAATTGGAACCATCAGGAGACCTTTGACCAAAGATGAAAACAGAAAAAATGGACAATGTCTCTATTGTGGGTGGAAGGGTCATTTTGCCAAAAACTGTCCAATCAAACCAAAGAGTGAGGTCCAGTTCAGAAGGTTGCAGCCAATGCACAAGTCGAGTCGGAAAACTAAAGTACCCAAGATGCAGAGAAGGGTTGCTCTTGGGTGTCACCGTGGACCCTTCACAATCTAGACATCTCAAACTGGGAATAAGAGTTCAGGTTAAGAAAAAGACCTATCTCAAGAAGGCTTTAGTCGATTCTGGGGCTACCGGAAACTTTGTTGACGCCCAATTGGTTCTTGCATGGGGGATCCCATGTATTGAAAAGAAGACCCCAGAAATCATCCAGGCAGTCGATGGAAAACTCTTGACTGGAGGTCCGGTAACTCTTCAGACTGTCCCCTTGTCGGTGATTTGTGAAGATAAAAATCAAAGAAAGAAACATAAAGAGAAACTTACCCTTGACGTGATCCATGCTCCCCAGTATGGGATTATCCTTGGCTTGCCATGGTTAACTCATCACAATCCAGAGATTAATTGGGCAGAACGAAAGGTCGTGTTCGCATCTGCGCTATGTAAAGAACAATGTCTCCAAAAGGTTCAAGTGTCAAAAGTTTGCAACTCTTACATAGCTACTGCCGCGGAGAAAGAATTTCAGTTGCCCAAACTGTATTCATCTTACGAAGATGTATTCGATGAGAAAGAAGCAGAGAACTTACCTCCTCATAGATCTTATGACTGTCAAATTGATCTAGTCCCAGGTGCAATACTTCCCAACAGTGGTGTGTATGCCCTGTCAGAACATGAAAATCAAAATTTATGAAAATACCTAGATCAATTCTTGGAGAATGGTTTCATTCACCCTTCTAAGTCTCCCACAGCTTCTCCTTTGTTTTTTGTTCCGAAGGTGAATGGAGAACTTCAAACTTGTATCGACTATAGGGGATTGAACAAAGTCACCATCAAGAATAAATATCCGTTGCTCCTAATTCCGGTCTTACTGGAGCAAGTGAAGAAAGCAAAAATCTACACAAAGCTCGATCTTCGAGGTGCTTATCATTTGGTCAGAATGAGAGAGGGTGACGAATGGAAAACAGCGTTCAAGACAAGATATGGCCTTTTTGAATACACTGTCATGCCTTTTGGTCTGTGTAATGCTCCGGCAGCATTTTAATTTTTCTTGAATGACATTCTTAGAGAGTACCTCAGCATATTTGCTATAGTCTACATCGATGACATTTTGATCTACTCAGACAATGAAAATGAACATGTCAAGAAAATTCTAGCAGCCCTTCGAAAGCACCAATTATATTGCAAACTAACCAAGTGCGAGTTTCATGTTACCACAGTTGAGTTTTTGGGGCTTATCCTTACCCCTCCAAGGGATGGTAATGGCTAAAAAGAAAGTAAAGGCCGTATCTGATTGGCCCACCCCAAAAACTATTTGTGATGTACAATGCTTCCTGGGGTTTGCACATTTTTACCAGAGATTCATAAATCATTTCTCCCAGACAGTGGCTCCAATCACTAACTTATTAAGAAAGAATGAGAAATTTGTATGGTCCCCAGAAGCTGACCAAGCCTTTTCAACTTTGAAAGACGCTTTCTCCACTGCCCCAGTCTTGACTCACCCTTAAGCGGATCAACCCTTCATAGTGGAAGCTGACGCTTCAGATGTTGCAACAAAACAAGGACACTGGTCAACTTCATCCTGTAGCTTACATGTCTCGGAAGTTGAATGAAGCCGAACAGAACTATGTCATTGCAGAAAAAGAGCTTCTGGCGATTCGTGATGCCTTTAAAGAATGGAGACATCATTTGTTGGGTGCCAAATACACTGTCACGGTATACACTGATCATCGGAATCTTCAATTCATGAGTTCCGCCAGACTTTTGACCCCTCGGCAATTAGGCTGGATGCTGTTTTTTGCCGAATTTGATTTTGTGGTAACCTTCCGGCCTGGAAAAGAGAATCGCAAAGCTGGCGCCTTGTTTCCGCCAAGAGTCTACCACGTTGCCTGCAGCTCAAACCTCCAGAGCTATCATTGCTCCTGACAAAGTCCTATGTATCATAAAAACTGAAGATTTCTTTGAAGACATCCGCAATTCTTTAACTGTTGAGAAATGGCAGACATGGGCCAAGCAGATCCCAAAAGGTCAATCAAGCAAGGACTACCTTTTCATGACGCTCGTTTGTTCGTACCCACTACCAAACTTCACAAGATAGTGTTTCATTGGTTGCATGTTATACCTACGGCATGTCACACAGGTACTCCTAAAGATCTTGAATTAAACCAACACTATTTTTGGTGGCCTACCCTAACAAAAGATGTAAAAACAATGGTAAACAACTGCAGAGTCTGTGCTCGCTCTAAAACAAGTCATTCAAAACCAAAAGGGTTGTTACACCCACTCCCAACCCCAAGTCGTCCATGGGAGCACATTTCTTCAGGCTTTGTTACCGGTTTGCCAGTGGTTCAACAGCCTTCAGTAATTCTGGTGGTAGTAGATAGTCTCACGAAATATGGACATTTCATTGCCTGTAAGAAATTGCCCACCTCCAGTGAACTGGCAACTATTTTACTGAATAGAGTGGTTCGTTATCAAGGACTGCCAAAAATGATCCTCTCCGATCGGGGGTCGCAATTTGCCTCCAATTTCTGGAAGACGTGGTGTAAAACACTCCAAGTGGCATCTACACTATCTACCAGCCACCATCCTCAAACAGATGGTCAAACGGAGAGACTAAATCAGACTTTGAACCAATACCTATGTGCTTATGCTGAAAAAGCACTTTATTCTTGGACATCAATGCTCTGGTTAGCTGAGTTAGCCTACAATAACTCATTCCACACTTCTACTGACGTTACACCTTTTTTTGGCTTGTTTGGCTATCATCCTGACACCTTACCCATCACAATCCCTCAAGAAAGTTCTCTTACTCCAGCTGTGTCAGAAACCATTCCACATTTGCATCAAACCCAGAAATTGATTCAACAGCATATAGAAAAGGCCAAACAAAAATACAAAAAGCATTATGACGAGAAACATTGTGAGGGACTGCAGTATCAACCAGGTGACAAAGTGTGGCTTTCCACGAAACATGTAGACTTCAAGAAGAAACACATGTTCAACCCCAAATTCATAGGTCCTTACACTGTCCTTCAGCAAATCAATCCTGTGACCTATAAATTACAATTGCCAAGATCATTGCGGATTCATCCAGTGTTTCACACATCCCTCTTGAAAAAAGCCATCCAGAAGGTCCGCCCTCATCCAGCTCCAGTTCACGTACATGGAAAAGAAGAATACGAAGTCAAGAAAGTGTTGGATTCTAAACTGAGAGGGCGTAACCTATGGTACTTAATCTCATGGAAAGGTTATGGCCCTGAAAGTAACTCATGGGTTTCCGCATCTGATATCCATGCTCCAGTACTTGTGAGGCATTTTCATCGTCTCAATCCAGACAAACCAGGCCCTATAGCGCATCTGGGAGAGGGGAGCACTGTCAACATCAGGGCAGTGCGCGCTCTACGGGCGTCAAGAATGCAAACACCTAACAGTTTCAAGCTAACATAATTCATGCATTGTGATGATATGATGTTGTTTAACCTTTTGCATTGCAGAGTTTAATCTTAAAGACTTATGTTTAGCATGCATATTAATGCTGTTCACATGCTATGTACTGCTGCAGGTTTCCAGACTGTGTCAGGGTGTGGTCCCCTTCCAGGGCCTTCTAAAAGCTTTCCCTGCAGCATGCCTGGGTGCGGTTTGTGGACTGAGCCAAGACTCTATATAAGGGAGCCAGCCCAGCTCCATGTACTCACTATTCAGAGGTCCCGGTGCAGAGCAGCAGCAAATTCCTAAGCTCCTGTTCCGGTGGCCTACTTTGATCTTCCAGGCCTCTGCCCTTCATTCTACATTGGTGATCCTTAATCAGGGTGGTAAGACGGAGGTTGGGCTGCGCCCCCGACCCCGTTATCGAGGACGGTCGAATTCTTGAGCCTAATTCCTGCATGATAAACAAATTACTCTTGTGCGTGTGAATATGCGCTTGGGTGTTTCGTTGGCATTTGCATGCTGTTACTAGAATCTGCAAGATGCGCAATTCTTTCTCCGTGTTGAATTCATGTTACTCATTGTGCGCTACCATTCCTTGACAGTTACATGGTGGCCTTCGAATCGGCAAGACGCGCAATTCTTTCTCCGTGTTTAATTCATGATATTCATTGTACGCTACCATTCCTTGACAGTTACATGGTGGCCTTCGAATAGGCAAGACGCGCGATTCTTTCTCCGTGTTTAATTCATGATTTTCATTGTACGCTACCATTCCTTGGCAGTTACATGGTGGGATTCGAATTGGCAAGGCGTGCAATTCGTTTTCTTGTGATTTAACCCTTGATATTCATTGTACGCTACCATTCCTTGGCAGTTACATGGTGGCCTTCGAATCGCCAAGACGCGCAATTTGTTTTCTTGTGATTTAACCCTTGATATTCATTGTGCGCTACCATTCCTTGGCAGTTACATGGTGGCCTTCAAATCGGCAAGACGCGCGATTCGTTTTCTTGTGATTTAATCCTTGATATTCATTGCTTACTACCATTCCTTGGCAGTTACATGGTGGCCTTCGAATCAGCAAGACGCGCAATTTGCTTTCTAGTGCTTTAACCCTTGATATTCATTGCTCACTACCATTCCTTGGCAGTTACATGGTGGCCTTTGAATCGGCAAGACGCGCAATTTGCTTTCTAGTGCTTTAACCCTTGATATTCATTGCACGCTACCATTCCTTGGCAGTTACATGGTGGCATTCGAATCGGCAAGACGCGCAATTCTTTCCTCGTGCTTAATTCATGTTATTCATTGTGCGCTACCATTCTAAGGCATTTGCTTGATAGTACTAGAGTTGACAAGTCGCATGATTTATTCCTTGAATCTATGTTGTGTTATTCATGGTGCACAATCCTTCTATGGTGTTTACTACCTATGTGAAAATCTGCAATGTGCGCAATTCATGTTCCAACATTTTGAGAGAACAAAAAGGCCAGAGTTCTAGATGTAATGTTGTGTGATCCTAATATGTATTCTCAAAAAGGATTCATATGAAGATTCAGAACTTATTCAGATTGTTTTCCTGATTCTCATGCAAAGGAAAGTACTTGATTTTGAAAGTTTCATTTAACCTCTCTTGATACCCTCACAGGTATCCAGTCATCTTGAAGCCTAGTCATTTTAAGTCTATTCTTAGGTTGTTCATGTTTTCAGAATGACAATGCTTAGATTCATAGCCTAATACTGATTTTCATGAGATGTAATTTTGATGTTGTGTGTTTTAACGTTTTGCTTCCTACAGGTCTCCTTGCCAGCTGTTCCCTTCCTAATCCCCTTTTCCCCACTTGGACTCTCTTAGACTCTGTGACAAATCTAATCAGAGTATTGGAGCTGTCTTGTGGTGGAAGTGTTGGGAACATGCACAGACCTCGAGGATCTGGTGATTCTGACAGATGCATTGATATTACACAAAGTACCTAGTTTGCGTCAGCAATAAAGCAGCACAGGCGAGCGTGTGATGGATAAGTCAGTGATGCATCAATTCCTTATTCACAAGTGAGTTTGTGCATCATTTCTTTTCTGATCAGGTAGGTATCTCTCCCACAAGAGAGCGATGCATTGATTTCTGCACGGGCAACAACGGGTCCGCAGAGGTTTACATTGATTTTGACACCCAGCGATGATGCGTGCGAAATCCGGCTAAGGTGATGAGGAACCGTGCTAAGTTGGGGTTGTGTCAATTTCAGCTGCTGCAAGCGGGTTTTGCATAATTTCTCCAGCCATGATCCAGGTGATGGGTCGATTTCCCAGCTGCAATGCAGGTGGTGCACCGATTTCTCAGCCGCGACGCTGGTGGTGTGTCAAATTTTTCCCTGCACAGCTCCTGTGCGTGGATTTCAGTCTTGATTCCACCAGCTTCACCTTTCAAAGGCCCTGGGACTGGAGTGGGCGCCACTTAGCAGGGTAGGACTCCCAGCAAGAGATTCCAGGTTCTGGCAGAGTAAGTCTTTGATGGCCCTGAGATTTCAAAACAGGGGGCAAGCTCAGTTCAACCCCTTCGGGACACGTCACAAGTAGGAATATACCACAAACTCCAGTCTTTTTCCTCTCTCAGGCAGAAGCAGCAACTGCAGGCCAACCCAGAAAAGCACACTCACAGGCAAAGGGACAGTACTCCTCCTCCAGTTCTTCAGTTCTTCTCCTTGTGAGAGGTTCTTCTTGACTCCAGAATTAATCTAAAAATCAGTGGGTTTGGGTCCACTACTTGTACCCCTTTCGGCCTTTGAAGAAGGCAAACCTCAAAGGAAAGTCTCTGTTGTTGACGAGATCCTGCCTTGCCCAGGCCTGGTCCCAGACACACACCAGGAGGTTGAAGACTGAATTTTGTGAGGGCAGGCAAAGCTCTTTCAGGTGTGTCAGCTCTTCCCTCCCCACTCTAGCCCGCGAGACTCATTAGGATATGCAGGCTACACCCCAGCACCCTTTGTATCACTGTCTAGTGGAGATTCGCAAACAGCCTAAATGTTATTCTGACCCAGACGTGGAATACACAAGCAGACAGAGGAACAGAATGGTTAGGCAAAAGAATGCCCACTTTCTAAAAATGGCATTTTCAAACTGACAGTCTAAAAAAGAACTTTACCAAAAAATGTATTTTTATATTGTGTGTTCAGAGACCCCCAAACTCCATATCTCACTCTGCTCCCAGGGGGAAACAGCATGTAAAAGATCTTTAAAGAGATAGATAGCCTTGCAACAGTGAAAACCGAATAACGCATTATTTTACCGTCAGGACATGTAAAACACACCAGTACATGTCCTACGTTTAACATACACTGCATCCTGCCCATGGGGCTACCTAGGACCTTCCTTAGGGGTGCCTTACATGTACAACAAGTGGGTACATTTGCCAGGTCAAATTGGCAGTTTATAACTGCACACACAGACACTGCAGTGGCAGGTCTGAGCCATGTTTACAAGGCTATTCATGCGGGTGACACAATCAGTACTGCAGGCCCACTAGTAGCATTTGATTTACAGGCCCTGGTCCTGTGCACTTTACTAGGGACTTTCTAGTAAATAAAATATGACAATAATGGGAAAGACAGTTATACATACAGTTTACACAGATAGCACTTCCACTTTATGTAGGAAAGTAGCCCTTTTCTAGACTGTTACCCCCACTTTAAGCCTGTTTGTCAGTGTGTTTTACTGTGTGTCATTGTGTTTGACTGTGTTCACTGGGATCCTGCTGACCAGGACCCCAGTAATTATGCTCTCTCTCTCTTCCCTAAAACTCTGCATTTCACTCCACATTTGGCATACTGGTCCCTAGTATATGGTACCTAGGTACCCAGGTCATTGGGGTTCCAGGGGATCCCTATGGGCTGCAGCACATATTTTGCCACCCATCGGGAGCCCATGCAAAGTGTATGCTGGACTGCCACTGCAGCCTACGTGAAAAGGTGTAAGCCCCCTTTCACTGCCATTTTACAGTGCACCAGGTCACTTATAAATCACCCCCTATGACAGGCCTTCCAGCCCAGAGGGCAGGGTGCAAAATACCTTTGTGTGAGGGCACCACTGCACTAGCAGAGCTGCCCCCACAAACTCCAGGCCAATTTTCTCAGACTTCGTGCGTGCAGGGATGTTATTTTATGCATATACTGGACATAGGTCAATACCTATGTCCAGCTACATAATGGTAACTCCGAATATGGTCATGTTTGGTATCAAACATGTTGGAAGCATTGGTTGTATAATCCCATGCAAGCTGGGGGCTCCTCAGAGGAACCCCAGTATTGCCATCCCAGCCTTCTGAGGTTTTCCAGGCAGCCCCAGCTGCTGCCACCTCACAGACAGGTTTCTGCCTTCTGTTGCTTGATCTGATCAAGCCCAGGAAGGCAGAACAAAGAATTTCCTTTGGGAGAGGGATGTTACATCCTCTCCCCCTTTGGAAGTAGGTGTTACAGGCTTGGGAGGAGTAGACTTCCCAAGCCACTTGTAATACTTTGAAGGGCCCATTTGGTGCCCTTCTTGCATAAACCAGTCTACATCGGTTCAGGGACACCCTGTCATGCTCTGGTGTGAAACTAGGCAAAGGAAAGGGGAGTGACCACTCCCCTGTCAATCACCACCCCAGGGGTGGTGCTCAGAGCTCCTCCAGAGGGTCCCTGGGTTTTGCCATCTTGGAAACGAGGTTGGCAGGGAACTCTGAGAGCATCTGAGAGGCCAGGCCTGGCAGGTGATGTCAAAGTCCCCTCCTGATAGTTTGACACTCAGCTAGGTGACCAATCCCCCTCTCAGGTCAATTCAGGGTCTCTCTCCTGGGTGTTTCCTCTGATTCGAATTGCAAGACTCCAGCAGGATTCCTCTGCATCCTCCACTTTGACTACTCACTGTAGAAACTGCAACTGGATCCTCCAGGAACTCTACAAGCCACAACATAGAAGCAAGACACCTTCTTCAACATTGTACCTCTGGCTCCTGCCAGCACCTGCAACTGTTTTCCTATCGTGGATCTTCTGAGGACAGCCTGTCTTCAGCCTGGACCAGAAGAGCGAAGGAATCTCCCTTGGGGTAAAAGAGTCGCTCCCCTGCTTCTGCAGGCACCATCTGCATTGACGACAGGTGGTGTGGATCCCCTCTTTTGCTGGGCTGCATGGATCCTGCAATATGGGTGGTGGACTGAAGTGGTCCGGATGGTCCTGTCTTCCACCTATCCAACTTTGGTGGAAGTAACAGCTCGCCTTCCCACACAAGACAGTACCCCCGTGCAACATGTGTTTTGCAGCTGCTAAGGCTTGTTGGCATCCTTCCACAAAGTTTTTTGTGCATCATGTAGCTCCGGCCCCCAGGACATCATCCTGCGATGCACAGCTTCCTGAGCCTTCTTCATAGTGTGGCATGTGCCTCTTTTACACCTTCCTTGTCCCCAAGTCCAGCACACAGTCACAACATAGGAAGTAAATGTAAAAGGACAGGGGAGAACACACAAAGGATTCCAGATCGAATACCTGCTGTCTTGTATTTTTTCTTTTTTGCATTTATTAGTCACAGTCTGATGGAGTCCTGGATGGGGACATGCTGAGATCCACTAGAAATGGTGAGCTTGTCTGCAAGAAAAGAAGCTGATGGTTGTGATAGCTTTGTAAATTAGTCCACTGATTTTGAAGACAGTGTGGACTGGCAAGGAGAGCCAATTGAGTTCCATCAGGATGGAGGTGATATGATCCTGTTTCTTAAGACCATGGATTAGACGTGCTGCAGCACGTAGGATGCCCTTAAGGTGCCAGTGTGGAGTCCAGGAGGCCATGGAGTAGGGCATTTAACCACTCTCAAAATGCAAGTGTAAGAGGGACTTCTGAAGTCGCTTTTTGGAATAAATGGCTTGAGTTTTTTTAAGAAAAGTTGGTACCAGGTCATCTTAGTTTGTTTGGCAATATGTTCCTTGAGGATGAAGTTGGTGTCCCGGATGAATGCAAGTGATTTGGCATTCAAAGTTGTGGTTCTAAGCTGTTTATTTATTTTTCTTGGCAAATTCATGAATTCCATCTTAGTCTGGTTACGCTCCAAGTAGGTTTTTTACAGCAAGACCTGGATGATGAAAAAGTAGTGCTTGAGAAAGTTAGATCAGATCAGACTTTAAAGTAGTTTTGTGTATACTCAGCATATTAGTGAATATTGATGCTTATTTCTGTGAGTAGAGCTTCAAGCTGCTCCATGAATAGTTTGTGGACTCTACAGTTGACATGGTCCCTTTGTGACCTGGATGTGCCCATGTGAATAAACTGGTGTCAATTGGAATGGTAGGAGGAGCACCAGTGAAGGGCAATGCAAGTGAATCTCATTGTAGACTCCAGAGTGCATATGAGAGTGGGCAGTCAACTGTATCAAAGGCAGCTGAGATGTAACCTCAGAAGGAAGGGGCCATCATCACTGTTATCAAGAGGCCATCTTCTATGATGTGTAAGGAGTGGTCTCTAAGGTACAAATTAACCGAAAGAGACACAGGTAGTTGTGCAGGAGATGGGTCGCACTGATCTGGTCTGGAGTTGATCATAGACTGCAATTTTTTAGAGTGGGTGGGGTCAATGGCAGCCTACAGGGAGAAAGCAGGATCCAACACTTACCACAGTCACTCGCACTTACATGGTTTGACAAAACCAGAGCCTTTTATGTTCTTCTGACCTATATACAGCATGCTTATGTTTATGCATCTTTCCTGCAAGGGCACAGGCAGCTGTTTTGTAGTGAAAACCTGCACCACCAGTGCAGGATATTGCTCTGTGGACATCATGCCTGCTCCTAGGTCCTGAACTACGTAGTCCTGAAGAAGGGTCTTTGCTACCCCTGCCTAGATGGTGGACTCATGAAAATAGTGTCAAGAGGTTCAGCAGAGTTCATGTTATCATTGACTTTCAGAACATTATTCAATAGTGCACTCTATGTAAACTACCTGAAATCTTCCAAAGCATCTTGCAGAAGGATTTAGGCCCATATTTATGAAAAGTTTACGCTGCATTTGAGTCATTTGTGGCCCGAAAGTGGCGCTTACTTATAAAATATAATTATATTTTGTACGTTAGCACTGCTTTTGCATCAAAAAATTACGCAAAGGCGGAGCAAACGTTTCATAAATATGGGCCTCAGTTCTTTGAGGAAATCTAGATTCAAACCTGGAAAAATCAATTCTTCTTCCAGGCACAGTGAACTCTTTCTTTAAACATATTGAGCTAGTGGCTCTAAGGGCACATAGCACTATATTTGTCCTACACAGGCATAGCAAGCTCTAAATGCCCTCTTTCTGTAGTTCTATCAAGTGATGCCATGGAAACAGATGCTAGTCAGTAAGTGCAATCCTATCCCAGTCCAGCCATACTTGGTTTCATCAATGTGATAGAATGTTCATAATGCTACCTGCACAAAGAGGTGCCCTTTTGACCTTGCAAGTCTGCTACTTATGGGCACAACCAATTCTTCAGAGAATGGAAGGGCATCTATCCATCATTGTCTTATGGGACAGATGAGAACTATCTAGCATGGTGAGATTCACGATAGAGGTTTCACACGGAAACAATACTGGAGCCTTCTCACAGCCTTCTTCTACATATGAAAATGAGGGTTATTCATTCCCCACATCTCCTCTGGCTAACAATGAAGCTGTGGGAGGAGGTTAACAAATATGGTATGATTCTACTGGTCTTCCACTTTGTAGGGGGTCCAACAACACTGCTGTGAACAGAAAAAACAAGTCCCCAATTATCCTTATGAGTGTGGCCTTACCTGGAAAAACTTTCCTACATCTTTTATACATGATTTGATCTCAATACCTTTCAACTCACATAAACCCAGTTGTGACCAGCTCATTTCTAAGGTAGGCAGTTGGCCTTGATTGGTAGGGGAAGGTCTAATGTTGATGAGGCGAGGAGTATGCACACAAACATTCCTTCCAACTAATTTGAGACTGAGATTCCTGCTAATGATCAAGGATAGACTTAGGAGCTCAGTCATCCTGGAGGTTCTATCTTTGCCTATTGAGGTCCGTTGAAAGATTGCTTTACGCCTCCTTAGTTCTCCTTACCATCACTCAGTTTGAATACCTAGGGCCATATTTGCAAGCCTTTGACGCAGAACAGTGCTGCAAGCCTTTTTGCTATGCTGCCCTGTACCAAAGTAAAAGGGCAGGAACGCTCTGTATCTACAAGATATAGCGCAATGTGGATCTTTTCCCCTTTATGCAGTCAATCATATCATCATATGTAATATGATTAGGAAACTGACTTGACTAGGTTGACGCACTACAGGCAGAAGGACTGCAGAGAGCAAGTTGAGAAAGTATGACAAATATTGAAAAAGAAAGTGAGAAAGAAGTGAGGATACTGATGAGGAATTTGAGCACACCAGACAAAGAGTTGAGAGAAAGAAATTAAAGGGAGAGAAAAACAAAAGAAAGGAAAAGGAAAACACCAGCTCTGCATGCTATGCAGACCATGAAATACCACCCGATTGCTCTCTTTCCCTTTTTAGCATAAGCTTCAGAGT